>NW_005842348.1:1282224-1333731 GCF_000455745.1 Alligator sinensis | reverse complement strand
GGAGGGCAGGGCAGGGGTGTGTGGGTGAAGGCTGAGGGAGCAGGGAGGTGTCTGTGGGAAGCCCCACATGGAGGGCTGGCCCAGCCAGATGGCACATGGACCAGGAGATGCATACCATTGGGCTGGGCAGGAAGCTGCACATGGAGGCACAGAGTTGTGCACCACTGGGCCAGGTGGGCTTCATGCCTCCATGTATGGCTTCCCGCTGAAGTGCTAGAAGCCCTACGTGGATGCACAGAGCCTGCCAAGCCTGATGGTGCACGGCTCCCAGTCCACACACCATCAGGCCAGGCCAGCTGGCTCCGTGCCTCCACATGGGGCTTCCAGCACTCCAGTGGGACGTTGCCCATGGAGGCATGGAGTCCACCCGGCCCGATGGTGCACGGCTCCTATCTGCTATGTTGCAGTCTGCATGTGCTGACACAGAGGCAGCCCAGCCTGGTGTGAAGGTGCACATCAGTAGGCTGGGCTGGCTCCGGGCCAGCACATGCAGGCTCTGGGACTCAGCCAGAGGCGTGCGCCACCCAGGGCTCTTCCTGCCACGGCTATGAGTGCTCTGAGGGCCTGCTGCTGCTGAGCCACCAGTGGTGGGGGCTGTACACCATAAATCTCACACCTGCCCACAAACCCTCACACACAACTCCACACTCCCCCACACCTGCCCATAAACTCCATATGCCCCCACACCCCGCAACAACAATTTACAACCCCCCACATACTCCCATACCCACCCCCCAGACATACCCACACTGCCCACACACCTTCACAACCCCCACATAAATCCCACATACCTCCCCCACAAACCCCACACCTGCCCACCAACCCCACCCCCACACCTTCACAAATCCCCCCACACACACCCCACACCTACCCCCCAACTATACAAAGTACTTGCATACATTTCTAAAGAAGGTTCAAATAATGTTATATTTCGTTTAATTTATAAAAAATAAAAATAATTAATTTTGCATAATTTTGAGTGTTCCTGTGCATAATTTTGAATTTTTCTGTGCATAATTCCTTGAGGTGTACAGACTGGTCTTAGCAGGAGCTTTGATTTTCCATGATGAAAACCCAAAATCAAATCAAAATTTAGAATTGATTTTATTTTAGTGATGGAGGCACTGGCAGGCTTCCAAATTGCTTTAAAACTGTAAATACATCAAGAAAACATTGTGTTCAGCTGATATCTATATATACAGTGGCCTTTCAATTTAATCACAGATTTTGGGGAGGTAATCAGAGAATTTGCATTGTTGTGTTTTTATCAGAGAATTTGCCATTTTTTAATCAGAGAAAACCAGGATCACTGGTTATCAGTATTTTCTCATGCCAGTCCCCAGAGGACTAGGAATTACTCTCGTTCCCACTTTCAGAATCTTGGCTCTTTTTCTCAAGCTGTAGGAATTCATGGGTTTTTTTAGCTTGGTAGGTCCTCAGTGCAGTCCCTTGTATGTTGGCCAATGTAGCAACTTTTGGTCCACTGAGGATGTGTGTGGTCCTGGAGGGACTGCCTGAACCTCAGACTTCTGGAGTTAGCTCTGTGGCTCAGTGTCACTGGAAATAAAATACTTTTCCCAAGCAGCTCTAGCTGCTGGCCTTAACTGTGTAGAGCATTTTGAGCAATTTGGAAGGTATAAGGGCAGGTGGGTTAGAAAAGATGGGTTGGTTACCTGGGCATGACCCTTCTGTCTCAGAGCAGAGCACATGGATGTGGGATGAGGCTCAGGAGAAAAATCATCAGGAATTAGCAAGCAGACTCAAGAATGATTCAGAAGCGGTGAGCCATTCACCCAGTGGGGATGGTTAAAGAGGCTTCTTGTGAGGTAGACGAAAGGGATTTGTGATGGAGGTGAGGAGTTCAGAGACAGGGCAAAGAATCATGGAGGACTACAAGAATTCAGAAGGCAGTTATGGGGGAGGCTGAAGAGGGGGAAATTAATAACAAAAGAAAAAAGGGGACCAAAGGAGGCAAAAATACAGAAAAATAAAAAGACAAGACATGACTAAAAATAGAAAAGTGGAGAAGAAAAGGAAACAGGAAACAGGTAAAATGTTTTGGCATTCAAAAACATGAGATGACCTTGAAGCAGGAGAAGAGGAGGACAAAAAGAAATTGATGAGGAAAATAAAAAGGGAAGCAGGCACTTTTTAGGGTACTAAATTTTGTTAAATGTATTGATTCTCTTATTTTGTGCTGTACTTCCAGAAAGATGCCCTGTATCTGAGTTTGAATAAATGCAGTGAGCTGGCTGACTGCTTGGAGCACTTGCATTCAAACAGTTCCACTTTCCCAGCACTTTCCACAGGATCCAGCCCTTGCTGAGTGGTTGAGCACTAGAATCTCAACCTTTTAAACTTTATGGTGCTTTTGGTACTGAAGAAAAAACTATCCACCAAAATAAATTAAAACATTGCTGTCTTCCTCAGCTTGTTGGCAGCCTGAAGCTGATACCAGGACACGTGATTTGTCCCATTAATATAAATGTACATTGACTCCAAAACTGCATGATAGTTTACAAGCTGCCAAACAGTTTTCTGCTCCCAATCCACCCAAATTGCCAGAACTTCTAAATGTATTCTGCTCAGTTGTAAAAACCACTCTCTTCTCCATAGACAAGGTTTTCTTGGGGTAAATGTGATATCTTTTATTAGACCAACTAAATAGGTGGAAAAATTGTTCTTTGCAAGCTTTTGGGTACAAACACCCTTCTTCAGGCACAGGGAGAGTTTGTTGTTGCTTTGGGTGCTGTCCTGTGTGGAATGGAAGCCAGTATGCAAAATGCAGGTCTGTGAAAATGCAAATGCATAACAGTGAGGATCAAGGCCCTGTGAGACGATAGGTGTGAAACAGGTAGTTGTGGGGAAAAGGGGGGATTTTAAGTGGTGATAGAATGTAGCTGGTAAAATGCAGACAGGTTACCTGGGGTTATCAAATGGCAGGCAGGTTATAATGTGCTGTGAATCCAATGTCCACATTTAGTCCATGATTGTTTTTATCCAGTAGATTTATGAAGTGAAGTTTGTAGGCTCGTCTACGAAGGGTGTTTTGTAAATTCCCTTTGAGGATTAGAACTGAGAGATTGGAGAGAGAGTGGTTGTTGTCTTGTGAGAAGTGTGCACCCACAGGTAGTTGGGTGTTCTTGTCTTTGATAGATAGCTCCCTAGGTTTCAGTGTAAGAAGCCTTTTCATTTTTGCTTTATCACACATCCAGCTCTGTTCTAAGTGCTGCTCTTTGCTATCTGCTGTTAGGAGTTATCTGGAGTTATAGCCAAGACAGTCTTGCATATATTTTGGAAATAAGCAATCTGGACCTTCTGGCATGGTTGCTGTTTCTGTTGTACATCTAGAAGAGGTATGTGATATCTCAGTAATAAACTATATCTTTTTTCCTAAAAGCTTAGATACACATCTGTAACAGGGCGGTTATTTCTAAAGGAAGCAATCCTTCGGGCACAGAGGGAGACTATCCCAGTATGAGGGAAAAGAGGGAAAGGAGCCAAAAAACTTCCTTGACTAAACAGGGAAATCCAGGGGAGCCTAAGGGCAAAAAAGAAAGCATATAGGTGGTGGAAGCAGGGGGAAGCTACCAAGGAGGAGTAAACCTACTTGGCCTGCACTTGGGTCTCAAGATGAGTCTCCTAATGGGTTCTTAGAAGGGCATCAGATGGACACCAGTGCACCAACTGTCGACGCTGACTTGGTGCAGAGTCACTTGGATGGACTGGATGTGTTTAAGTCAGCAAGCCCAGATGAGCTACATCCGAGAGTACTGAAGGAATTGGCCGGTGTCATAGCAGAACCACTGGCACGGCTGTCTGAGGACTCGTGGTGCTCGGGTCAGGTCCCGGAGGACTGGAAAACGGCCAATGTGGTCCCTGTTTTCAAGAAGAGGAGGAAGGAGGATCCAAGTAATTTTAAGCCAGTCAGTCTCACCTCCATCCTTGGAAAGGTTTTTGAACAGTTTATGAAAGATCATATTTGTGGGAGTCAAGCAAGAAAAATAAGGCAGCAGGGCAACCAGCATGGATTTGTAGCAGGTAGATCATGCCTGACCAATCTGGTTTTGTTTTATGACAGGGTCACAAAATGCTTAGACACAGGAGTAGAGGTGGATGTCATTTCCTTGGATTTTAGCAAGGCCTTTGATACAATATCTCCTCCTATTCTCCTCAATAAATTAAGAGGCTGTGACATAGATGTTTACATGGTCCAGTGGGTGACAAATTGGCTTAGTGGTCGCACCCAGAGAGAGGTAGTAGACGGGTTGTTATCGACCTGGAAAGGTGTGGGTAGTGGGGTCCCGCAGGGTTTGGTCCTTGGTCCTGTACTCTTCAATATCTTCATCAGTGACTTGGATGTGGGTGTGAAGTGTACTCTGTCCAAGTTTGCAGACGATACTAAATTGTAGGGTGAAGTACACACTCCAGAGGGTAGGGAATGATTGCAGGCAGACCTGGACAGGTTAGAAAAGTAGGCAGTACACAATAGGATGCTGTACAACAAGGACAAGTGTGGAGTGCTGCACCTAGGGCACAAAAATATCCAGCACACCTACTGGCTAGGAAGTGACCCTCTCAGCAGCACAGAAGCGGAAAGGGATCTCAGAGTCATAGTGGATTCCAAGATGAACATGAGTATTAATGTGACAAAATCATCAGCAAAGCTAACTGCACTTTATCATGCATCACCAGATGTATGGCATAGAACCAAGGAGGTGATACTTCCCCTCTGTGCGGCATTGATCAGACTGCAGTTAGGAGTACTGTGTCCAGTTTTGGGCGCCGTACTTCAAGAAGGATGTTGATAGACTTGAAAGGGTCCAGAGGAGGGCCGCTCGTATGGTATGGGGCTTACAGGACAAGCCCTGTGAGGAGAGACTGAGGGACCTGGACGTCTTCAGCCTCTGCAAGAGAAAGCTGAGAGGTGATCTTGTGGCCACCAACAGATTCATTAGGGATACACAGCAAACAAAGAACAATGGTCACAAACTGGACCAGATTTAGGCTAGACATCAGGAAAAACTTCATGGTAAGGGTGGCCAAAACTTGGAATGGACTTCCAAGGGAGGTGGTGCTCTCCCCTACCTTGGGGGTCTTCAAGAGAAGCCTGGATAGGCATCTGGCTGGGGTCATTTGACCCCAGCATTCTTTCCTGCCATGGCAGGGGGTCGGACTTGATGATCTGTTGAGGTCCCTTCCGACTCTACCAGTTATGAATCTATGAACATGCTGTAACACCGGACTTTACTCTGTGCCTGGCAGTCAGTTATATACATAGTTCACATACTGCGCTTATGTTATTGTTATGAAGCATAATACCACAAAGGAGTAGTGCAAGTATGCTGGCATACAGGAACGTCTAGAATTAAATCTTTAAATAATTATGGTGCTATTCATGGTGTCTTGTACATCTTAAAGTCAGTACTCTGCAACTAATACGAAAACTGAATTGGAAGCCCACACTTTCAGGCCAGCTCAGTGACAAATTAAGCTTTCAATTTTGCTTCTCCTCAGATAGAAGTAAACTAAAAACATTCAGCTGGTTCATGGTCAGGTGTGAATTGTGTGCACAAATACTCACTAACCAAGACACAGCTTAGAAACATTTCCATCCCTCTCCACTGGCTGGGAATTTGGCTCTTGTGCTCTGCTCAGCCCCTTCCATGTCCTGTTCCCTTTCCCCTGCCACCTGCCTGCAGCTCATTTTTTTGTGCTGTATTCCTATTCAGCCTTTCTGCATACCCTGGCTGCTGAGCTTAATGTCCTTTAGCCCACCCAACAGAACTGAGGCTTGTCCAGTGGCCAAGAAAGCACAGGCCTAATTGTCCATGCAGTGCCCCTGTTGCTTGAGGACAGTGGGATTTGTCACAGCCCAGTTCCCTCTATGGGTGGGAAAAGGGGGTAGGGGAGAGATCTGCCTTCTGACGCAAGAAAGGAGTCAGGAGCTAGAAATGAAAAAACTGGATCTAAAATTAAATTAACTTTTAAGGCACAAAAGAACAAAGAGCTATAAAAAGAAATAATTTTAAGCAGCTATGAATTGGATGTAAATGTATAGCCTTTATAATCATCCACTAGTCTGATAAGGGACCCAATCTTGCAAACACTTGTGGATGTGTTTAACTTTAAATGTGTCTAGTTCCAGTAACTCCCAGGGGCCTGCATGTTTAAATTAAGGACATGGAGATATGCTAGCAGCATCAGATTCTGTGGCTGTAATTCAGGAGATGCTATTTCTCTGCATATTCTATATAATTGTTCTGAACTGATTTCTTCTGAACAGAACCTTACACCTGTGGAGCTTGTGGAATCCAGTTCCAGTTTTATAACAATCTCCTGGAACACATGCAGTCCCATGCAGGTAAGTTGGGCACAACCAATTCATATGGTTGAATGACAGAGTTTCACCTGATGCCAACTCCTCTCATTGTGCCAGTGGAGTTTCCTGTACTTACAATTTTTAAAGACCATGCAATTTCACTTGGCATTCTCAGGGGAAAAAATGTTAGATGAACTAGAGCATGGGGCAGTGACTCCTGGAGCACAGGGCTCTTTAAGTGATTTAATGGGTATTGCAAATCACTTTCTGTGGGTAGGTCAAAAGTGTACATTGTACTCATATGTTGTGTATCAAATCACACCACTCTCTTCTCATTTATCCCAACAATATCTAGGAACCGATCATTTCGTTAGCAGTCATCAGCCAATCCACTCAGTGGAGTTCAGATCCAAAAAGCAGATGGAGATCTTCTGTGCTGAGAAGAAGCCATCCTAGACTCAGGCAAAACAGAGTTTCTCCCTGAAGTCAATAGAACCTTTGTCTCCATTGTTACTCTTCCCTGCTCATACGTGCTGCAGCTGTGGTGTAGAGAATGAAACTTTCATTTTAGGAAGGATGGTGAGATTTGAACACTAACCTGTAGTGTCTCATATACCAAATGCCCCCAAATAAGACATACACCTTGGTTTTTGGGAAGGCAGAACGCAGAAAAAAATATATTTCCACTGGAGGGTCAGTTGAGCCCAGCCAGCCATGACAGTGACAGGGAGCAGGTGGAAGGTTAGACTCTGCTGGTGGTTTCAGGTCAGCCTTGACCAGCCTGGGTCATCAGCTGTAGGGTGGCAGGCTGAGGACCAAGGTTCAAAGCCATGGTGTGACAGTTTAGCTTGATAATTGGAACATAAAGATCATTAAAAAGGAAAGATGATCATTAACAGTTGCAAAGAACAATGTGCCATTAAATCAATTGACTTACTCAGCTGCCTGAATAATAATAGTAATGCCACTGCTGCTGTACTGTGGAGCAGGAATCAAAGCAGTGTGGGTTTTACTCTAGGCAGGAAGTCAGCTTCCCTGCTTAAGACACACACTCCAGTTTGGGGGATGAGGTGGGCTGATTTTGAGGGGAAAGTTATGTGTGGTATATGAGTAAATATGGTATCTTCATTTGGTCATTGAATTCTTGACTATTTGGCAAAAGACATTTCTGGGGGAAAATAGTTTGGGCATTCAAAACATTTTTGCTTCCATTTTTCCTTTTTTTGTTTTGTTTTCAAGAGTTTTTATTTCAGTATAAATTTCAATATGGGAAATCAGTGCATTTCACCCTATACATCAAAACAGGACACTGCCTTTCGTACAGTGTCCCTATGCACTGAGTGGCAAAGGCCTTTCAGTGTTTTACTGAATGCATTCGCTGAAAAAGCAGTGACACCTCAGCATGGTGTGTGCTGGCACTAAGCTCCCACTTGCCCCACTGTACTGAGGAATCTGGCATCATGACAGTATGTCTGTTAGAATATTACACCTGCATCCCACCCATGCAGCAATCTGATAGGACTGTGGATAGTGCTGAATGCCTTTCCTGATAGGGCATGGAGAAACCCAGTTTAAATTGTCATTTCTGAAGTCTTTTCAGAGTGTTTATGGTAAATATCTAATCTTCTTCCAACTGAAAATGATAAGTCTATTAGACCCTTTTACACAAGTGACTGAAGACAGGGAATATGCTGCTAGTCTCAAAGAGTAAGAACAGGGCTTTGTTGGCACTTGAATCATGCAGAGGGCTGAGTCTGGAGGCTAAAAGGTAATTAGGAAAGATTATAGCTCTGTAAAATAGCTACACAATGGGAAGAAGCAATTAGAATGTAAATTGGAGACTGAGAGGCAGAAATAGCACAGCAGAATACAAGGCAAAGGAATTTGTTCTGTAATTATACTGTGCAATATACAGCTTTGACTCCCTTCAGAGTACTTTGTTCAGGTCTAGTGCTACCATATAATGCCTTTTTTTGCAATCTACTGCTAAAATAAAGAGGACAACAAGGCTGAACCTGGATTAAAGGATTGGAGGCGTGAAGAGAAATTAAAGAAGAGTGATCTATCTAGACTCAACCTGACTGATAAAAGAGGATGAGAATGAACTGCACAAATCCTATTAACACCATATCAAATGCCAGTGGATAATTGCACAAAATAAATCTCCTAATATTATGAAATAGATTTAAAAAGGGAAATACAGTTTTCTCCTTGCCAGGACCAGAAGGCTGTCACATGAATGGGGTTTACCTGAACAAAATTGAAACAGACACAAGGCCTATCTCATTAGCTACCAGCAGACATGCAGAATTCATACTATCTGTGCTGCTGGCAAGAGAGCAGTTAGAATAGACAGAGCTTGGGAAAATCTAGCCAGTCATTTCTGATTTCCAGCATTTTGCAGAAGGTCTCCTGTTTCTCCTTTCTCCTCTCCATTCCCACAAAGGCTTGTGTGGTTGCCTTCTTTCTGACTTGACTCTGTGGTCTTGGAGCTCAGCATCAGGCTCTCCAAATACTGGACATCCCTTTCTGAGTACACTGTGTAAGGTCTTGGTTCCTTTAGACAGGCAGAGAGATTCCCCCTGACAGGCCCACAACCAAATCCCTGCCCTATTATTTGTTTGTCTGCTATAGAATCACAGTTTAGTTATTGAGGTGGTATTCTCTTCCATTTTCAACCATTTCCTGAATCTCTCTTGAGTGAGATCCAGTGAGTTGTTGGCCTAGGACGTTGCCAATGCAATCCCCAGGCAGAATAAAAGTAGGGTGGTTTGTGGCAACTGAATTTACCCTGGTGCAGGATGGGGTGATGGGGAGCAGGCAGAGAGGGACTATTCAGTCTATATGAGGTATAAGAGGTGAAGGGAGAGTTGAACAATGGTTACAAACCAAGAAGAGTTGATCAGATTTCAGCCTTACAGGAAGTCCTATCACTGAGCACTACAGTAAGCAGGTTATTCAGCCTAGGGGCAGCAATGAACAGGTCCAAAGAAAATTTTTACCTGGTTTTCTGTGGTGGAGAAAAACATATTTTTAATCTTACAAGATCTTCAGGTACCAGGAGGCTGAGGATAGCATAGGGCATAGGCAGATGTAATGTTTATAGTGCTTTAATCAACTTGAAAATGCTATAAAAACTGAGTAGACAGAGGACGCACTGTGTTCAGTCCTATGAATTAGTCCAAGCTATATCAGACTCTGAAGTGTTTCTCAGGGATACTTTAGCTGGGAGGCTGTTCTGTCTGCCCTTATACTACTGAAGCTCTACAAATTTAAATTGCTTCAAAAATATTTGAGTGCTTTATATGTATGTTTCTCCATATCTCCAAAACCCCAGGGCAGGGCTGACCAGTTGGCTGCTCATGAGCTGCATGCAGCCCCAAGGGATTGACCTGTGGCCCCCTCAGGCTCCTAGTTTGGGTGTCACTACCTACATTGCTCTCCTGCTGCTGCTGCCAGAGTCTCTGGGCTTCTCCCTCCTCCAGCTTCCCCTTCCTACCACCACCCCTGGGGGAGTGGGGCAGTGCTGAGGACTTGGGGAGACCAGGGTGCTTGGAGAGCCTCAGGGACGCCAGCAGGGTGTGGCTCCAACCACTCAGAAGTTGGAAAGATAGGAAGGTTGCTACAAGGTAGGATCTTAAGGGGATAAAAAAATAAATCAAGAAAAGAACCAGTGATCAAATTTGCTTAAAACCCGCTCCTTTTCAATTTTATTTTTGCACTTACCTTCACAAAAATCTCTTATTCCAGAAATTAAAGTGACAACTGTTTTAGGCCCCACTGAAAACACTCTAAATGTCATGTCTTGGCTCTACAGTCACAGCTAGCTAACAGATGCGCTCCTGAGGCTGTGCTGATGGCATCAGTGACACTAAAGCAAAAATAAGTTGCTGTTATTTCAGCTGCATTAAGGAGATTTGGGGCAATATGCCGTGTGTGTTTGCATACATGGACTTGGACAAACCTTGAGAACAGAGGCACTGCAAGGTTAAAAACATCATTTTCTACTGTTAGTTAACTATTAAAAACCTACAGAAAAATATAGTAGAATAGGGTTACCCTAACAAAGGAAAGTAAAAGTAAAAAGTATTGGAGACCATTTTCCCTTTCTGTGCTTTAAGTTTGTTCCTATCTTACTGTCCTGAGGATATTGAGAGTACAAGAACTGACCTAGACCATCCCAGCACATGGCCACCATGTGTTTCCTTCCTAGTGAAATGCCTGTCCCCCACCTCTGACTAATGTATTCATGTCTTGTGCCCCACAGCTGACAATGAGAACAACATTGCCTCTAACCAACCCAGATCACCTCCGACTGTTGTGGAAGAAAAGTGGAAACCACAGCTCCAAAGAAACAATGCCAATAATAGTATGTAGCAGTGTTTTCTCTTTGAGCACTATATTTTACCTGTAGGTTCTGAACCAGTGGCTCTGTATTTGAGGCAAAACTGTAGTTCTAGCAGGCCAAAGATCATACTCCTCACTAATCTGTGGTGCTTTTAATTACATGTTTTTCCTCAGTTGTCCACATAGCATTCTACAAACTTGTCACCCTTCCGACTGGCACACCATTGGAATATGTACTGAGGACATGTGGGAACCCCAGAGGAGAAGATGAGTATGTGGTGATAGTCCCACATTCCCCCCCCAAAAAAATTACTGAGAGAACTCCTGTCCTGAACCAGTTAGCTAGATTAGATTTCCAAAGGAGCTGCAACTTCTGATCTGAGGTTAGATTTCTGTGCCACAAGATGCAACATCATGACATAAGGCATAACCTGATATTTATTGGCAGTGGCAGGAGTCAGCCTGACTCTGGATCAGCCACTAGCAAGCCACATAACCTTCTACTTTGGTCACAGCCTCCTGCACATAATCCAGAATCATTAGTAAGGTGCTTTAGCTGAGCTGCCCTGAAGAAACACCGTTCATTTGAAACCTAGTGCTCCATTGGGCCAAAAATGGCATCAACCATATAGCCATCAGCAGCCCCCCAAATGGGAGCAACTTAAGCTGGGAGAGTTGAAGGAGATCCTTAAATTATAGTAAAGCTAAATTGAACAAAGAAGCCAGATGTCCATACAAACTTGTATAGATGTAGCTCTTATAAAAGCATGTGATGCTAACACAAGACCTGAATCCTAAACTCAAATTGAAATCAATATTGAAATGGAAAGGCCAGTTTCCCATAATGAGATATGCCAGGTGAATCAGAATCCTAATTGCCAACATTTATGCACTGAAAAAGAATAGCATACTTGATTAGAATGTTCAGTGCCAACAAGAGAGCCATTGTAAGGAACAAAGAGCCTGTGGCCCTCACCTTGGCTAGATTCTGCCTAATCCACTTGTGCAGTTTCTCTTCCCAAGGCCAGGAAAACTTGCACACAAGCCCCTCTCTGCTTTAAGGAAAAGAACAAGGCTATCACTATAGCATCAGGAAAGCCTGAAATTAGAAACAATTTAGGATAGGAGCTGCCCATAGGAAATGCTAGATTCAAGAACAGATTTCTATCTGCTGCAGTCTGGGCAAGTACTATGCGACATAATGCCTTGCCCCTTTTCCTATCCCTGGTATAGAAGGAACAGTTTTGACAAATCCCTTGCCTTTCTTGTATTTCCCTGCAGCATCTGCAAGTGGTTCAGTAGGAAACAGCGCAATTCCGGAGAAGGAGCGGCAGAACATTGCTGAGAGGTTGCTGCGGGTGATGTGCACCGATCTGGGAGCTCTGAGTGTGGTGAGCGGAAAGGAATTCATCAAGTTGGCACAGACCCTGGTGGATAGTGGCGCTCGCTATGGTGCCTTTTCTGTCACTGAAATCTTAGGTAACTTCAACACTTTGGCTCTGAAGCACTTGCCTCGGATGTACAACCAAGTGAAAGTGAAAGTGACCTGTGCCCTGGGCAGCAATGCCTGCCTGGGCATAGGGGTCACGTGCCACTCTCAAAGCGTTGGCCCAGATTCCTGCTACATTTTGACAGCTTACCAGGCAGAAGGCAACCACATCAAGAGTTATGTCCTGGGAATTAAGGGTGTGGACATCCGAGAAAATGGTGATTTTATCCACCACTGGGTGCAGAACGTGCTCTCAGAGTTTGTGATGTCAGAAATCAGGACAGTGTATGTCACAGACTGCAAGGTCAACTCATCTGCTTTCTCCAAGGCAGGCATGTGCTTGCGTTGCTCAGCCTGTGCCTTGAACTCAGTAGTGCAAAGTGTGCTGAACAAGCGAACACTACAAGCTCGCAATATGCATGAAGTCATCGAGCTCCTGAATGTCTGTGAAGATTTGGCAGGGTCCACAGGCCTCTCAAAGGAGACCTTTGGCTCTCTGGAGGAGACATCTCCCCCACCCTGCTGGAACTCAGTGACTGACTCCCTCCTGCTTGTCCATGAGCGCTATGAGCAGATCTGCGAGTTCTACAGCAGGGCCAAGAAAATGAACCTCATCCAAAACCTGAACAAGCATCTGCTCAGCAACTTGGCAGCCATTTTAGCACCAGTGAAACAAGCAGTGATTGAGCTAAGCAATGAGAACCGGCCCACTTTGCAGCTGGTCCTGCCCACGTATGTTAAACTGGAGAAGCTATTCACTTCCAAAGCCAATGATGCTGGTGTAGTCAGCAAGCTCTGCCATCTCTTCCTGGAGGCACTGAAAGAGAACTTCAAAGTTCATTCTGCACACAAAGTAGCCATGATTTTGGACCCTCAGCAGAAGCTGCGGCCTGTCCCACCATACCAGCATGAAGAGATCATTGGCAAAGTCTGTGAATTGATCAACGAAGTGAAAGAGTCCTGGGCAGAAGAAACAGAATTTGAACCTTCCACCAAGAAACCACGGGCAGCAGGCGAGGCCCCACCAGCTCAGGAAGAAGACCGGTTTGGGAAAAACGAAGTCTATGATTATTTGCAAGAACCCCTCTTCCAGGCCACTCCTGATCTGTTTCAGTACTGGTCATGTGTTACCCAAAAGCATACAAAACTAGCCAAGTTGGCCTTTTGGCTCTTAGCAGTGCCTGCTGTTGGTGCCAGAAGCGAATGTGTAAATATGTGTGAGCAGGCCCTCTTAATCAAAAGGAGGCGACTGCTCAGTCCAGAAGACATGAACAAACTCATGTTTTTGAAGTCCAACATGCTTTAAAACTATCTTTTAATTAAAAAACAAAACAAAACTTTAAAACACTGTTCCAAACAAAGAGAAAAAATTTAAGTTCTAAACACTGTGGACCTCATTATGAATGCCCCTGGAAACCAAGTGCTTTTTTATATATATATAAATATATATATAAAAATATAAATATATATAAAAACTAAGTTTGAGAGGAGAGCTGAGCACGTGTGAGAGACAGCCCTCTGCCAGGAACGTGCTCCTTTCCATAGATAGCGTGTGGACTTGACAGACTTTCTAATGTTTTCAAGCGGGCAGACCAATGGGAGGCTGACGTGCTAAAGTCTTCAGGCAGCTGAGATCTAAAGTGACTTGAAGTTTCTTTTATTTCTCCTCTACCCCACCTTTCCTCTTGTCCCCTGGGCCATCTTGCCATGGATAATCAAACTACGTTGAACAGACCAGTTCTGCACTGGACTTTGCTCCTATGAATAACTGTACACCTTGAGGGCATTCGTTTGCAGCCTTCTTAACATACGTTGCATGTTATCAGGGCAGCTGTGTTTTACAAACACCAAGTTGTTTTAGAAGTCAGGATGGGAAACTTTAAGGAAATACATTATTTTAATCTTTTCATACGCCCCCCCCCCCCCCTCCCCCCAAGAGTTACTTTTCAGTCGCCACTCCCGTTTTTGAGTTAAACTTCTTAGCTAGTAATTTTACATTTGAGTTAGAACTGAGAGAAAGTAAGTATGGCAAAGAATGTCTGTGATTGTTGTTTTATAGATTTTTTTTACACATTAACTTTTTTTTCTGAAGTCCCACTGTAAACTAGCTTATCTCACCTGTATGTCCTGCATAACAGGGGTTCTCAAATTCATTTACAGAGTGGCCCATTCACCACTAAATAGCATCCCTGTGGGAACTGCAACGATTGCTTATATGGAAAAGTAACTTTAGGGAAGTAATGTATTGTTTAGCTACTTTTAATACAGTTAAATGGTGAGAAAAAGGAGAAGCCAGCACTGTTTGACCAGACAGCTCTCCACAGACCACCACCAAGTGATCCACCAGTGGTCCACCAGCTACCGTTGGAGAAGTTCTGCTATCTAAAATTCCTGTAAGCCTTTCCTGTGTGCAGATTCGAAATAATCTTTCCCGTGATCGAGGACAAACCAAGGTGTATGATTTTTCAGGGGAACAAAGATCATCAGTTTTATAAATCTAGCGTTTGAAGGAAGAGAAGCATTGTGGGTTCAAAGATCCTTCTGAATGTAAGTGCTCCCACTCGAATACAAACTACACCTTTTCCTTTCCTTTTTTTGGGGGAATGGTTTCCTCTGGTAGCATGAATGTCTTTTTAATACCTATAGTGCATTACACTATGTGTTACATTGCTGAATCATTCTGGCTAGGAAGGCCCTGTAACCTTAAAACTTCACATTCACTAGCTCTTCAGACTTGCAGCCCCTCCCCACCTATACTATCATAGAAGCCCAAGGACAAGGACCATGAGCCATTCCACTATCAGTCAAGGCCAGCATCAAAAGGGTCTAGTGCCTGCTCACATGGTTCAAGCATGTTGTTGCACCTAACCTATTTGGGATGACAGATCAGGTGCATCTTGGATTAATCCAGATTTTTGGTGCCAAACTTAGTTCTCTGCAGGGTTTTAAGATTCCAAAAGTGCAAAACTAAATGAATTCCTTCCTTAAAGTAGCATCTTTCACTGCAAGAAGTTCATAACTGCAGTCCCTGGTGACAGTTGACCAGCCTTAGGGATTTACATGCCCCAAATAAAGACTGTGCAGCAAATTAGTTAGCAACATTAGCTGTTCTGGACAAGAAGGTTTTGGGTTGACATCCCTGAGCAGCCATTTGGTGTACACTGACAGTGCAGTACTTAGGGACAAAGGCTGTTGATCCCCTTAGAGAGGCCATCTTTTGAATAGGTATTAAAGCAAGATCCTTTCTACCAGGTTCAGTGCAGCAAAAATTTAAGGTCTCAAAATGTGTTACAGGGTTGAAAAATAAGCCCCAGGACCTTTACCACTAAGTCCTTCTCAGTAATGGCATATGCTGGTAACCTGTGTGAATACATATGGGTTGTTATGCTTGCTTGCAGTCTCTGTGTTCTTAGTATCACTGCACATTGTAAGGTACTTTGATTATGAAAGGTACTGAATGCTCCCCCTGGGCATACTGATCAGAGATGGGAGAATTCACAAGCTAATGACCCTTCCTAGTATCAGGCACCCTGAAGGACAGCCCTTTGTTTACTGGCGTCGTCTTAGGCTGTCCCTTCAGGCTGGGGAAGCATTACACCTTGTGCAGAACAAAGTGAGTTGAAAATTGTGTTGGTTGCCACCACTGATGTTGGGGTGAAAACCAGTGGTTTCCTAAAGGCAACTGTGAGTATTGGTAGGGATTATTGCTGTCTGCTGCAGGAATAATATTTAAATGAGATCCCTCAAAGGCGAGAGACATCTGGAAATGTGCTTTCTCCTGCATTGGTCTATGCAGGTGGAGATTTCTTCATTCTTTTTCTTCCTCTTCAACAAAAAGTTTTTGCTGTTTTTTTCTCCCAAAGGAACACTACCTGCCCAGCCATTTTAAACAGCCCTTCAATAACAAATCTGTTTGCACATGCAATGCAAGAGAAAAATGTAAAAAATTCAGACTACCAAGAAAAATGAAAAGGGACAGCAAGGGAAATTCTGATGAGAAAGAATTGGAAATCCTTTGTAGCCACAGAGAGGGAATGGGGAAGCCTTTGCCTAAGAGAGAACCCAAAGTTGCACCTGCCTTCATGTTTGCAGACTGGGCTGGGCACCTTGGTACTCAAACCGTGGGACAGGCTTTTAGTTCACTTTCTACTAATGTCACTATTTTACAGTTTAGATCAGGCTCCTTTAGCCTGGGATTATCAGAGGAGCTGAAGAGAGCTGGACACCCAACTGCCAGTGAAATTCAAGTTCAGTTCGATGAGGGATGACTATCCAGCTCCCTTACATTCTTTGGCAAATCACAGCATTAATCAGGACTGCATTTGGTAATGGACAGGGTTGGCAATTTTGGGGGGGCTGGAGAGATTTGTCATCTCAGCTTGAACACAGAGTGGGGCATTTCCTATACAGTAAAAGCTGTGTTATCCGGCACTGTGTTATCTGGAATGCTCTATTAACTGGCATGCCAATCAACACGGCAAAAGCGAAACTGGAAGTCCGATCGTGGCACTTCCGGTTTTGCCGAATCCCACTTCGCCAACTTTGGACCATGGCCCAGGGCAAAGCAGCCTGCATGCGCGCCCCGACGCCGCCCCCCCCCCCCCCCCCCCCCGCTGTCTCCCAGCACACTGACACCAGGGAGTGAAAGATCTGGCGCACCAGACGCGGCAGGAGGGGCAGTGGCCCGAATAGGCAAAGACACTTCTCAGATAACTGGCATATTTGTTTAACCGGCACTCCCCATTCCCCATGGGTGCCGGATAACACAGCTTTTACATGCATATGAAAGGCACTGTGTGTGTGGGGCGCTAGACAAAGGAGACTTAGTATAGACTTAAAGCATTGAAATAGTGAATGAGACAGAATGGCAATAGTTTGGGCATCTACTTAATCCATGGAGTAGTATTAAAAATGGTTTGAGAGCTTTTGTGGTGCAAAGGAGAGGGCCAGAATCAACCTCTCACCCCCTTGGCTAAATTAAATTATCAAAGCATCTTTGGTTAGTCACACTAATGATGAACTATAAACCAAAGCATGCATGCAGTGATGTCTATTAGGAGGGACCCCTCCAAATATTTATAAACTCAACCTGGCATCTAGGTTAAAACAACAAACCAGAAAACTGGTGAGATAACTTGCAACTACCTATTCTTCTCCCTACCTAGGGAATGGCAGAATCTGCAGCTTTTATTAATAGTAATAACAATAAATAATAAAAAACATATTAAAGTTACCAGGTGTTCTGTTTGCAAGTACTCAGTGCTCTGCACAACTCATAGGATGATATTAGTGGCTGATAAGATGCCCCACTACTGAGCCTACCCATGTCTTGTCAGTTTTAAGGAAATAATTGGGTCAGTGGTGCACAGATTTGCTTTATGTGCAAAAATGATATAGCGATGCTTTTCTTTCTCCCACCACTTGGTTACGCAGACCGTGGCATGTTCCCCAGACTGCAGTTAATTTACAGAGGTCTTGATTTCAGGAAATTCTGTTGATTTGCTGCATTTTCTGTTTGCTTGCTGCTGTTTACTTAGTTTGGTGAAGATGAAGTGCTGTACATAGCATTACACTGTCACAGCAACAGGTGCTGCCCGGGGCCTTAGTAGGCAGGGGTAGGGAAAGAAGGAGATGTGGCCTCCTAATAATGGTGTGAACAGCAATGCAGGTTACATCCCATTTGAACTGGAAAGAAGGTTCTTAAGGAGCTCATTCATCTAGCTTGTGTGATGGAACAGTTTGCATCTGCAGTGTTTGCATTGGGAACCTGCCCCCTTCTTCATTTGTTCCCTTCTTTATTATTTAGAAATGCATTTGTGTGAAAACTGAATTGCTGTTCTGTAGGAATTAATGTCCCTGCTGCTTTTTCTGCAAGTGACATCATAGGTGCCTGTTTGTGCCTTCAGTTTGTTTCAGAAATTATTATGATGTCACAACATCATCTTCTGAGAAGCAAGCACCAACACAAGATGAACTGTAACGGAACAGAGCTGCTTGTATCATGTCCAAATATCCTTATTAACAGAGACCAAGAGAACTAAGAAAATACAATATAAAGGCACAGTTTTATAAACAAAAAAATGTTTAGATGACTTCTGTTTCCATAAAACACAGCAGCTGGACCATACCCATTTTCATTATCTGTTTGTACTCTCCATTTCTCCAGCAGTAGAACACAGTTGTCATTTGACAGTGCTTCACTCACTGCTGTTATCTCCTAGAGGGTTAATAACAGTGACTGTGATGCAACTGTTATCTCTCAGACCAGAGTGAAGGATACTATCGAAGCCTGAATTGTAGTAGAAAACTTGCATTAGTTTAAATAGATTTAAAATCAGTCTAGTGAAATTGCTGCCTTATGTAGCTCTACTGAAACCAGTTTATCCTTGTTTGAAATGGTTTGCTTGTATCTAAATTCTTGACTTATTTTGATTTAAATATGAGTTAAACCAAGGTAAGCCTCTACATTAGTGTTTGCACCAGTTTAACTAGATCAACTTAGTTAATGATGTTATGATATATTTTTAATAGAAAAGGGAGAAAAATTTCAGAAGCAACTCGGTGTGTTAGGGCCCTAAGTGCCTTTTGAAAATAGAGCTTAGATACTTCTCAAAATGTTACCCAAGGCTTAAATTGCTGTTTCTGAGTATCACTGAGGAGTTTTCAGGCCTGGATACATGACACATTTACACCAATGTAATTTACATTGACTTCGTACAGCAATGTAAAATACACCAGGACCGAAGCAGACAGTTGAGCAACAGTCCTTGAGAACCTGCGTGTAATAGGCTGTGATTACTACTGCAACCTACTCCTAGGTGGAAAGGAAGCAGGTAATAACATGTTTTCCCTAACTAAATGGCTTTCCCAGGATAAAACTATGGGCACACAACACGTAGACTGATGTAATTTACACCAGTGCAGTTTACCTCCGATGTTTTCTAGGATAATTCTGTATCAGATTCAAATAAGTAGCATTTGATGTTCTGTGTCCGTGTCCTTGGCGTTCCATAAGATAACTCCCAGCTTGGGGGCGCTAACCCATAATAGTAGATTGGAGGATTTTCTGTTCAAAGAAATGTTTTCAAATACTTTTGTTGGAAGAGGCACCCCTACAGTCAGATTGGCATGGACTGTGGAGGTTTTTGCCTTTCTTTGTACTAAGGAGCACAGAGCATGGTCCTCTTCCTTGGATGTCTCACATGTATGTTAACAAACCAGTTCACATCCTTGCAGCTGGAGGATATTGACAGTGCCCTCATCCCCCTTCCATGCATGTGGCAAGTTACGGTTTAGGGATGTTTACAGGCACTGTGCCTGGTAGTTAAGTGAGAGGGTTGTTCATACAGTCTTCTTTGGAATATGCTAGGTGAACACCTGTGTAGAATGGCTTAGATGGGGATGATGCCACACTGAGCAAGGGGTTGGGCTAGATGACCTCCTGAGGTACCTTTTAACCCTACTTTTGTGTGATTCTATGATACACTATAACACTCCTTGGGATGCCACTAAGTTATCAACAAATTAGAAGAAAATCAAAGTAGCCAGAAAATATTCAGTGCTAGATGAGTGAACATGTACTGAGGAAGGAATCGGATCTGTTTAGTTTGATGGCCAAGGCAGGAAGAAAAGTCCTGTCATATTTGAGAGGAGCAAACACCCAAAAGGTGGAGGAATAGTTTAAGTGGTCTGTATGGAGCAATTAGGACTCAAGCAATGAAAGGGAATGACAGAGAATTAAGCTGGATCTCAGGAAGCTTTTCCTACTGAAGAGAGGCCTCTTCAGTTGAGGAACAGTCACTCAAACTGTCATTTAAAACCAAACTGAAGGGAGCAATCGAGTGCATTGTTAAGTACATTACTGTCCCAGCCCTTGCTAATGTATAAGATAGTCAAATAGGCTTTCTCTACTGCAATTATAATTTATGTTAAAGAGGCTTTGGGATGGGTAGTGTGTGAACTGGCCAGTAGGAAGAGGTGGCAACTGTTCTGGGAGCAACAAATGGGTACTTCTTAACTCTTAAAAGTAATAAGCCAAGAGAGATCAAGAGGATGCTATACTGAATCTGTAGCCACTTCTGTTATGCATTGCCTGTATTACATGGTGGTTTGAGTCCTTGGTGCATCAGTGGAGCTACATAAGGGTTCACAGAAGCATGAAACCTAACGAGCATCAGTAGGCAAAATTTTCAACAGAACTTTGGCTCCTAGGTTTAATAGGTGCTTTTAAAAAATGTGTCCTATAGCAAAAGTACCCTCTTATGCAGTATGTGGGATATGTCTGTACATCAGGGGAAATCTTAAGCCCCCAGCAAAAACTTCTTATTGATCAAAACAAAAAAATGCAGAGATAAAACCAGGCACAGGTCCTATTTTGCCCCTTGGAACTATGGGAATAGCTTGTTTATGCTAGGCCAGATATGGTAAACCAATGAGAGTGCCCTGAAATTTAATTTTATATATTGAATGTTTTCGGGGTTTCTGTTTAATTTTTTGTTTTGCTGGTTAGTTGGGTTTTTACTACACCAATTAGAGTCCTTTGTTTTTATAACTTGACAGACGAGTTTTGCTTACATTAGATGACCATGTATCCAATAGCCTCTGTAGGGTTAATGATCCGTAGGCAGCTGAGTTTGAAATTTTTAGAGTAGCTTCTGAAATGAGTCACATAAATGTCTAGTTTGTGCACAACATCAACCACTGACTGAAAGCATTTTTTTTCTTTCCATTGTTTTAGTGTCACTGACAGCAGAGTCAGCGTATGTCTTGGTACCCAGATGAGCAGCGTAGCCTTAACAATGGGAAGATTTTACAATGGAAATGATGGGTAGAGGCATGTCAGACCCTTGCTTTTCACAACCAAAGTTCCTTAAAGAGACTTCCAGCCTCATGAGCCTTGAGTGCTTGTTTCCAGTCTTCTGGGGATTCTTGTGGTGGTCTCTGAAATGTGTGTGGTTAGGGTGTTTATTTTTTTTTCCTTGTTGATGAAGTTATCCATGGATAAAAACCTTTCCGCTTTAGAAAGGAGATGCACTCTGGAAGGAGCAACAGTCCTAGGGCTGCTGTGTATTTTCTAGAGTCCGTTTAAATATGTTGGGACTTTTATTTAATTTTTTTAAAATATTTAAAAGGAAAACTGATAACGGACAAACCGAATATTCATGATAGGTGAATAGCCAAGGTCACAAATGCAGGAGGAATGCACGTCACCCAGACTGTGAGGATTCTGGTCTGCGCTGTAGCTAGAAAGTGTGTCATACTGACAAAACCATCAGGAAATCCTCGTTTGCAGCCAGTCTGAAAAGAAGCCGTTCCTCATTTTGTATGTTAATTTCTCAAAACCTCCTCTTGGGAGTTGAATTCTCTTGTTGTTTCATCAGGAAAATGATTAATGTTCTCCTTTTCTTCCCCAGTCCCTTTCCTCAGTAACTTGTGTGCATTTACCTTTCTTTCTGTAGATGCAGATGTTCTAGGCAATACCATAGATGCACCTGCGTGTGTCTCTCTACCTGCAAGTGCAAGAATCTCATGTCATCTTAAAAAAAATACAAAAAATATACAAAAAATTATACAAAAAATATCTTTTTTAGGCCAGAGTTTTCTACAGGTATTAATGAATATTTTTCTTAATCCTTATAAGTTTTATGTGTTTAATATTTCTTAATACCGGTAGCATTAATTTATACTTTTGTAGCAACACAATATTTTTATAAACCGCCACCGCTGGCTTTGTCTTCATAATGGGGAAATGTGCGGGCAGCTGGCCCTGCACTGTACCATGTACTGTATTTAAAAGGTTATCTAATGTCACACTTGCTGTGTTAATAAACAAACAAAACCTGTTTGGAGTCTCATGTATTGTTGGTGTGGATCGAATGACTCAATAGAGAGCAATATTGCACGGGGTTGAGTTGCTGATTTTCATTGATATATATGAATGCTTGAGGCCAACTCAAGTTCTTCTGAGTTTTTCTTTTTAGGATTTTTCCTTTTTTGTTTTTGTTTTTACAGCTCAATAAATTCAGTGCTGTTTGAAACTTAGACTGACGTCAAATGAAAAGGATTATAAAAAAATCGAAGTGTTTAAATGTTGCTGTTTTTACAAGTCTGTTGCTGTCTGAATGGAAATATTCCATGTTAGAAAAGGAATAATTCCACTTAAGTTCCAAACTAGCTAAGAGCTCCAGGCCAGAGTTCAGTTATTTGGAGGAGGTATCTTAGAGACATGTTTCTGCAACATTCTTTTCAGAGTTGATGCCAAGGCAGAAGACAAACTGTAACTGTAAGAAAGCATCCGTTGCTTGAGGATTTTCATGTCAGTGTTGTATTTATGGTTTTACAATAAAACAACCTTTAGGAAAAAAAATGAGCATCTGGGTGTTTCTTTTTTTCCCAGTATGTTTCTGGGATCGTGCTTGATGCCCTTTGCTGGTTTAGATCTAGAAGTGTTCGTTTAAGTATCTTGACACCTGAGAATCACAAGGTAGCAGTAGTCTATCTTTAGTGGAAAGTCTCACCTGTAAAAGTCTTATTTACCAAAAAAATTCTGTTTAAATCCAACAGAAGTTCTAGGTACAAGTAATTCAAGAAATTAACTGGAACAAACACTTTAAAGAGATTTACCTGAATTTATCACCAAGGCTTGCTAAATCCCCATTTCGAGAGGAGTGCCCTCAGAATAGCTGGGCACAGCCTGGAAGTCCAGACCAAAGATAGAAAAAGATGAACTCATTTTCTGTATGGTTTTTAATTAGAAAATAAAGAAGTGTCAAAGAATATGCATGGAGGTAAGAGAATGAAGATGGTAGATGTACTAGCATTGTTCAAACCAAACTGAACAGGAGATGTTAGCCACCAGGTTTAGATTTGCCTACCAAGATGGTAAAGGAGCTCTAAGAGGCTGTGGCAGCTATTGGGTCAATCTGCATGAATCGGACCCTGCATCGACAGTGGTCCCTGATTCTTTGCAGATAGCGCATTGCCTGCAACAACTTCTAGTGTTGCTAATAGCTGTTTTCAAAACTTATATACCTTCAAGAGTAGAGCTGGGCTGGATATCATTTTTCCATCCTGCGAAAGACTGTCAACCACATACATTTTCATGAGCCAATATGGGGAAAAAAATCCAGATCAGATCAAGTGAAACATGTCTTTTGGATGACTTGTAATATCTGTGTTTCGTTTTGCCCTTTCTTGTTTACCATTTCTAGTTTAAACAAACACATTTCAGAACAGAAAATGTCTAGAATAGAAGAAAAATTAAACTTTTTAGTTTGGAAATGTCAGAATAGGCCATTTTAGTGCTCAGCAGCACTTTGTTAGCAACCACAGCAGGACAGCTTTGGAGTCACCAGCAAGTGAGTATGTACCACCCTCTGGGGATAGTTTGTAGTACTTACGGCCATTGCAACAGAAAAGTGGCAAATGTGTCATTGCTTCTGGAAGAATCTCAGAACTCTTCCAGGGCTTTGGCTAGCTCTGGGAAAAGATGTTTGGATCCATGGGGTGTTACATAGGCTCATTTTACGTGTGATATTTATGCCAAGATTAACATGTTAATTGTAACATAAATGATAAGGGTGCTACATGTGCACTTATTTTAAGGCACCATAAAATAGCAAACCAGCCATAAACATATTCTACACTGAATATAGATTATAGTGTAGAACACTTTTATGCCAGGTTTGTATGGGACTGTAAATGGAACGTGGCAGGTCTGGGGCCAGGGCTGACAATCTGCTGACCTGGACCTGCAGGTACCCAGCTTTCAACTTGCTGGTGCAGTGGGAGCCGTGGTGATGATCCTGGGCTCCCCCTGCACTGGCAAATAGAAAGGGCATGATTGACATCTGATCCCCAATCCCAAAATTGCACTTTCTGCCATGCACGTGTGGGATCAGGAATCAGAACCCAAGGCACATTTACATAAGCATGTGGCAAGGACTATAGAGAAACATGGTTAAAACCTGCTGTTTGCACAAACCCTAACTAGGGGAACGTTTTTAGTGAAGTTTATAGAGGTAGGAATGGGTTTTCAGACCATTGCCTCCTTCCTTCCTTTCCAGTCATTCCATAATGCTGTCCATCTTTTAATGAATGGCTGTGGGACAAGAAAAGATTATAGCAAACCACGCAGAAAGTTATTTCCTTCCCTGCAAGGAAGCCAGGTATAAAGTTCAGCTCAGGACCATGATAAAGAAGTTCTGCAGGTTCTTCCCACAAAACTATGGAGAATGACAGGTCACAGACGCTTAGCAGATTTAAAAAGCCTTTAATACAAGAACAGTGGTTATAAAAAGCCTGATTCTAAAGGCAAGGATCAAACAACTCCAAGTTGCATCATATCTCACCACTGTGGTGTTCTTGCCATCAGAAATTAAACCAATGCCCACCATGGATCTGCATTAGCCTGCTCCTGGCTCCACTGTATTGTTGATTCTTCCAAGAAATATTTAAATTTAGTGCCCTCACTCCTGACACTCATCACCATTAACACAAGATCAATAACACCAGGTAGTTGAAGAGGTTCAACTTTGATGCTCACTCTATATTCCTTCTTTATGTAGTACATAGGGCAATTCTGTGTCCAAAGGTCTTTTCGCTTTACTTCTGTCTTCAAGCAGTAAAAAAAATACAATCCCTTATTGCCTACTGCAGTCTGAAATTAACAGACTAGTTTAAGCAGTTCACACTGTAACTAAACTAATATAGTAAGAGACTAGATAAAAAACAGTGAATCAAGAGGTCTCTCCAGGTTGACATTGTTCTAAAGGCCCACACAAAAGCAGAGGTCTCCGTAAAGTACAGAAGTCACACAATATAAAAAGAGACATTTTACAGAATGTTTTGTAGTAGTGCATTCCTTTGGCACCAGCTCTCAGTACAGCGCGCACAGTATCAGCAACAACCCATTAGTTCAGACGGCTCCCAACAGATCCACACTGGGTACATTTGTTTTTCGTAGCCATTAGCACAGACTGACTGAAAGACCTTGACTGAACACCTCAAGATCTCAGGTCAGGCTATCTATGGACTTAAATGGACCAACCAAACGGGTTTCCATAAGGTGTGAACTGGGGCAGAATTCAGCTCTTTTATCTTTACGCCACAGACACACAAAATCAAATGGAAAGTAGAGCAGTTTTCTAGCCAGATGAGCAGAGATCAGTGTTCATCCACTACAAAATATGAGGGCACCAATGTTGGCAGTCTGCTGTTCAGTTGATATTAAACATGATCTTGTTCACTAGTTACTAGTGTTTTTTTTCCCCCAAGAGAGTTGGTTTTATATTATCAAAGGGATAATTTCTTGCCCCCTCTTCACAAATTGCTATTTCATGAAGTATTTCTACATAGTTATCCAGGAGCTAACAACCCACTGGTAAATTAAGGGTTGGTATGTCTATATTACAACTGGGAGCTGATTGTAGTTGCGACACAATAGCAGAGCAGCCCTGGCAGCACAGGATTATGTGGACTGCGCAAGTTTGCCCTAGACTTCAGGTCTGTACTTGGCTGGAGCCTGTGCTCTTGTGACTACACAGATAACAGGACCCGAGCTAACAAGGTTGCAGCTAGACTCAGTAGGTTGACATATGCTGTAATCACTCCTCCACATTGCAGTATAGACACACCTCCTCTAAAAAGCCATTAGGTAACACTTATAAATAATCCTCACCAATTTTTCGCTCCTGCTAATTTCTATGTTTAGTAGCAAGAGCCCAGAGCATCTGCTACCTAAAGTGCCCCCAAAGTTGCCTTGCCCATTGTGATTTTCTAGGTTTGACACAGTGATTTGCTATGGAAAGGCAGATGTCAAGGGATGACTTTGATAAATGATGTGACATGGAAGTACTAAAGTGCAGGTCGGAATCAGGAAAGCAGGTCTGAAGGGGACCTCATGAAGTCAGCCCCCTGCTTAAGGCAGGATCATCCCTAACTGAATCATCCCATTCAAGTTTTGATGTAAATTTCCCTGATTAACAGAAGCAGTGAGATACAGAAGACACCAGGGCAAGTATTGCATCTCACACATGACTGACAAGCCTGCATTTCATCAGCTGTACATAGAAGATGTTGTATATGACTACAAGCAAGTATCAGACTAGAAAGACCCAAGTCATATTTATATTGAAAAGAGACAGTGGGTGTGTCTACACGAGCCACCCACTGCGCAGTTACTGCAGTCATTTAGCACTTGCATAACCCAATACGAAATGACTGTATGCCCTGCACAGTTGCCTAGTGATGCTTACTGTGCAGTAGCTCATTACTACTGCACGGTAGTGTCGCATCATGGTTCATGCCCGGTGATGCTACTGCACAGTAGTAATGAGCTACTGAGCAGCAAGCACCTCGTGTAGATGTGGCCAGTGAGTCTTAACTTGGTTGAGCTCTACTGCCGCTCAGGGACTGGAGAGGAAGGCAGCCCTTTAAATGTCTTCTACCACTTCTGTCCAGGGGATAGCTTTCTTTACCAGTCCAGTCCATCCTTCTGGAACGTGAATCTCTTGCTTTTCTCACTGTAAAACTGAGCATACCAGCGCCTGTACCTCTGAATTGCAGAATCCTCTTTTACCAGTAGAGGTTTAGCAAGATATTGCTTGTTATTCCATATTGTTATATCACGCTCAAACTGTGGGAAAAGAAGCAGGCTTGTCTTAAAAAAGGAATTTAAACTAGATGTCCATGCATACTACTTCACAGACCAGCAAAGCTCATGTCCTGAGAGAAGACACTGGTTCCAAAGAGGTTTTTAGCAAGTCTCCAAGCCTGGGCAGTTTTTGTGTGGCTATTAGCTTACAAAACATCCAAACAATGGCTCTGTGGGCATATCTACTCCGTGGTGGTGGCCACGGTCCCAGGCAGGCCCCATCCACCCAGTCCCATATGCACTCAACCAGGTTAGCACACTGGTGTGGTGGCTCCAGGGTTGTCCCAGCAGCCACTCAAGTACGTTAGAGACTGAGAGCTTGAGAACAGCTGCAGAGAGATGCCCCTGAGTGGCAGTGCCAGTGGACATGTCCCTGCCAGAGCAGGTTCGTATGGCATGCTGAGGAGGAGCTTGGGTGGGAGTAGAAGACCTGCCCTGTGTTCTACCACAGCTGGGGACATCTGCAGGGATTCTGAGAGAGAATTTCATCCCCATTCACTTCATTAAGTCTCCCTTCAGTGAGGGAGGTACTTGCTCACCCAGGCTCTCTGAGGATTCCTACCACCTCAAGGCACTTTCCCTATCATAATATTTAATGGAAAAACAATTTTTGACCCTCTCTCTTACACTCCAGGTGCTGCGGAGTTGAATTCTTGAGTATAATTGAGTGGAATGGAACCAATCTTGTGTATTGACAGCCCATTCACACGCAACATGCCATCTGCTACAGACACCCTATGAAGTTAACAAGTTCAACCTCTGGCAGCCCCAAGCAAGAAGTTTCCAAAGCAAATGATAAACCATCATCATAGAACAGAGAAGGCTCTTTAAAATAGTCAAAGGTCTGCCTGAACTGAGGTGTGCATCAGAGTAGCATGGTGGAAACACAGCAAGAGGGCTGGTGGCTAGCACATCACTAGCAGGTACAATCACAGCTGCACAGGCAAATCTACAAGGATGTTTCCAAATGAAATAAACCCTTTTGTGCACAATTAGTATTTACTGGACCACATTGCTTTGATATATAATCATAAAGGATGGGTGTGTTCAAGAGTGCCACCAGCCATGTTTCTAGCTGCTATGTGGTTTCCCACTCAAAATGGGAAACTACCTGGCACACAAAATGGTTTTATTTTGAGATTGCCCTTACTTGGTGAAACATCCTTGTGTTTTGCCAGAGGACAGGGCAGAATCCAAAACTGTTTATAGGTGTGAAAAGGACACTTGTGCAGGTGGGTACGTCTCATTTTGCCACGGACAAGAAATGCAGCAACAAGCACCTTTTCCTACAAAAGTTCTGCTGCCCAGCAACTTCAAGCATTCAGCCTTCTAGCAATGTTTACAGGGCTGACCCGCACACCTGCAGCCATGGGAGCATGGCGGCAGTGAGCA
The DNA here is from genome assembly GCF_000455745.1 of Alligator sinensis. Classification (NCBI taxonomy): domain Eukaryota; kingdom Metazoa; phylum Chordata; order Crocodylia; family Alligatoridae; genus Alligator; species Alligator sinensis. The sequence continues at coordinate 1,305,528 of NW_005842348.1, read as the reverse complement.
GGGAGCTCCTGCAGATGCCGCCAGCACTGTCAGCGGTGGGAGGAGTGACTAGCACCAACCAGGGTTTGGTGACCACCTGCAGCCACTGCCGGCAGCCAGGGGTGATCATGGACCTCTCAGAGACACCACTGGCGATGCCAGCAGCAAGGTGGTGAGCAGCAACTGCCCACAGGCACCGCCAACATTGGGCACCTTTTTGCTGGGGATGCACCACCTGAGTGCACCCCCTACGCGTCGTCCCTGCCTGCAGCAGCACCAAAGTAGGTGGGGAAATAGGGTTCCTTGTAACCTACATTCAGGTACTGGTCATACCTGCCATACTCAGTGGTCATACTCAGTTCACCCTCCCTTTCAGCATCTACTCTGCCACTGTGTGACACAGGATATGGGGCAAGATGGATCTACGGTCTGACCCAGTGAAGCTAGGGACAGAAATTACACATAAACTGATGTAAGTGACCAGAAACCGGTTCAAATCTGTAACACGACAGAAGTTTAGTACAAATAAACTGCTTTCAAAATGGCTGAAACCAGTTTAAGGTAAACCTGGATGGATGTAGTATCAGACTTGGCTGATTTAGGTTAAATCGGTTTATTGAACTTCTGCCCAAGATCCCCTCCAGATTCAAGTTAACTTACAGTCCCCCAACATCCCAGGATGCTTTGCATCTCCCATGCAAACTCTCCCTTGCAGGGTGGGTGGGCTAGCCTTGGCCCAAGCTGTCTGCTCCAGCAGAGCAAAGAGGTGTGCTCTAGTACCCCCCCACCCCAGCTTCTTGCCTGGGCCAGCGCAGGCATGTGGCTGCATTTCCGGAATCAAAAGTAAATGTCAGTTCACTAGCTTATTGGTTCAATCTACGCGGCTCAAACTAACCTGCAATGATTGAACCGATTCAGCCTCGGGCTTTTTGACTGTCTGTACTTAGTCTAAATGGCAGTTCTTATGTTCTTATACTGAGACCTGAGTGCCACTGACCATTCACAAAAACAGGTTACAGATAACAAGGCAGTAAAGGCCTCTGCAGTTCTGACAAAACTCTTTTAGAAGCAGCCCGTTCTGGCTCAGTAAAGCACTTACCTGTATGCACTCTGCTTTCAAAATGAATTTTGGGATTATTGCTGGCATGTTTTTCTGATAATAGATTTCATGGATAACTTGCTGAAGGAGAGGCTCAACGGGTGTCACAGTGTGCAGAATGATCCCACGACCCAGGAATTCATGTTCAAAGATCAGAAAGACCAACCCAGGCCCCACCTTCAAACAAAGAAAAGGAACTTCTCAGAGAATTTAGCTCTTTCTAGTTCTAGTTCCCTGCATTTGCAACTATTTGTCCAAAAGAACATCAGCGAGGACTATTCTCGTACATCACAGTACAAAGCTCCCTATAAAGAAAACCTTACAGTGTAGAATAAGTAAGGATCAGGAAAGAGACGTTGCTGCCAATGCCTTGCCGCTGCAATGGCTGGGACTTCGGTAGGGTAAAATATGCCCAGATGATCCCTGAAAGACATAATGACTAGGGGTGTGCAAAGTGGGCCCGATTCGATTCGGATTCAGCCTGAATCAGGGACAGTGATTCTATTTGTTGATTCGGATCACTGTCCATGATTCAATGCTGATTCAGAGAATCAGCAATTTGGACATAGACACAGCCTTAAAAGTTTTTTCTGCATACCTTGAGGTAGCAGGCACTAGGCCCGTGCAAGTAGGCAGCTAGTCAATCCAGCTTCGGATCCGGTTGCTTTGGATGCCAGCAATCCGATCTGGAGCTCTGGGCCAGGTTTCCACTTCGATCCAGCCAAAGCGGCTCTGAAGCTTCAGAGCTGCCTCGGAGATCCGGCCATAGGGTATAATGGGGAATCAATTAAATATCTATAACTTTGTTGGTTTTTGTCTGATTTGGATGAAACTTGCAGGGGTGGTAGCCTCTGCTGAGAGCATGAAGCCTGCCAAGTTTCAAGAAGATCAGTGCTGGGGTTTGGGGGGAACTGCACCCCAAATTCTTGAAAGCAAAACATGTCACGTGTATGTGTTGCAACACAGGGGGATCAAAACTGCAGGGGTGGTGGCCCCTGGTGAGGCTACAAAGCCTGCCAAGTTTCAAGGTGATAGGTGCAGGAGTTTGGGGGGAACTGCACCTCAAGCTGCGGACAGGCAAAACTTGTGACATAGATGACCCTGTGTGTGTTAAGGCGCAGCAGGCTGAAAGCTGCAGGGATGGTCAAGGAGATCAGTGCAGGGCTTCTGGGCTCTGGGGCCCTGCACCTCTAGCTGCTAACAGGCAAAACTCATGTCATGGGTGCAACTGTGTCTGTCTTGGGGTGGGGGGGAACTACTGCAGGCCTGGCTGCTAAGCTACTGTGTTACCAGTTAGCAATCAATCATGATTCACTCAGAGACCAGTTCAATACATAGTAGCTAGCTAATGTAGCCAGTTAATTAGCAACAATTAACACCTACAAAACCACAGACTAAGGAGAGGAAATAATCAATACAGGCAATCAACTGCCCCAAGACAGAGACAGTCAGTTGCACAAGCACCCATGTCATAAGTTCTGCCTGTCAGCAGCTAGGGGTGCAGGGCCCCAGAACCCTCCACAGCTGGCAGGCATCATGGCCACAGCAGGGGCCACCACCCCTGCAGCTTTCACCCTGCTGCGCCTTAACACACAGTGTCACCCATGTCACGAGTTTTGCTTGTCTGCAGCTTGAGGTGCAGTTCTCCCCAAGCCCCTGCACTGATCTTCTTGAAACTTGTCAGGCTTCATGGTCTCACCGGTGGCTACCACCCCTGCAGTTTCCACCCCCCTGTAATGTAATATATACACATGACATGAGTTTTGCTTTTCAAAATTTGGAGTGAAGTTCCCTCTGAACCCCTGGACTGATCTTGAAACTTGGTAGGCTTCATGCTCTCAGCAGAGGCTACCATCCCTGCAGGTTTCATCCAAATCAGACAGAAAACAACAAAGTTACAGATATTTAATTGATTCTCCATTATACCCTATGGCCGGATCTCTGAGGTGGCTCCGAATCTTTTCCGAATCAATTTGGAGCTTCCGAATAGTTTCAGAAAGCCTAAAGCTTCCACCTATTCGATTAGGATTCATAGATTTCATAGATTCGGCTTCAAAATCATCCAAATCACCTCCGAATCCAAATCATGATCCAAAGCTATGCACAACCCTAGCAGGCATGGCTCGTGATCACTGAGATTCTGGGGCTCATGGAGCATCCCACAGGAGTGTGGGGGGGCTCTCCATGTGCTCGGCAGTGAACCTGGAAGTACTTCCAGTCTACTTCTGGGTCTGCTGGGGAGCGTACTGGGGGGGCCCCTCCCCGTGCCTCCCTGGCTCAGCAATCGCCATAGGGGGGACCCTGGGTGCCCCCCCACCCCGACCCAGGAGGCACCAGTCACCAAGCCAAGGGGTCATGGGGGCATGCTCCCTGGCGGACCCGGAAGTGGATTGGAAGTGCTTCTGGTCTACTTCCAGGTCTGCTGCCGAGCACGGTGGGAAGCCCCCTGTACTTCTGTGGGACACCCCATGTGCCCCAGCATCGCAGCATTCACAAGCTGCCCGCTACCTTGAGGTAGGTAGAAAAAACATTTAAAGCTGTCTCTATGTCTGAATCTCCAAATCTTTCTGAATCTCTCTGAATTGATTCAGAGTTCCCATTCAATTTGGAGAGATTAAAGGGTCCTCTGATTCGATTTGGATTCAGAGATTCGGCCACCAAATCTCCGCCAAATCGAATCAGGGACCGAAGCTTCGCACAGCCTTAATAGTGGCTTTTTCCCAGTCTTCTGAAATGTCTCAGTATTCCTAATTGCTTTCATGAAAAGAAACCTTTTGTTACTTTAAAGCTGCTTCTTTTACTTGAAGCCTAGCAAGCAATTTACACCTTCAGACCTTGAAACAAGCATCCATTTCCACATGCCTCCTTATGCTTTAGGAAGGCATGTATGAATAGTCTTTTTTAACAAATACAGAACCAAGGCACAAGGCAGCCAAGTTTCTTAGCTAAGTTTCTAGCATGTTTGGAAGAGCTGAAATTAAATTCCATTGTGCTTTTGAACCACTGCAATTTTCCATTTATCCAGGTACTTGTATGTATTGCTTTGTGAAGTGTGTTACTCACCTGTTTAGCTGTAACATTGACATCCAGTAAGGAGAAGTGTTTTCCAAACACAGTCAAGGCATGTTTAACCAGCATCTGGGCACAGTGATTGTTTGGTTCAGGCTCTGGCTGCCATTCTGCCTAAAGGGTTTGAAAACAAGTGACTGAGAGAACAAATGCAAAAGACAGCATGTGAAGTAGGACTGTCATATAACAAGCGTGTTGCAGAGTAGATCACAGTGCAGTGGAGACAGAAGAAGTTGGTCATATGTTCACAAAGAGACTATGTGCAGATGAATGCAAATGAAAGAGCAGGGCGTACCAGCCTTAGCAAGGAAGCTTGTGTTGACTATAAGGGCATGTGAGGGAATAGGATAAGAAGGCAAATATTCTGGAAAGCCCTGAAGCAGACAGAAAACTTGAACTTCATTCAGAAGCCAAGGCAGATGGTCTCAGCCAACAGGCTTGTTAAACTGATCCTCTTACCTTCCAGGTGTGCTTCACAAAATCCCACAGCTTGGAGCGTATATATCTCAGGTCAGATCCATTCAAAATAGCCGATGCATGGACAGCATTTAGATGAGCTATATCTGCTCCATTCTCAGGGATTTCCTGCAAGTAAGGAACGAGGGCTGTGAGAAGCTTCGGTCCCCGATTCGATTCAGTGGAGATTCAGCTTGATTTGGTGGCTGAATCTCCAAATCTGAATCAAATCAGAGGACCCTTTAATCTCTCTGAATCTAATCGGAACCCTCTGAATCGATTCGGAGAGATTCGGAAAGATTTGGAGATTCGGACATAGAGACAGCTTTAAATGTTTTTTCCGCATACCTAGGTAGCAGGTGACTCGCAAATGCTGCAATGCTGGGGTGCATGGAGTGTCCCACAGGAGTGCAGGGGCCCCCCAGTGCGCTTGACAGCACACCTGGAAGTGGACCAGAAACTTCCGGTCCACTTCCAAGTCCAGCGGGGAGCGCACAGGGGAGCCCCCCCCAGGTCTCCCAGCTTGGGAACTGGTGCCTCCTGGATCTGGGGGGGCACCAGGGATCTCCCCGTGGCTGATCACTGAGCCAGGGATGCATGGGGGGGCCCCCCAGAGGACCTGGAAGTTCACTTCTGGGTTCACTGCTGACCACGTGGAGGGCCCCCCGCACTCCTGTGGGACGCTCCATCCGCCCCAGCATTGCAGCGTTCACAAGCCCCACTGGTACCTTGAGGTATGTAGAAAAAACATTTAAAGCTGTGTTGAATGTCCAAATCACTGGTTCTCCAAATCAGCATTAAATCTTCAGATTCAACCAAATCAAATCAGGGACAGTGATCCAAATCAACGAATCGAATCACTGTCCCCGATTCAGGCCGAATCCAAATCCAAATCGAATAAAGCCTGCTTTGCATACCCCTATAAGGAACCATTTACAGTTACTTGACAAGTGCCTCAAGTTATTTATTCCAAGTTAGTTATGTATTCCAACACAGGCTATATATTAAATATTACTGTGGCTCACACCCAAAGACATCAACAAGATTGGGTTCCATTGTGCCAAACACTGTTCACGCTTTGTTAGTGACAACCTCTACCCCAAAGAGCCCTGACAGATATTACATTTATGGTGTGAGTAACATGCTGTGACATATATTGCAACATGCCACATGTTCAGCCAGTTTATGGCATGATAAAATGGCAAATGAGCCACAAAGATGTTTCATGTATACTGAAACAACTTTGTATCTGGTTTGCATGGTGTCTTAAACTGAATATGTGGCACACAACACAGGCTAGGGCCCAGGGCTACCCCAGGCAATTACAATGATCATCAGCACCAAGCACAAGGCAGCTCCATGGGCTGAGTAACAGCTGTCCCCTGCCTGTTCCCCAAGATGGGCTGGGAATTGCAATTGGGATAAGGAATGTTATGTCCCATCCCAAAAAATCACACATCCTACCAAGATGCATGATTTTTGGGGTAGGACATAAAATTGCACAGATCCCAATTGCATCATTATATTAATGTCTTCCAGGGGCCAAAGACTCACAATCTAGAAACAAGGCCTAGGTAAATGAGACAAATAAGAGAATACAGGATGGAAGTTTCTGAGCATGGCTTAGTTGTGTGTCTAGATCTTAGCTAATCAGCAGCAATAATCATAGTGATTCCCAGAAAGACTACCTGAAGGTGGAATTAAGGTGGCTGACCTACTAGTCACTGAGGTAACCTACAGAGATATTGCAATTATCTTAAACCTAAGCATATTTAGACCATTATTAAGTCTATAGTTATCCAATGACTATCTAATGTAAAATGTATGGTGTTCTAGCCCCAAGGCTGTTATGTCAAAGATGGGTTCTGGCCATGTTTCTGAGAAAAATAGGGACTGTTACCTATTGTGCTGAACTCAAGATTGCTGCAGTATTATCAGGTCTGCACTAAAGTTTAGGTATCTAGGGATTATTACAGTCCAGAGTGTAAGATACTTAATTTTAGGCATCTAGTGAAGTCTGTAACACACAGCAGGGATTTCCAGATCTGTTTTGGTAACTTAACTGGAATTTAGACACCAGTGTACCACCCTGCATCCAGCCCTACATTTTTCCAGCAAAACAGTTATAATCAAGTCAGTTTTAAGTCAAATTAGATTAACAGAGTCACAGAATATCTGTTCTACATTTAAAGAGTACATGCTGTGTGTTTGGGGCACATACACTGTATATTCTCCATGGGGAGAACACATGGTGGGCACATCTACACAAGACGCTTTACTCAAGATGAGAGCAAATTTCTGCATAGTAAGCATCACCATCTACACGTGCAGCCGGGCAGTGTGCGCGTGGAGGGGGACAGGACTGCTCCCTGCCCCTGAGAGCTGCCTGCTGCCAGGATGGGCTCTGCCACTAGAGCCTGGGTAGGGACAATGTCCCCCTGCCCCTCTGCAATTGCAGAGCTGGGGCTGGGAATAATCCTCTCCTAGCCCACACTCCACGATCAAGGAGTTGGGGCTTGGAGATATGAATCTCCCAGCCCCTGCTGCACGAGTTGGGAGCTCCCTGCTGCTGGGGCAGGGGAACATTGTCCCCACCTGGGCTCCAGTGGTGGAGCCCCACGCAGCAGCAGGCAGCTCTTGGGGCAGGGAGCAATCCTCCAGGCCCTGCCAAAATACAGCTGTCCCCTGAACCCTTGCTCCCTGCCAGCCCCTGAGCTAGCACCCAAGGGGAGACTAGAGCTCCCCCTGGCTGCTGCAGGGGGATGATGTAAGGCAGGTGGAGGACGGAGCAGACATCGGTAAATTACTCTGTAAAGCGTGGGTAGCAAAATGCAGCCTGTGGGCCACATGCGGCTCACCAGATCATTCTATTTGGCCCACAGGACCCCTAAAAAATTGAGAAAATTCATATTCATCTGCCCCTGGCTGCCTGTCATGCAGCCCTCAATGGCTCGTCAAAACTCAGTAAGCAACCTTCTGCCTGAAATAATTGCCCGCCCCTGCTATAAACCCACTCCCGGAGCATTTGCACATGTAGACATGCCCAGTGACTATATACTGGCTTAATTCCTGTTTTACACTTTACCAAGCCTCTGCACTTAATGATAGAATCACAAAAGTAGGTTCTTTGAAGGTTACTTGATGTAGTCTCAAACATTTTTGCTTAATGTTCTACTAGGTCCTCCCTGGTTTAACCATGTCAGAATCAAAGCTTAAGAGGCAAAGTTCAAAAGCCCTAAGTTAGAACACCTGTTCTAAGAATTTGCAGAGTCAGTGTCCTCATCTACATTCAAGAGGTATGATGTCAAAGCATCCAAGCCAGCAATGCCAACAGCCATTGACCAGACACAACAGAGGTCTCCTACCTGAATGTGTACATTGACAAAATGCTCTGTTTGGCCATGATACACCCACTCTTTTGAGGTGATCTCCTTCTGCTCTGGGACATCCCACATTGGATCAACACCATCGCAGTGATACCAGACAAAGAGCATTCCATTTATTTCACATGAAGGCCATGTCTTAATCTTTGCAAAGTCTGGCACTATAGAGGAGAGAAAGATGTTAACTCAGATCAGAAGTTTCAGCTCTGACACTTGTATCCTAGCTCTTCCAGTCCTGAGCTACAGTGGTAGGAACCATGCCCTAATAGAGGATATTGATGCTGCACAGCTTTCCTTGTGGGATGGGTTTTTTCTCTCATTCTTTCACTTAAGTCATAGGCGAAACCAGACCAGGGATGGATTTTAAAAAATAGATTTCTCATTTAAAATCAGTTTAATTTAAATGGAATAATTTTATTTACATCCCTTTCTTTTTAATACTTATACTTTTAGTACCATTAAATTATACTTATAATTTAAGGACCATCACTATGGAGTACTGCATAAGTCTTTTAAAGGGATAAACCTAATATTGTTGGTTGAAATTGAATTAGTCACTCAGATATAGCCTGTTTTCATGGTCCCTAATGCAGTGAGTGATTTATATCTAAAGTATGGAATTAATTCTATAGTATCTGCTAACAGATGAGTTACAAAACTCTGCTCTAAAACGTGACAAGGACATTTATTGTCAGGCCCCTGGCAGATATTCAGTTAAAGGCACCCTGAGATCTGATGCACGATCCCAAAGATCATGCTTCCAGCTAGGCTATATGTGCTCAGCAGGAGGAACAATTGTGGGATCAGGGATCAGATCCCCACTGTGCCATGTTGCTGGTGCAGGGGGAGCCCAGGATCATGACCCCTAGGCTCTCACTGCATCAGCAAAGGAAGCCAGTCAGCTGCCTGCCACTCCCAGCCTTGGAGGCTCACCAGAATCCTCGAGTCCAATTCACTGCAGAGGCAAGGAGCCCAAATCAACTGCTGCTCCCAGACTCCAGGGCATAGCAGAGCCCTTGACTCCAGCTGCGCCTTGACTCAGCTGGCAGGAGCTCCCATGTGCTCCCTAGTTTCACAGTAGGTAGGGTCGGAAGGCACCTGAGCAGATCAAGTCCGACCCCCTGCCCTGGGCAGGAAAGAATGCTGGGGTCAAACGACCCCGGCTAGGTGTCTATCTAGCCTCCTTTTGAAGACCCCCAGGGTAGGAGTGGGCACCACTTCCCTTGGAAGTTGGTTCCAGATCCTAGCTACCCTGCCTGTGAGGGCTTCCTGATGTCTCACGGCCACTAGATCCCCTCTCAGCCTTCTCTTGTGGAGCCTGAACAGGTTCAGGTCCCATAGCCTCTCTTCGTAGGGCCTGCCCTGCTGCCCCCTGCCCATGCGAGTGGCCTTCCTCTGGACCCTCTCAATGCTGTCCACATCCGTCCTGAAGAGCAGTGCCCAGAACTGGATGCAGTACTCCAACTGCGGCCTGACCAATGACGCATAGAGGGGGAGGATCACCTCCTTGGACCTGCTCGTGATGCATCTGTGGATGCATGACAAGGTGCAGTTAGCCTTACTGACTGCGTCCTCACGTTGGCAGCCCATGTTCACTTTGGAATCAATAATGACTCCAAGGTTCTTTTCTACCTCTGTGCTGACGAGAAGGGAGTTCCCCAGCCTGTAGGTCTGCTGCTGGTTCTTCCTCCCTAGGTTCAGCACCTTGCACTTGTCAGTATTGAATCCCATCCTATTCTCATCCACCCACCCCGGTAACCTGTCCAGATCTAGTTGTAGCCTGTCCTTTCCTTCTATCATGCCCCCCTCTCCCCACATCTTAGTGTCATCTGTGAATTTGAACAAGGTGCTTTTCACCCCCTCGTCCAAGTCGTTGATGAAGATGTTGAACAGTGCAGGCCCAAGGACTAAGCCCTGGGTGACCCCACTGTCCACATCCCTCCAGGTCGAAAATGACCCGTCCACCACCACTCTCTGGGTGTGGCCCTTTAGCCAATTTGCGACCCATCTGACTGTGTAGGCATCAACACCACAGTCGCTTAATTTTTTAATGAGAATAGGGTAAGAGACAGTGTCAAAGGCCTTCCTAAAGTCCAGAAAGACTCTGTCCACCGCGACACCTGCATCTAAGGATTTTGTGACCTGGTCGTAGAAGGCCACTGGGTTGGTCTGACAGGACCTGCCTCTAATGAACCCATGCTGGTTGCCCCTAAGCATAATCTCCCCTGCTGGCCCCTTGCAGATGTGATCCTGGATAATTCTCTCAAAGAGTGTCCCCAGGACTGAGGTAAGACTAACAAACCTATAGTTTCCTGGGTCCTTCTTCCTCCCTTTTTTGAAAATGGAGACCAGATTGGCCCTTTTCCAGTCCTCTGGCACCTGGCCAGAGCACCACAAATGCTCTTAAAGCCGTGCTAGGGGTCCCACAATGACCCCTGCCAATTCCCTCAGCACCCTGGGGTGGAGATCATCTGGACCTGCTGATTTAAACACGTCCAGCCCGACCAGAAGTTCCCTAACTAGGTCCACTCTGACCCTAGGCCTAGCGGTGCCTCTCCTGAGTCCATCCAGAATCCCGGTGTGGGGGATGTCCCGGTCTGTGCTCAGAAAAATGGAGGCAAAGAATTTGTTAAAGAGGTTAGCTTTGTCGTCTGGTGCAACCACCAGACTGCCATGTGTGTCCTGCTCTTGAGGCTGGGAGCTCCAATCTGCTGATGCCTGGCTACACATGCCATTTAAGGTGCAATGCAAACCAGCCACAAGATTATACATATTTTGTGTAAAAAAAATCATTAAATATTTTGTGTAATAACTCTGTGGCTTATTACTTGTTTTACTGTGCCATTAACTGCATTAACATGTGGCTAGGTAACTCCTTAACACAATTACCTGGTTAATCTCTGCCAGAGGCCTCAGAATAAAGTCATAGATGGCAGGGTGGATTTGGTTGGGAAGCCACAAATTAATCATTGTTTTGTACAAAAAGTACATTCTTTGTTTGCCAAAACCTTAATGCATATTATTCACAACTCAAAGGTAAATGTAGATTTCATTTTTAGAAGGTAAACACTATACATTTTCAAGCAGTGATTTATTTTGATAATTTTTCAGATTAATTTTGCAGTACATAAGCAAACTAAATTATGATTTTGTTATTTTATTTACCAAAGCTAATTGAAGCAGATATTTGTAAAGTCAGTGGGAGGTGAGCTATCTTCAATTCACTAGAATAATCATAGATATTTAGGGGATATTTTTGCCACACTGTATTAGGAGGACATCGAATGAGCGCTGCAGCCATTTGTTGTTAGCTTGGGGCTTTCTTCACTTTCTTCTAGATTTCTTCTCATCTTTGATTTCTTCTCTCTTTTACAGCCTGGCAAACCTGCTGCAATGATAGGCTTTTCCTTCTACCATACCATTCCCTCACTAGATCTCAAATCAGTGGAGAGGCTCTACTCAGAAACTTATTCCTTAAGACTTCTGGAACATTCTGCTTAAAAATGTTTCTGTTTTGTTTCTACTTCCCCTCCCTTCTTGCATTTATCTCCAGACTCCTCTTCCTTGCCCAGATCTACTCCACCCCCAACAATCCTCTATTCATTTAACTTCTTGAAACGTTGCACTTTTAGAGAGAAGTAAGGGCTTGATTCTGTATATACAAACATGCAGAGAGATGATAGGGCTGATTGGTAGGTAATCAGGTCTGTTCTTTTTCATCTCCATATACTGCTGTTAATAAGGGTGTGATCTCTGAAGACACAAATCCACATTTCAAGAAATGAAACTAAGCATCACAGAGATGCTTAATGGGATCTTCTAGACGGATCACTGAGTCCCATTGGGAAGAGTGGTTTTCTTTAATCTTTACTAATCTATAGAGAAGTCTCTGGGAACCCCATAAGATTGGTCCACCAATATAGTCCATGGCCTGTTGTGACCTATATATAAAACTTTTCTTAAAAGGGTACATGAATATCCTGTCTCAAATAGTATATAATTAAAATAATTATAATTAGATTAATCTATTCTATGATATATTTGAGCTTTAACATGTCTTAAATTTAAACTATCTTTATATAGGTTTTTTGCTTTTTTTAAAAAGCATCTTAAAAAAAAATGATTACATACAAAAAAATTATTTTTTTTTTCAATTGTTGATTTTTATCCACCCTAATAGATGGTCATCTAAGGAAAAATCTCTAGAAATCAACCTGGCAATAAGAGAAAAAGGAAAATGTTTAAGTCAAGTCAATAATTCAAAGGGACAGACAGTAGGGCTGTGCGAATCTTCGGTCCCCGATTCGATTCAGTGGAGTTTCAGCCCAGTTCAGTGGCCAAATCTCCAAATCAGAATCAAATCAGAGGACCTTTTAATCTTCCCAAATCAAATCGGAACTCTACAAATCGATTCGGAGAGATTTGAAGATTTGGACGTAGACACAGCTTTAAGTGTTTTTTCTACATACCTCTAAGTAGCAGGTGGCTCACAAAAGCTGCAATTCTGGGGTGCATGCAGTGTCCCACAGAAGTGTGGCCAAATCTCCAAATCAGAATCAAATCAGAGGACCTTTTAATCTTCCCAAATCAAATCGGAACTCTACAAATCGATTCGGAGAGATTTGAAGATTTGGACGTAGACACAGCTTTAAGTGTTTTTTCTACATACCTCTAAGTAGCAGGTGGCTCACAAAAGCTGCAATTCTGGGGTGCATGCAGTGTCCCACAGAAGTACAGGGGGCTCCCCAATGCACTCAGCAGCAGACCCAGAAGTGGACCAGAAGCACTTCTAGAACCCGGAAGTGGACTGGAAGTACTTCAGGTCTACTTCTGGGTTCGCCGCTGAGCACGTGGAAGACTGGTACCTTGAGTTATCTAAAAAAAACACTTAAAAGCTGTGTCTATGTCCGAATCGCTGATTCTCTGAATCAGCATTGAATCTTCAGATTCAGATTTGGCTGAATTCAATCAGGGACAGTGATCTGAATCAACTAATCAAATCACTGTCCCTGATTCGTGCCAAATCCGAACCCAAATCAAATAGGGCCCACTTCACACACCCCTGACAGACAGGGCAATGGTTCCGTTTCCATAGGAAAATGTGTTCTCCATCAGGATACTGTTATTTCCACAAATTCTTACTGCAGAGTTAGGGAGTCACCTTTTTCAGCATATGGGATTGTAATGCACTTTCCATCTTCACCTCGAAACTGCCATCCATGAAATGGGCATTCAATGCAGTTCCCTACAACGTGGCCCCCAACAGCAAGGTTAGCCCCAAGGTGTGGGCAATAGGCATCTACCACATATGCTCGTCCATCCAGAGCACGGAACACAGCAAGCTGTTCCCCTGCACATCAAAATGAAAGTACAAGGTTAAGCTGTCCACCAAAACAACAGTCTTACTTTAAGGGCTTGATCAACACATGATGACATACCCCTTTTGCTACTTTCAGAAAGTGGGACTTGGAGAACATGAACTACGCTGTGAAGCAAAGTGAGTTTTCCATTCAAACAGTTCCCATTCCAGTTTTCTTGGATTCCCTCAGCAAAGGTTACCTTGTTAGGCAGAATTGCTAACAAGTGGTCAATACAGGTGAACTAAGCTTTTATTTCTCTGTCAAACTAGTCCTTCAAGGAGTTGTAAAAAGACTATAGATGAATGTGGACTGATTCTATAATGGCGAGTTGTTTTAAAGTGTTTTTTTTTACTCTTACATATGTTAACAACTTAAGTACCTGGGAAACACAGAAGCATCCTAGGTACTAAATGCAGTGTTATGGAAGCTATTTGAGCGTATTGATCTATAGCAGCTTCCCAGCCTACAGTTACCCAGAAAATTAGAATCACTTTCCTGTCCATGTTACTAGAGGTATCATTTGCAGGATATAATTCTGAGCACTATATTGCAGAGGTTCAGTGATCCTTTCCCTAATTTTAATTTCATTTTAGATAGTTTACAGCAGACCTGCATAATCTCAGGAGTTCTGAAAGCAGTAATACTGACAGCTGACGAGAGCGTAAGGCTGACACCAATTATGAGACGCACAGATGTTCCACACAAGCAAGCCTAAATGGAATGAATTCCTCAGAAATAGTGTTCATCCAGGCCATCACACTTAGCGGCTCCACTTACATTGCTCTTGAGTATGTGCAAGAGCCTGAGATGCTTAAGAAACTCTACAGTCCACAGTGGAGACACAGACGATGTCAAGTGCCAAATGCAGTTGGCTCTGCTGGCTCACAGCCAGTTTGAATCACTTTTTGGAAATTAGGCCACTAAACTCTGCCTGTGCCTGGTTTAGGCACTAAGGGAACCAATTCGAATCAGGCCCAAAGGCCCAGATTGTGTTGGTAAATTAGACATCTAAGTCAAAGATAGTGTCCAAATATCTTTTAAATCTGATCCAATATGACTTCATGCAGAACCTCAGGGGCTATCTGGATATCACTGCATTCGGCTGCAGAGATGCACTGCAGTGGCAGAAGTGAATAACTGATTACAAATGGTTACCCAGAGAGGTTGTGGAATCTCCATCCTTAGGTTTTTAAGACCTGGGTAGACAGAGCTTTGGATTGGACGATATAATTGGGGATGGTCCTGCTTTGAGCAGGGGGTTGAACTAGATGATCTCCTAAGGTCCCTTCCAACCCTAATTTTCTATGATTCTATGAAATGGAGGCCTCCTTTTCTCTTCTATAAGGAAAAGGCACTTCTATATGGAAGCACCAGTGGGATTAGTCTGAATATGCTGTTTGGCCACAAGATGGCACCAAACTGCAGCCAGATGAATCCAGCTAGTATGCAGCTGGTGCATACTTTTAAGGCGCTGACCCACATGCACAGCCCTTTCCCCCCACCCCCACCCCCACTCTAACTCATGGCGCTTTATGTAATGCACCATGAGTTAGAGTGCCCCCCAAACCAACAGGTGTTTGCCTGTTGGGTGGGGAGGGGTGGGGTGGGGGTGGAAAATAAATAAATAAATAAAATCAAGCTCTGCTTTAAAGCCAAATCAAGCCCAAGAAGCCTGCCTGCAGCTTCTCTCCCCTAGACCTGCCCTGCTACCCTCCCAGCTCCAGTGCTGTTTGGAGGAAGGGAGGGGGAGCAAGCTGTGGCCTGGGTTTTCCCCGGCCTGAGTTGAAGAGGGACTTTGGGGGGCCACAAGGTGGGGGGCTCCAATCCACCTGCCCCCTTTGAGCTCAGGCTGGGCAAACCCCAGCCCTCAGCTCGCTCCCCAGCCCCCTCCCTTCCAGCAGACAGCCCTGGGGTGGGGCTGGGCTACATCAGCCCAGCCCCAATTGGGCAAGGGATTGATCCTAGGGAACAGAAGTTCTCTAAGGTGCTCCGAAGTGGAGCACCTTCATCCGATTCCTCATTTGATGAAGGTTAATTTGTTGCACAATCAGCCACCTTTAAAGCACTCTGAAGCCATGCATGTGTGTCGCAGCACAACTGTAGAGCACTTTAAGGGAGCTGATCACATGTCAAATGTAACTTCTGTCTGCACCCCTAGTGTAAATACCTTCTGGTCCGAATGGGTAGAAAGAGATGGAATTTTCTGGAAAGGTTAAAGCAGAGGTGTTTATTGAGTGCTATGGATGAGTCAGTGAAGCACTACAAAGATATTCAGCAATTAATGATGTGGTCTCATTCAACTTCTTCAGTAGTTTTCCTGTTCCCCTAGAGCACCATTTCAGTCTAATGGCCTGGGCACATATTTTAACCCTGGTGTGACTTACACTGGTTTTATACACCGATATAAGCCATATCAGTCTCCAGAGTGGACTGACAATCATCTTCCCTCAGGGAGCTGCTGCACCACTGTGGGTAGGTACAGATATCTGGGAAGGTTAGATTGAGTAAAAAATGGCCACCCAATCTAAGGTAAGTTGGGATGGGGAAGGCAGAGGAGGGGTTGGGAGGATTGAAGGGAGGGGCAAACATACTCTGCGGAGGAGGAAATCAGGGGAACCAGGGAGCAAGCAAGGTCCACATGGGGTTGTCAGAATCAGGGGGGCTCACAGGGTCCATGGGGGAATGGGGGCCCTCCTCCCATCCCCAGGGAATGAGATTTTTTAGCTCCTCAAACCACCACCCCCATCTCACTTTCCCCTTTCCCCACCCCAATGTACTTCCTAGCTCCCAGTGTTGACTTGCATGATGGGGTTTGGTGGGCTCCGGGGCATGGGGTGATGCCTGCAATGGGGGCAGGGGGTGCTGCAGGGGGTTCCATAAGCCAGGAGAGGTTTTCTGTCTAGAGGTGGGACAAGAGGCCAAGGGCTAAAAATAGCCCAGTGCTAGGGGGGCAGGTATAGAAAGTGAAGCCCCTGGGGCCTGCAGCTGGGCTTTCCCAGCCCTGGGTTTGCTCTAGAAACTGTACAGAAGTTCAGTTAGATCAGTCTCGCCAGGACCAATCTAAGTTAGACTACCTTGTAGGTACACTTAACTTAGATCAGGTCAGCCATTTTTAGATCAATCTAACTGTCCTAAACTTCTGTACAGTTCACACTTAGATCCACCTAACTAGAGATCTAAGCATAAGGTCCGCACCTGGGTGAGCCAAGTTAGAGTGGATGTCATTTTCAATGCAATCTAACCTCCCCAAATGTCTGTACATACCCTATGTGGCAGAGAAGCTAGTAATACCTTATTTGCCTTGGGCAAACTTACACAAGGATATTGTTACCCTTAATATTTCCTATGCTAACTCTACACCCTATATAGTAACTTGCACCAGTGTAAAACTAGATGGCATGTGTCTGCTCTTTGTTTAGGCGGTAAGGACAAATTATCCTGGTGTGAAGTATCAGTGACCAGACTCTAAGCCTAATATTAGGGCTGTGTGAAGATTCAGGTGGTGATTCAATTCAGAGGAGATTCGGCCCAATTCAGTGGCCAAATCTCCAAATCTGAATCAAATGGGGGGGACCAATAAAAAGGTCTGAATCGATTCGAAGCTCTCTGAATCTTCGGAAAAGATTTGGAGAGGTTCGGTGATTCAGGCACTGCCCACCCGCTGCAGCAGGGAGCTGGAGCCAGACTCAGAGCTGGTAAGTAGGGAGTGGTGGGGTGGGGCTGGAGGAGGGGGCAACAGAGATTTTTTGGGCCATAATCAGCTGATACGGATCCAATCGCCGATATGCAGCCTGGCAGCATGGAGAGCAGCATCCAGCTGGTAAATCTGTTGTGGGGGAAGGGGTGGGGGGGCAGATTGAGGCTCCCACAGTGAGAGAGGGAGTGGGGCTAGGGCAGGCGCTACCCAGCCAGGGTGTTTTCCATGCCAGTAATACATTTTGTGGGTGGTGGCAGCACTGGGAAGGGGCTGGAGGGGGTGGGGGGGCTGCAGCCACCCCAAGATTTGCTGTAGGCCCCCTCCCAGTGCCACCGCCAACCAACCCAAGTGCAGCCTGGCCCAAACCCCCTACCAGGAAGAGCCCAGCACAGCCTCCAGCCCTGGCCCCAGCAGCAGCCCGCCCTCACCCTGCACACAGATCCGGAGGCCCATACCCCACCATGCCCTCCTGGGGTGCATGTAGTGGTGGGAGCTGCCCCCTGGATGAGCTGCTCGCAGCTCTGTCCCGCACTCTGCCTCAGCTGTGCAGTGCCTGCCCCTGCTCCAGCCCTAATCCCTCCCTCACTGCGTGGGCCTCGATCTATCCCCCCCCCATGTCCCTTCCCTCACAACAGACTTGCCAGCCAGATCCAGCTGCTCTCCGCACTGCCAAGCTACAGTCCTGGCTGCCTGCATGCACGGGGCCACTTATCAGCTACGTTATTGGACACATCAGCCAAAGAAAGCAGATTGCTGATACTGTCAATTTTCCTTATACCGGTGCCAATCTGATATGGACCAATGTATTGATGCACCCCATTTTATTTCTATTTTGTATTTTCTGTGATATTTTAGCACATCACTGAACATCCAGAATAGCTCTTAACATTGTAAAGGATAGTACCTGTTTAGCCTGAAAGACATGCATATTTCAAGAGTTATGAAATATTAGATATTTGCAAGGAGTATAGTACTGTATGAAAGAGAACAGTTCCGCAAACAAATCTCTACTCCTTATGAAACTAATTTCTGTAGAAAAAGTGTTTTTTTCCACTGGTTATGCATTCTCTATATTACATACCCAATACAGAATATTACACTGAAGTACTGCATGCAGAAGTCATCATCAAAATGATAGGTTGTGGTACAGTGGCCATCCACAAGATCAAAATACAGCTACAGCATCTCAAGTACATCAGGTAACCACATTGTTTGAGGAATACGTTGTGAATAATCACAATCAGGTAAACAGTTTCAGATATACTTTGTTAATAATTACTCTACAATTCGAAAAAGTATTGTGGTCTGATTATTAAAAACTATTCTGATAATGGCAAAGTTTAATTTCATAAATCATCCAATGTTGTTTAGCAGTCTATTCTAACGTATGCATTTCCCCGTTCTTCATATTGCAGTTTATAATACCTTTTAGCTAATAAATTAAAAGGGATTTGACTGTAAAATAAATACAAATAGACTTTTATACTTATTGTCTAATCACTTGGCTTTTAAAAGATTCTGACAACAGAAATATTTAGCTCTAGAAAATGGGTGTATTGCATGTAGTAATTAGTGCTCCATGATTAATACAAAGAAAATATGCATATGCTGAATGAGTCATCCTTCCCTCTCCCTATCCCGTCTCCAGCTGTGCATTAAAACTTAGTGAAAAGAATAATTACATTGTATACAGCAAAGCAGAATATGGGTGCCATGGTGATGATGATGGACACAAAGACTGAGACAGAAACTAACTTCTGGATATTGCTCTGACAGTAAAAGGTGTTAATCCTTGCTCATTAATTCATTATCTTCACTAGCTACTATGTTATGCAATCAGTCATGATTCACTCTGGGACCAGCTCAATACACAGTAGTTAATGAGCAAGGATTAACACCTACTAAACCACAGACTAAGGAGAGGAAAGAATCAATACAGAGCCGGAAACTGCTTCTGCCCCAAGACAGAGACAGTCAGTTGCTTAAGTACCCATGTCACAAGTTTTGCTTGTCAGCAGCTTAGGGGTGCCAGGCCCCAGAGCCCCTCTGCGCCTATCTCCTTGACAGCTGGCAGGCTTTGTGGCCTCTGCAGGGGCTACCATCCCTGCAGTTTTCACGCCCCCCCCCCCAGTGCCTTAACACACACACACACACACACACACACACACACACACACACAGTGTCACCTATGTCATGAGTTTTGCTTTCAGGACTTTGAGATGCAATTTCCCAGAAACCCCTGCACTATCACCTTGTATCTTGGCACGTGTCATGCTCTGAGCAGAGGCTACCATCCCTGCAAGTTTCATCTGAATCATCCAAAAGACAAAGTTATAGCTATTTCATTGATTCCCCATTATACTGTATGGCTGAATCACCAAATCGGCTCCAAATCAGCTCCGAATCTTCCGAAGCAATTTGGTCGAATTGAATCAGAAAAAATTATTCGGATCTCCGAATCAAATCTCTGGCATCTGAATCGGTCAAATCTGAATCCGAATCAAATAGTTCTCTAGTCGCACAGGCCTACTGGTGGGACTCCACCTATGACTAGTCTGTAGGTATAGAAGGCTGTACCTCGTACAGGAGAGACCATGTTGGGAAGAGGGGTGGGGGTGTAAGCGTTATGTCAAGAAGCACTACACTTCCCTTCAAACCGAGTTCACTAATCAAGAAGGGAGTCTTGCAAACCTCTGGGTTAAAATATGGGGAGAGCATGGGGAAGGGGATATCATTGTAGGAGTCTATTATAGACCTCCCAACCAAGAAGAAGAACTGGATCATAAATTCAGTAGGGAACTGGCTAAGGCCACATGCTCCTGATACACGATTGTCATGGGGGACTTCAACCTCCCCGACATCTTGTGGGAAGAGCACACTGACAAATCTGACCAGTTGCATAGCTTTCTCACTTGCATTGATGACCTTTACCTAACGGAAGAGGTCTATGAGCCGACTAGGGGAGAGGCACTGCTGGATCTGGTTCTGGCCAAAGGGGATGATCTGGTGAGCGATCTGAGGATCAAGGAGAAGCTTGTTGACAGTGACCATGAACTGATCACTTTCTCTATCCAACAAAGGATGGGCAAATCCCTCAGTAAAATAGAAATCCTCAACTTTGGGAAGGCTGACTTTCACAAACTCAGGAGACTGGTCAGTCAGGCACTAAGTGACCATGGCTCCTTAGAAAGGGGAATCCACAAGGAATGGTTATTTCTTAGGAATGCAATCCTAGAAGCGCAGGGGAAGTCCGTCCCATAGAAAATGCAGTCAGTGGGCAGGGAAGCCCCCTTGGCTAAACAGGGAATTTTTTGACCAGATGGAAAATGAGAATCTTCACTCAACACTAGCCCACACTTGTAGAGAGCAGTTCAGAAAAGCCAAGGCTGAAACCAAACTCAGGCTAACCACTGGAATCAAGGATAACAAAAAGTCCTTCTTCAGATATGTGGGAAGTGGGAGAAAGAACAAAGGCAACATTGGACCCCTGTGAGATCAAATGAGGCAGCTGACATCTGATGTCCAAAAAAGGCCAATTTCCTAAATGATTACTTTGCATCAGTTTTCCACCCACCCAAGGGGGTCACACACTGTCAGACAGGACACAAAACATCCAGAGAGTGGGAGATGGGCCCACAACTGATGTAGATCAAGTGAGGGAACACCTCGAGAGGCTCGACATCCGTAAGTCCGTGAGCCCAGACGGAATGCACCCAAGAGTCTTGAAGGAACTGGCAGACATCATAGCACACCCTATGGCGAAGATATTTGAAAATTCATGGTGCTTGGGTAAGGTACCAGAAGACTGGGAAAAAAACAACATGGTCCCAATATTCAAGAGCGGAAGAAAGGAAGATCCAGGGAATTATAGGCCTATCAGTCTGACGTCCATCCTGGAAAGATCTTGGAGAAAGTCAAAAGATCCATCAGCAACAGGCTAATAGAAGGCAACCCTCTGAATGCCAGCCAACATGACTTTGTTACTGGAAGATCTTGCCTGACCAGCCTCGTCTCCTTCTATGACCAGGTGACACATTGCCTAGACAAGGGAGATGAGGTTGAAGTCATATACCTGGATTTCAAGAAAGCCTTTGATTTGGTCTCCCATGATCTCCTCATGGTTAAGCTGGGGAACTGCAACCTCGACCATCTCATGGTCCAATGGCTGGGGAACTGGCTCTGGGGTCGGAGCCAAAGACGACTAGTTGATGGGAGCAAGTCAATGTGGTGCAAAGTGACCAGTGGAGTCCCTCAGGGCTCAGTACTCGGGCCAGTACTCTTCAACATCTTCATTAATGACCTGGATTCAGGCATCAGATAAGGACTGGCAAAGTTTTCAGACAGCACTAAACTCTGGGAGAAGGTGGCCACAATGGAAGACAGGCTGGGAATACAGGCTGACTTGGACATGCTTGCAAGATGGGCAGACCAAAACCTGGTGACATTCAACGTAGAGAAGTGCAGGGTGCTCCACCTTGGGAGAAAAAAACCCAGCATCATACTTATAGGCTCGACAGTGCTTCGCTCACTAGCACCACAACCGAAAGAAACTTGGGGGTCTTGATTGACCACAAGATGAACATAAGCCACCAATGCGATGCCGTGGCCAGCAGAGCAAATCAAACTCTGGCATGCATTCACCAATGCATCTTGAACAAAGCCAGGGACGTCATCCTCCTGCTTTACTTGGCCTTAGTGAGGCCAGTTTTGGCCCCCCACCTCCAGAGGGACATAGATAAGCTTGAGAAAGTCCAAAGGAGAGCCACCTATATGATCAAAGGCCAAAAGAGCAAGCCTTATGAGGAGAGGTTGAGGGACATGGGACTCTTCAGCCTGGAGAAGAGAAGGCTCAGGGGTGACTTGGTGGCAGCCTATAAGTATATAAGGGGTGTGCATCAGGATCTGGGAGAACCATTGTTCACCAGGGCCCCCCAAGGGATAACAAAGTCTAACAGCCACAAACTCCTGGAAGGCCGATTTAGACTGGACATAAGGAAAAACTTCTTTACTGTCCGAATGTCCAGGGTCTGGAACAGACTCCCCACAGAGGTGGTGCAAGCACCTACTCTGCACTCATTCAAAAGGCATTTGGATGGTTATCTTGCTATTTGATCCCTGTTGACTTCCTGCCCATGGCAGGGGGGCAGGACTCAATGATCTCACAAGGTCCCTTCCAGCCCCCAATGTCTATGACAATCTATGAAATCTATCAAAAGCCTCTCACCTAAAAATTTCCTATCATCTCAGAAAATCAGATTGTGGATACAGGAACTCTTAATATATAATTAAAATAATTAGGAAGTCATAGTTAGACAGGACAAGTAAAATGCAAGTCTGGTATGTAGAGGAAACATAATGTGGTTTGTATATGGCTTAAATAACAACGTATTACCCGATAAAGCTTTAGCAAAGTTTATAAGGCAGAAATAAAAAGAAAAGAAAGGGTTTCATGCAATGTTAGTGGGGCTCAAATGATAGCAAGGTATCCATAAGAGGGACAAGATGTGCTGTGCGCTTTGTTATGGTTCCTTAGGCTAAAAGAATGCAGATAGGGGAAGATGAGCTGCAGTAGCAAAACACCCAAGGTCTTTGGCTGAAAGAACATCACAGCTCTGTCTTTAACAAGCAGTTTCAGTCAGCTCATGGGGAGGATAATTGCAGCTGTGATTGCAGAACACAGGATTTGGGAGGGGGGTAATGACAAAAATGGAACCAATTCAAAGAGGCATAATTAGAGGGCTGGATGGGTCCTGCTCTAGGGAACCAAGATACCCCTGGAAGAGACAGAGAAATGGGAAATGGAGTAGGCGTCTTCAGTGGCTTTACCCTGGAAAGATAAAGAAAATGTCCTAATTAAAAATGAGGGTCTGCAGGCTAGTTCTGACCATTTTTTGCAATAGTGATGTAATGTAATTGATGTAAAAGCTGATGGTGTCATTAAAAACGTAAGGAGATATGAAAACGTAAGAAAGAAGGGTTCCCTGGTAAGATCACTGGATGTGGGCTGGAGCTGCCCAGAAAAAGTCTACTGTTTCCTCAGGTCTTGGACCTATTAAGAATATCTGACCAATTCTTGCAAAATTATAGTAGGTGAGCTGTGCTTGTTCCATCGTTAAGCAGACTGTGTAACTGGCATTTGTTGTAGTAGTTAGGACTGTGCCTGAAGTAGCTGTCAAAACAGTTAATTGACTTTTTATTTGTGGGGGAGGGCGAACCCTTTTAACTTAAATCGGTGGCTTGATTTATTGAATCTCAACAGCA
>NW_005842348.1:1274408-1282214 GCF_000455745.1 Alligator sinensis | reverse complement strand
TGACATATTCCTCATCTGCAACCCAACCTTGCACTGGCTGGTTCTGAGAGTCAGATTTACATAATCATTTTGCAGTGCTCTCAGGAGCAAACTGTGTATGAAACCCTATACATGGCTGAAAGGTAGCATCAGCCAATCAGAATGCACAGATTTCCCTATTCATATTATACCCTGGAGATGAAGGTACTTTCTTGGGAGGTACGAGATATGGTTTGTGACTTTTGGCTAGCTGTAGAAGGCCCCACAGGGGTCTGTCCTGGGCGCAGTGCTGTTCAATGTGTTTATTAACAATTTGGATACTGGCATAGAAAGCTTCTTAAGCAAGTTGATGGCTGAAACGAGACCGGGAAGGCTTGAGAACACAGAGAATGAGAGAGCAATCCAGAAGGATCTCGGCAGATTGGTAAATTGGGCTAAAGCTAACAGGATGAAGTTCAAGGTGGGCAAGTGTAAGGTGCTGCACCTTGGGAGGAATGATCAAAAACACAAATGTAAAATGGAGGACACCTGACTGGATGGCAGCACTTTGGAAAAGGACCTGGGAGTCTTGGTAGATCATAGACTCCATATGAGTCTGCAGTCTGATGAACCTGCACAAAAGGCAAATGTGGTTTTGGACTACATTAAAGGAAGCATTAGGTGCAAGACAAGGGAGGTGATAGTGCATGTTTGCTCATCACTGGTTAGGCCTCATCTGGAGTACTGTGTGCAGTTCTGGGCTCCACATTTAAAAAAGGACATGGAGAAGTTAGAGAGGGTCCAGAAGCAAGCAAAGATGATCAAGGACTTGGAAGGCAAGTCCTACAATCAGAGAGTGAAGGAGTTAGGCATATTCAGTTTGCAGGAAGGCACTTAGGGGACATGAGAACAGTTTTCAAATACTTGAAGGGCTGCCAAAAAGAAGCGGGAAAACACCTTTTCTCTCTTACTGCAGAGAGAAGGATGCAGACCAACAGGCTGAAGTTGTAAAGTAAATTTAGATTGGATATCCAGAAAAAAACTTCACTGTGAGAATAGTGAAACAGTGAAACAGTCCATTTAGGGAAGTTGTGGGCTCTCCATTGCTGGAGGCGTTCACAAAGATATTGGACAGCCACTGGTTGGGGACAATCTAGACATAGCTATGCCTATTTTACCATGGGTATTTCCCATGCTTCTGGGCTTTACTGGTTGCTCCTGCCTCCCCCACTCCCCACCTTTTTCTGCTATATGTGTCAGGGTTTTTAAGCTACCCCAGAAGCATTGGCATGCTGGCTAAAGCTAAGGCTGAGGACTTCAACTGGGGTGCATTGACTGTCCTGCTAGGAGTAAAGCCAGAGGTTCCTGACTAAAGGGTCTTGCCCCTCCACTCAGGGTCAGACCAATCACCATGTTTGGGCTCAGGAAGAAATTTTACCCCATGGTCAGATTGGTACAGACTCTAGGGATTTTTGTCTTCTTCTGCAGCAGGGGATGTGGCCCTCTACCTGGGACCTCTTGAGTGTATACTGACACCATTTTATGGAAGCAGGACATTAGCTGCTGTGGTTCCCCTGCTTTACCTGTGGCAGGTTAGGGTGTTAGGTCTATGCTGTGTCAGGGTTGGAGGGTAGCCTTTGTAGAATTTAGATTATGGTTATATGGGATGGTTTGGATAGGGAGGATCCTGCCTCAGACAGGGGGGGTTGAACTAGATCATTTTTTCTCAACCCATCGTACGTGTACCCCTGAGGGTACGTGAGACATGGGCAGGGGGTACGTAGGTGCTGCATTTTGGTCTTTGCCTGCTCAGGCTGGAAGTTCTGGCTGCCGCCCCTCCCACCATGTCCAGTGCACTGGGGCTTGCACTCCCTAGCATCAGTGTGCCAGTGGACAGGGAGGGAGGCCCCGCACAGGCTGCTTTGCCCTGGGCCTTCGTGGAAAAAGTGGGACTCAGCTCGTGGCAGCAAAACCGGAAGTGCCACAGTGGGACTTTCGGTTTCACTTTTGAGGAGTTGATCAGCAGGGGGTACATAAGGTAGTAAAGGTTGAGAACCACTGAACTAGATGACCTCTGGAGGTCCCTTTCAGCTTACTTCTCTATGACTCTATGCCACCATTTCCCCATAAAATGGCTATAATGATACTTTATCTCTTTTATAACATCTTCAAAGAATGGAATATTTTTTGCTGGAAGTTTTCATGACAAAGATAATGCTCAATAACTCCTGTACCTGGAGATGCTGACAGCATGCCAGGCATGTTCTTGGCACCAGGACAGACAGCTGCTCCAAAGGAGATGGCAACATGGTGAATATTTTTGAGTTATTAAGATAGCATTATTAGTAAACATGTACAGGTTTGCCTGACTGTCATTCAATATCCACCCATCAGTATGTGTCAGCCATCTAGCAGAATTGCTCTCTCTTTGACCATGTCAAGAGGGCAGAGGGACTGCAGGGACAGCCTAACCATCAGACTGCTATTAAGGAGGCACCAGCAACTGTATTACCCTTCTGGTTTAGAGAAAACCAATAATTACTAGCTCTTAGAAAAGTTCCTATGATACGAAGTAACAGGGAACTAGAGAGAGATTGAAATTCAAAGCTCCCAGTAGCAGTCCTCTATGTGAAAAGATATAATTGACAGTTATAATATATCATGGAACTTTGATGTCATAATGATGCAACTGGGGATTTGTTTTCCAATGAATTAAAATAGCTTGTGACCCCATTCCACAGCTATTTAAAAGAAAATCTTTGTGTGATCTATTTGCTGGAATTTTGTCAAGTACTTAAAACCATTTATTTACCCTTGGTTAGTGAATGCTTCCCCCATATCTTGTGCCTAAGGTGTGAAAGAGGCACTGTCAGGCTGACAAATTTGATCTCTGTTCAAGGTTCATATTATTTGCTTCCCCCCACCCCATGAATAACTGAGCAAAGCCAAAATAAATCTGCAAAATGTTTTGATGTCAATTTATTTTGGGGGGGCTAAAAAATTTCACCCAAGTCAAGTTCCAGCAACAAATAAAAAGGGCACCAACAGCAAGCTGAAATTAGAGAGCCTCGGCTCCTAAACAGACACCTGACCAAGATCAGATAACAGTGCTTAAAAGAACAATCACCACACAGTTGCCTCTAAAACAGGGGTGGACAATTATTTGGGCCCACAGGCCACATAGGGAGCTTTGCTGAGCTGTCATGGGCCAGGTCAGCACTGCAACCCCTCCCCTCCTGTGCAACAGCTCACCAAAACACCCTTTGTGGGATGGGGCCATGGGTGGGCAGGGAGCGGTGTCATGGAGACCAGGGCAGAGCTGCAATCCACTGCCCACATGCCCCTGTGATGGGTAAGGGTGTGCAGGGAGTGGATCATGATCCTGCCCCGGCCCTGCGCTGTCACTGCCCCAAGATCCCAGTCCCGCCCCACATACAGCTCCCCGTCCACTTGGCCGTGCACCCTGCCCACACAGCTCCCAGACGGTCTCCATGAAACCTCTGGGATCGCAGATCAGTGGCAGCACAGGGCCAGGGCAGAGCCATGATGCACTCTCTGCATGTCCCTGCCCACAGAACCAGGTCTTGCCCTCTGCCAGGCCCTGGCCCCAGCCCTGCACTGTCACTGCCCTACGATCCCAGAGTCACCCTGGAGACCAGCCAGGAGCCATGCAGGCAGGGCACGCAGCCAGGCAGACATGATGGGGCTGCAGACAGGTGGGAAACTGTCTGGGGCTGCGGCCAGTATCTTGGGGTGGTGACAGTATGGAGCCTGGCCAGAGCAAAGCCGCAATCTGCTCCTGGCATGCCCCTGCCTGCAGAACCCACACTCCTCACAAGGGCATCTGGGCAGCAAACCACAGCTTTGCCCTGGGCCCCAGCCCCACACTGTCACTGGCCCAAGATCCTGGGGTCTCCTTGGCCCCACCTGCCTGTCTCACTCCCAGATGTCAGCCCGGAGCCCCATCCCAGCCACCCAACCAAGCACCCTGCCTGCATGGATCCTGTCCCCAGTAGTGGGTACAGGGCAGATGAGCTGGAGTGCCCAGGCAGCAGGGCTAGGTCTGGCAGTGGCAACCAGAAGGAGCCACTGCCACCGGGGCTGCCATTCAGCTGCCCCAGTCCCACTAAGTGCCTGTGGGCCAGGCAAGACCGAGGGATCTACCCTGGGCTGCATAAAATCCCTCAGCAGGCCAAATCCAGCCCATCTTTTGCCCACCCCTGCTCTAGAATCTCTTTCACTCCCAAACACATGCTACTAGAATCTCCCGTTATCCAAATGAGCAGTTGTTCTCTTCGTAAGTACTTAACTTTTCCAGGCACCCATGCAGCAGAGTAAGCCAGCTAGGATTGATGAAACTGAGGTTGTACAAGGACAGCTTGCAGTTCTGTCAGCACATCAATGTCTCACCTTCTTCTGGACAGCACCCCACATCTTGTGAATATATCCACTAGGGCTGTACGAAGCTTCGGTCCCCGATTCGATTTGGCAAAGATTCGGCCCAATTCGGTGGCCAAATCTCTGAATCCAGATTGAATCAGAGCACACTTTAATCTCTCCGAATCAAATCGGAACCCTCCAAATCAATTCAGGAAGATTCAGAAAGATCCAGTGATTTTGACGTAGACACAGCTTTAAGTGTTTTTTCTACGTACCTCTAGGTAGCAGGGGCTTATGAATGCTGCGATGCTGGGGTGCATGGAGTGTCCGACAAGAGCATGGGGGGCCCCCCAGTGTGCTCAGCAGCAGACCCAGAAGTGGACCAGAAGCACTTCTGGTCTACTTCTGGGTCCACTGGAGAGCACGCTGAGCCCCGCCCCAGGTCGGCAACTGGTGCCTCCTGGATCTGGGTGGGGGCACCCGGAGTCCCCTCACAGCCAATTGCCAAGCTGGGGGGGGCCCCAGTGCACTCCTGGGCACACCCAGAAGTGGACCGGAAGTAGTTCCAGTCCATTTCTGGGTTCGCTGCCAAACACGTGGAGGCCCCCCCCGCACTCCTGTGGGATGCTCCATCCGCCCCACTACTGAAGTCTTCACAAGTTGCACTGGTACCTCGAGGTATGTAGAAAAAACAGTTAAAGCTGTGTCTATGGCCAAATTGCTGATTCTCTGAATCAGCGCTGAATGTTCAGATTTGGATTCAGCCAAATCGAATCAGGGACAGTGATCCAAATCAATGAACCAAATCACTGTCCCCGATTCAGGCTGAATCCGAATCCAATAGGGCCTGCTTTGCACACCCCTAATATCCACACCAACTGGGGGCTTGCAAGGGGAGCTCAAGAGGAATGTATCCGAGATAGCCAAAATGCAGTATCTTTCTCCAACATAATGAAATTCTGTCTGCCTCGAAGAGCGTGCGAGGAATGCTGCCATGCAAGCTTTCAGCTTCATGTGGAATTCCAAGTATTTAGTAATGGTCATTCCTAGATATTGATTGGAGTTGGGTTTTTGAGACAAGGAGTGGCAACAGTGTGGGAAACTCTCTTTTGCAGTTCTACTTTTCATTAGGAAGCACAAAGTTCACTATTTCGTGTATTAAGCCATTTGTATTAAGTAGAGGACAGTCTGTTGCCTGGGCACAGAGTAGAAGTTCATTAACATAGAGGGTAACAAGACTCATGGAGGGCTTTGAAGTGGAGAACCAAAACCATATCAGATCCTCTATTCAATGGACAACCAGTTGTACAGGGCAGTCAGTTGCTGAGCAGATGGGCAACTGAGTTCTGCACAAGCAGGAGTCAAAGTTGGTAGTTCTTCCTATTTTATTTCCACTTAGACTAGCTGACAATGGCTTGTAGGGGAATGGATGTGGAAACAGAACTCCAACATGATTCACCATGACTTGGGGTTAGCCCATGCCATGACAAGTTGTTTGCACTGTTACTATGGTAGAGTGCAACTGGAGAGAACAAATTCCACAACAATGCAGTTAAAACAGAAACATTTGGAGTTCTCCTTTTAGATGCCTATGTCCCTAGTCATTTGGTTTTTTATTAAAATTTGTTGTTTGTGTGCATCATGAAACCTGATCACTGTGGTGAATCTCAGAAATTAGGACACACCTAGTCATACTAAACATAAGAGTTAAAATTCCACCGCCCAGTAGATATGTACAGCCACAAAGCTTCAATTATGGGATCAATTTGGTTCACTGTGTTGAGAGCCAGTGCATTTCAAGAAATTATTATGTAGCCATCATAACTAGCAAATGCAATTTCAAGTTCACACACCATCTTTTTCTGATTCATGTCTAATCAGTTACTATTGTTGTGGTGTTTAAGCAGCACATCCATGATACCGTTTCAAGTAGGTTTCTCAATATAACAAGAGAAACAGATAGGAATGGATAAGCAGAAGGGGAGTTCCCAAGATGGTCCATACAGTAACTATGAGCCACTAGGGAGCAAAAAAAGGATGTAATCACAAACAAACCACACTACTTCTGGGTGAAGTAAGCCTACCCATAACTCACAATCATACAGGGCAGTCTACTCTGTTCTAGTGAATAAGGTGATTGAAATGTCTAAAGTAGAAAGAAACAACAGGGATTAGAACAATATGATACAACAGGATTAAAACCGATGCAACACAGCTAGATACCACACTAAAGGGAAAGCAAAGCAAGTGATTTTCAGTTTCCTATAGCAGTGTATGGTGAAACAAAGCAGCAAGACTGTAAAAGCTAGCAAGCTTACATGAAACCATTGGGCCTTTGTACAGGGCAAAAAGCGTGGTACCAGGCTTAATTTGTTAAAAAATTTAGTGTGTGCAAACGCTGGTGTGACACTCCAAAATAAACAAGTTTAAATTTTATAAACCTATTTAATTTAATGAGGATTAAAACCTGTGGTGTGTACAAGTGCCCATTAGCATCACTGGGTTTACATGCCATCTGTTTAGAACACTGGCAGTAGATAATGATATTTCATAGATTTCATAGACATCAGGGCTGGAAGGGACCTCGGAAGATCATCGAGTCCAGCCCCCTGCCCAAAGGGCAGGAAGTCAGCTGGGGTCATAGGATCCCAGCAAGATAAGCATCCAGTTTGCTCTTGAAGGTGTTCAATGTAGGCGCTTGAACCACCTCCGGTGGCAGGCTGTTCCAGACCTTGGAGACTCGGACAGTAAAGAAATTCTTCCTTATGTCCAGCCTGAAACGATCTTGTAGTAGTTTATGACCGTTTGACCTAGTCATCATCCCTAGGGGTGCTCTGGTGAACAAACGTTCCCCCAGATACTGGTGGTCACCCCTGATAAACTTATAGGTGGCCATCAGATCACCCCTGAGCCTGTGCTTTTCCAGGCTAAAGAGCCCCAGGGCTCTCAGCCTGTCATCGTAGGGTCTGCTTCCCTGACCTCTGATCATGCACGTGGCTCTTCTCTGGACTCTCTCAAGCTTCTCCACATCCTTTTTGAATTGTGGAGCCCAAAACTGGATGCAGTACTCCAGCTGCGGCCTCACCAAGGCCGAGTACAGGGGGAGAATGACGTCCCGGGATTTGCTTGAGAAGCAAAAAAAATGTTCTCAGGAGATTAGTTAGTGATGTCTTAAAGCTCAAGAGCATTGGCGAAATGGGGGTCCAGGAAGGGTGGTTGTTCCTCAAGGGAGCGATCCTATGAGTGCAGAAGGAGATAATCCCATTTCACATAAAAGGGGGCAAAGGGGTCAAGAAGCCCTCTTGGCTGAACAGGGAAGTCCAGGAAAGCCTAAGGGCAAAGGAAGTGGTATATAGGCTGTGGAAACGGGGTAGCTACCGAGGAGGAGTATACCTCCCTGTCTCGCACTTGTAGGGAATCAGGTAGGAAGGCTAAAGCAGGATTAGAACTTAGGCTGGTGACAAAAAT
>NW_005842348.1:1262509-1272652 GCF_000455745.1 Alligator sinensis | reverse complement strand
TGAGCAGGAGGATGAGCTCCTCCTGCTTATTCCCCAAGCTCCTGGCATTAGTGTACAGGCAGGCAAGTGCCCCCTGGGGGGCTCCTTCCTTGCCCACAGATTTTGCCAGGGCTGGGCTCCCTTAAGTGCCTTGACCTGCTGGCTTTGTAAGGATTGCTCAGCGGGCCAGCAGTGGTGGTAGTGCCCCTGTCCCCCAGCGGGCTTAGTTTAAAGCCTGGTGGAGCAGGTCAGCCAGTCTGGCTGAGAAGAGCCTCCTCCCTAGGGGAGAGAGGTGGAGGCCATCTCTTCCCAGCAGCTCGCTGCCTCTCTCGCCAAAGAGCGGGCTGTGGTCATGAAAGCCAAAGCCTTCCTGATGACACCAGCGCTGCAGTCTTTGGTTGACCACGTGGATCCTCCTCTCCCTCCTCGGCCCATAGCCTGAGACTGGGAGGATCGACGAGAACACTACCTGTGCCCCCAGACCCTTTAGCCCCGCTCCCAAATCCCTGTAGCGCCTCATGACCCGGCTGGGAGCGCTCCGAGCCGTGTCATTGGTGCCCACATGAATAAGGAGCATGGGATAGTGGTCTGTGGGTTTAAGGAGCTTTGGGATCCTCTCCGCAATGTCCCGGATGCGAGCCCCCAGGAAGCAGCAGACTTCCCGGGCTAAGGGGTCGGGGCGGCAGATTGCCCCCTCAGTCCCCCTCAGGAGGGAGTCTCCCACACCAAACACCCTACGTTTTGTCTTGGGGAGAGCAGGGGCAGTATGAATAGGGACTGGATCCATGGAAATGCTCAACAGAGAGTGTGACTAAACTGCAACACCAGCATGTATGTTCTAGCAACTTCCAAAATTTTGTATAGGGAGGGACTGGGAAGCAAGATTTATTCTGAGACTCAAGGGGCTGAGGGGCCATTCTGCAGTAAACCATTCCCCCAGAACTGAGCTCTGCCAGACAGATACAGCTCAGTAATGGTAGTATGAAAGCACAATGCTTTACAGAACTCCATAAGAACAAAGATGTTGCATCACCCTGTGAGAAGAGCTGTCATAGTCTGGGATCTGTTTGGCCTGTTAGGCAGAGTAAGTGGAGCGTCATGGTCCAGTCTTCTGACCTTCCTCCCTTTCCCCTGTTCAGAGAGCTCAGGACTATTGTCCATACAGAGTCCTGGAATTCCTCTGCATAACTACCTAACCTAGAGAATCAGTTTTTTTCTGCTTTTCCTGACCAGCCTTTTTAGCTCTGTGACTTGCCTGAGGTACTAGCAAAAACAGGTAAAAGGTGGTTTCACCTCTGGACAACTTTTACAGGGAGTGGCATCTAGACAACAAGTTAGGGGACTTCCTGAGTGCGTATAATTGTGAAAGAGTAAGCTTTTCATTCTAACACAAGTTAATACTGTACTATATGTTACTCTGAAGACAGTATATTTCTATTAATTGGGATCAAATGCCTGCTTTGTCTGTGAGCAGCACATAGCAACTGTTTTTAAAGTACCGGTAATTGCAACATTTGTGTTTCTGGTCCAGGTTCCATTCTTCTCAGGAAAGAGGTAGCTTTCCCTAAGACTTGCCCCACAAGCTTGTGTAACAAAGCAGGTTTCCTGGAAACAGTTTCTCTTGATGTTACGCTGTGAAAGCTTTTAGTCACATGGGTGAGACTTTTTAGTGATAAGAAATCCAGTGTTTATATCCTTTGAATTCAGTGTTCTCATTTCTGTTCCTTAGGGCAGGATCTGTTTCAAATACTTCCATGCTAAACCACGCCATCCAGAATAGAGTCTCCAAGCTAGCGAATGTGTGAAGACTAAACCTTATCCAGTCAATAGATCTGGTACCAATACAACTTTATCAAGTTAAGACAGTTTTGTTTAACATCTTTAAGGCAAAGGACTGTGAATGGCAGGAAACTAGCTGCAATTGAAAACAGCCAAAAGATAGGAGCAGTAATAATCGAGCCAGGTCAGTGGCACACCTGTAGTGCACTAATGTTTTAAAGTGACTGTAGTTTCTGATATATGAGATGACAGAGCTTGTTCAGTAGGGCTTTGCAGGATAGGTGCACACAGAGATGAGTCTCACATCTTAATAATAATGCACCTGGAAAGGTTTTCAACCCCCATCCCTGATCACTAGCCCCATTTTATACTATTGAGGTTTCAGCAAGGCACTTATTTCAAAGTTCATTCACTGCTAAACAAGTCACTTAGGCTTAGATCCACAAAGGCACCTAAGATCAATTAAAAATTCAGTCACTGCCTGTGAGCTGCACAAATGTTAATTGGCTTAGTGAAGCAGTCACACCTTAAGGCAAAAAACCTGCTCTGACTTCCCCTCACCTACACAGCTGTGACTTGCCACTAGAAATTTGGTGAGCAGGGGCAGGATTAGGAGCTAGGGGACAGGCTCACTGCTCCTGCTGGGCACAGCAAGTGCTACAGCCCCAGAGCACCTGGCAGCCACAGTGCCTCCGGTCACGACTCAGTCCAGCTCTGCTCCAGCAGGGAGCAGAGCAAGCCAGTCAAAGCCGGGAGGGCGGCACCAAAGAGTATGAGGGGCACTACCTCAACTTGGTCTACCTTGCTTTGCTCCCACCAGGTACAGAGCCATTTGGAGCAGCAGTGGGGAGGTGGTGCTCCCCTGCCCCCCCAAAAAAATCTTGGACCAGCTCACTCTGAGCAGAGCCAGCCCAAGCAGTACTAGGAGGCACCATGGTGCCAGACACTCTGGGGATGTGGTAGTTGCACTGCTGGATGTGCCCAGCCCCCCAGTGCCCTTTTGTCTCCACTCACCATGACTCAGGAGGTCTCACTGCCCCCTGGGATGCTGTAGAACTTCACCTTGGGTGGAAAAGCTGTGGAAAGTGGCCATAAATTAATGGAACAGGAGCAAAATTAGGCAGATTGCAGATAATGCTGCCCTGGAATGGTGTAACTTTTAGATGAACAATGAGTGCTTTAAGTCACTTAAAAGGTATTAATGTGCAGCCAGTCCAGGGGTTAAGAGCTCCAGAAGCTGCCTAAAGTTACTGTGTAACAAGGCCTTTAAAAATGTGGAGCTGAGAAACAGTGTTGAAGTAAATGCTGATCCTCCTCTTAGTTCTCTCTCTTCAAATTTAACTCTTCAGAAGTCAGAGACCAAGGATATCCCATTCTTAGTTTGACAGATTTTGAAGAGCTGTAAGAACTAATTGGCTGAAGTCAGTATGGTCTCTTTGTACTGCTTCTTGAGATTAACCAACTTTATATTGACTAGTAGTTGCTTAACAGAAAAGAAACCAGTGGCTAGCACATTTTCAAGGAACAAAAGGGGAAACCATCTTAAAAAGTGGTATGTAAACTGTATTTGTTGAATACCAGCTACAAGCCACAACAAATTAAAAATTCCACAAACCACACTTAAACAATTTTGGTATTTACACTTGCCCAGGTACATGTTTAGAGCCACAAACCTGCCTGGCCAGTGCACAACCTATTGCATACACTCAATTAGTACAAAGAATCTTGTATATCCACAATGAACATGGCACAAGATTGCAAAGTGTGCAGAAGTGCCAGAAACAGCACTTATGCAGCTGGATAAGTTTGTAGTGAACTACAGGAATGCAAGCTTTGCACCATATGCAGTAGACTTGGATGATTTCAGGGAATTATGTCTGCAACATGTAAACTACAAGTAAAGAAACTACAACTACAAGTAAAGAAGTACTACAAAGAAGTTAGGAGAAGTTAGGGCCAGCAGGTCCAAAAGGAAGTTCACCCTTTGCCTATCCTTTTAGAAAATGGCCAATATCATTAGAACATTAAAAAGGGTTAAATCAGGCAACTATAAGAAGGTTTAGGTTCTCTGAACCTTCTTGAGAAAGTTGTATATAGCAAAATACATACCTCTAAACTCATAACCCTGAAAGGAAGAAAAGATTAGATTTTAAAATCAACTCGTGGCAGATATTACACAGTTTTAAAAGAATTCAGATCAAAATGTTGTTATCCTTAAGGTATTTTTTAACTATATATTTTTGTTCTCTTTCAACTTTTATCCACAAAGAAAGATGGATTTTCAGTATGACCCCTTTTATTTTAGGGCAAATTTTTCCTTTTTAAATCTCTTGGGGGGTTTTCCTACCTCCTCCCTCTTCTCTTACCTTTGGTCTAGAAGGGAACACCCACAGTCCACCTTCTATTGCCATTTTCTAGCTAAGCAGAAGAGGGCAATAAACTTTGGATATCAAACACACAAACCCCACCTCCCACAAAAAAACCCAATTATACCAACTTGGTTTCCTCCCCATGGGTTGCGAGGAATCTGTTAAATCAGCTTAATGCACAGTAAGTGTTTGGAATCAATTCTAGCCAGCAGTAAATGGAAACTAAACCAAAACAAAATTTACCCCTGAATGAAATGGAGTTAAGTTACTGGTTTAGCTTCCACTTACCGTGGGAAACAGCATACATCTAAAAACAGCTGCAACAGATCAGCAGGACATGGGCTCACAATGGGGAAGGCTCCATGTTCCCTCATGTTTAAGGTAGGCATGTCATCCTAGTTTAGTATGTCCATACCCTCTTTCAGTCATCAGAAACTGGATCTGAGATGCCAGCACTACAGAGGTGGGAAGCAGCACTGGCAGACACAATGAAACAAGTACAGACAACAAAAGAACTGCCATAGAATTCATTCCTGAAGTCCTACAAACTAAGATGCACCTTAGCAACAAAGAAATTGTTTGCCTATGTGCAAAGGGAAAGCTCTGAACAGCTCACACTAGAGCAGCTCCAGAAAAAAAAATATTTATTTAGTCCACAATGTACTTTCAGAAGAATGCTGGAGACAAAGAGCAAAAGTTAGAAGTAACAGACACAAATAAATATGGAAACAAATAAATATGGAAACAATTGCTTAATCTGTGTAGTCCTACCAACACCAAACCTTTAGCAAAAGGCTGATCTATATGCTCTGCTAGAAGCTGATTTTGTGGGGCCACCCCCACATAAATTGGAGGTTTCTATATTCTTACTTGCCAGAAACTGATAGAAAGAGTTGTGAAAGGAAACACCAGGGATGTGAGTAGATAATGGGTGATCTGTGGCCTGATGGTTACAGCAGGTATATGTAGCTGTAACTCTGCATGCCGAGAGGAAATAAGTGCCAAAAATGTGATGTAGTCAACCAAAAAGCGACATCTTTGATGGCCAGGGAAGAATAGCCTAGCACCTTATGTAAAAAATGAGTGTGTTGTGGTTGTACATTTCATAAGGAAAACATTTCTGTTTTATTTATATAAATCACAACAGCACCAAACACTCTTGTAAGAATGCCAGAAGGCTCCTGTTATTTTGAGGAGGAAAGAGCAGCAGGAGTTAATCTAAAAAAAAATAGACAGCCAGCAGAAAGCATAGGCTAGGAAGGCACACTGCAGAATGGAGTACCTTGCAACAGTCAAGCAGGGTCGAGTCAAGATACTCCTAAAGCATCTAGACAGCAGCAGCAAGCTACCAGGGGGTGAAGCCAGCAAGCCTAATCAGAAAGCACCTATGGGCAGCTGAGGAGGCCACCTGACCTGAAAGGGACAGAGCCTGGGGAGACAGGAGCCCAGGGCTGAACCAGGGCAGGTAGTCTGGCCCTGCTGGCTGGAAGGGAAAGCGCTCTTAAGCTGAGAGGCTGCAGACGATTGCTGGGAGGTCTTGCAAGCTGACAGGAGCCCTGCAAGCAAGGCTTGGGTGGCCTGAGGGGTATATGACCAGAGTGGGACAGTTTGTGTTGCTTTTGATTTTGTTTAAGCTGATGGACCAGATGGGACTAGAAAGCAGAGATGTGGAGGTCCCAGGGTACCAGGCAGGCACATGAGGCTGTACCATCCTGGAGCAGGGTGCAAGCTGCATTACAGCTTAGAGGGCCAGACTCGGGGCCAAGGGCCAGCCAGTAGAGAAAACTACAGGACAGACAGGGTTAAGGGCCCAGCACCTGTGAAAAGCAAAGCAAGATTGAGCTTATAGCTCAGGGAGGGGCAGACCCGGGGGCCAGAGATACCAAAGCTGAGAGGGCTAGACAGGGGCTGGAGCCCAAGAAGCCAGCCTCAGTACAGTGGGTCTAAGCCAGGGGTGGGCAAAATGGTGGATCTGGCCTGACTCCATTTCCCAACAGCCCCTGCCCATGTTGCTGCAGCCAGTTTCCATGGGGACCCTAGCAGTGGCAGGGCCACAACAGCTGGGGCCAGGGTTTCCATGGTGACTGGGCCCAGCAGTGCTGGCAGGGTGCACAGCTGGCCAGAATGTTGCTCCAGGGTCAGGGCTAGGATCCTGTCGCAGTGACTGTGGTTCAGAGCTGGGGCAGAGCCATAATCTGCTGCCCGCATGCCCCTACCTGGGGCATGAGGGTAGCAGATCAGTTTTTGCCGCAACTCCGGACCACAGTCACTGCCACAAGATCCCAGCCCCAGAGCAGCTCCCTGCCCAGTTGCACATCCTGCCAGCACTGCTGGAGCCAGTCACTATGGAAACCCTGGTCTGGCACTGTCATGGCCCCACCGCTGCTAGGGTCTTTGCTGGAAACCGGCCACAGCAACATGGGCAGGGGCTGCTGGGAAATGGAGTCTGGGAGTGGAGGTCTGAAGTAGTCTGGCGGTTTGGGCTAAGTGCCTATTAAAGTAATGACTGAAAACACCTGCAAGGCATGGGCATGGCTGTAGGGGAGGTACAGCAGTTGCAATTAGCCCTTGAAGTTAAATTGTCCCTCCTGGCCTATACAGTGAGGATTGAATGAATCCAAGAGGATCTGATAAGATCTGCTGGCAGGAGCTCACTATGAAGTTTGCTCTAGGGCCCTGGGGCAGCCTCTCTTTCCAAACTTTACATCAAGGCATGGCAGGAGAGAGTAGAGGGAGGGTACCTAGAGCCAGAGCAGACAGCGACTGCCAGGGAGTGCCACAGCCACCCGGGGGCACCTATCCCATTACAACTCTGAAAAAAATATTAGTATTTCAGCAACAAAAAGATTGGTGATATTATAAGTTTGGAAACAAGAGCCTGGTTATGAAAAGAAAGAAATGTGCTGTTTAAAGCATTACATTGCCTTACTTCTATAGATACCTACAAATCAAATTTTTGTCCCCTCTTTCCTCTCTCAAGACAAAGGCTAAATAAACATAACACATACACAGTGTAATGGATCAGCAGTTGCCACTTTATCGCTACGATTCTGAAATCAGGAAGTGCCATTACCATGTGAACACACAAAACAGTAATAAAATCTTATTGTTATGTAACCTATATTGCCTTAGTGTTGTGTTTAAGCCACAGTAGAAGCTTGATTCAGTCAGGATTAATCTTCTTTGCATTATTTATAAGCTTTGAAAAACCATTTTACTCAGGTGTTGGACATACGTACAAACCAGTGTTTGGTACTTGCATGGCTTGTATACCTTTTACCTAACCCAGAGGGAGGCAAAACAAATATTTAAATTTTATTGAACAATATCTTTAGGTTAGGTACCAGGAATTCAATATGATTATCAAACATTGGTCTGGTTAATGTTTTCCTAGTTATTTAGTCTACTTTGGGTAAAAAGAGTCCATTATGGAAAACCGGTACAGGCATAATCACAATCTGGTCAACTTGGTTATATGCCTGTGGGATAAAACAATTGGTGATGCATTTGTGGGGGATGGCGGGGCAGATCCTTATCCGTACTTATGCCAAGTTGTGAACCAAACTCAAAGCATGTTTAACTCATGCTTAAGTGGTACCAAGATTAGGACATTCCCTAGAACTGGGCATTAAAGCATAAGAGTAAGAGAAAGACAGGGTTAGTAGAAAGTCCTATTGATGCCCAATAAGCACATAATTTATACCTGGGCATGAGAAAACATGCCCTTCAGCTTGGCATCCTTCTGGAATGTTTTGTTCAAAATGATCTAAGAAACTGGCGTGCAAGATTTTGATGAATATCGGGAATATTTTAAAATCAGTGAATCTATTGTAAACAAGTGAGCTAGTGCTAGTGACAAGTTAAATAGGTTTGCAAGGCTTACTCCATTGAAATTGTTGCAGCCATGACACACCCCTTCTTTAGGCTAAGAATAGTTGCTATGTTGCCAAATGTTCAGTCTTGATTGGTATAGGGCCAGGGTTACAGGGATGTATGGCAGCCTGTGTGCATGGCACACAGCACACTGAGGAGGGTACAGGCAATGCCATGGCAAACAGGACAGAAAAGCAGAGCAGTAGCTTGAATAGAGGCACAGGGCAGGGAACAGGAAAAAGGCAGCTGAAGTGGAGTACTGCACACCTCCCCGCTGCTGACTGATGGAGGGGCCCCACCACCCACTCCTGATCAGTGGGGAGGCAAAAACCATGGTTTTAAATATGGCATCGTTTTTACCTCCCGCCATGGATTGGCTATGGGGTCCTGGTGGCCCTGCTGCTTGCTGCTGACTGGCAGGAGGGAAAAAAGGGTGTCATTTTTCAAACCATAGCTTTCGCTTCCCTGGGCAGCAGCGAGTAGGAGGTGGGAGGTGTGCAGGGAAACCTGCAAAATTAAAGGAGCCACCATGACTCCACTTCCACCACAAATTCAGTAAGTCCCTAGATATAGGGTATGAGCAACAATCAAATCATGGCAAACTACAAGACTGCAGGGACCTGCCATGAAGCTGTTCCACGGTAACTCTGCCCACTCTTACTCCACAGTAATTAGAAGCTAGACCTGAGCATTTTAACCCAAATAAAACAGGGCTAAGATGCCCTAGTTTAGCTTCCACTGACCAGTTCAGGGCCACCTACAGCCCAGAGTAGCAGCACAGTCCTGCAGGTAGAACTTGGGACAGTACTTCCTGTACTTTTCTCTTGCCCATTAGAACAACATAGGAATTGCCATTTACTGGGTCAGACCATAGGTCCATCTTCCCCAATATCCTGTGTCACTCGGGCAGAGAGTGGATGCTGAAGGGGAAAGGGGACTGGGTATGAACAAGGTGGTTTCCCCTGCTACTCCCTCACTTTCAGCCTCCAGCATTTAAGGTCTAGGAAATTCTCATTCAGAAGATGTGCCCCTCACTCCTGTGCTCAACAGCTACTGATGGCGAGAGCTGGCCTTAGGGATGGGTGACATGGGCAACTGCCCAAGGCGCCATGGTCTGGGGGATGCCAAACACCACACTGCCCTGCCCCACCCCAGCTGATCCCTGCCCCAGGCAGGAGGAGTGGTGCCCAGCCCGGCCACTGCTTCCTGTCCCCATGGAGTCCCCTCATGCACCTCCAGCTCAGCCATGCAGGGCAGTGCCCCTGCCCATCGCCCCAAGATCCACAGGGGGCAAACCGAGCCAGCCCCACCACCTCCTGGCTGACTCCCAACTTTCTGCTCCTCCCTTGATTTCATAGACATGAGGGCCTGGAAAGGACCTCGTGGGATCATCGAGTCCAACACCCCCACGATAGGCAGGAAGTCAGCTGGGGTCAAGTGATCCCAGCAAGAAAAGTATCCAGAAGTTTTTTGAAAGAGTCCAGAGTAGGTGCTTGCACCACAGCTGGGGGGGGAGTCTCTTCCACACCCTGGACGCACCCACTGTAAAGAACTTTTTTCACATGCTTAGTCTAAAATCGGTCTTCCTGGAGTGTATGGCTGTTAGACCTTGTTATCCCTTGCACAGACTTTCCCTTCCCAGCCTCTGGCTCCGCTCCGCACACCTGTCCCAGGGGCCCACCCCACACCCTCCACAGAAGCGCCCGCTCTCTCCCAGCGCCTCCTGCACTGCTCTCAGCCCAGGTGGCCCCGGCCCCGCGCTGGGCGCCGACGGCGGCAGGGCACATCCCTGCCCTACCACAGCAGCTCCCTGGGCGCAGCCCGCCGGGGGCAACAAAGGGCCGAGGCAGGCGCTCAGGAGGAGCCAGGCCGGGCAGGGGGTGTCCTGCGCCCCCGCCCGCCTGCAGCAGCACCGCCCAGGGAGCTCGCTCAGGGCACCATTTCCCCTCAGGCTGGTTCTGCCGGCGCGCCCTTCCTCCACGGCGTCCTCCGCCGCGGAAAAGGGCGGCCTGAGTGGGCTCTCGGCTGGCGAGCAGTGGCGGGACCGGGACCGGGGCTGGGCAGGTCTGGCGCAAGGTGCTGCGGGGGTCGGGGGGCAAGGGGGCAGCGGCGGGGTCTCGCACTCCCGCAGCGCGCGCGGTGC
>NW_005842348.1:1249749-1262192 GCF_000455745.1 Alligator sinensis | reverse complement strand
GGGGCCGGCGCCGGTCCCTCCCG
Organism: Alligator sinensis; assembly: GCF_000455745.1. Taxonomy (NCBI): domain Eukaryota; kingdom Metazoa; phylum Chordata; order Crocodylia; family Alligatoridae; genus Alligator; species Alligator sinensis. The sequence continues at coordinate 1,262,169 of NW_005842348.1, read as the reverse complement.
CCCGGCCCCAGCGCCAGGAGGCGCAGGGCTGGCGCTGGGATGTCCCCGAGCTGGAAGCAGCAGCCTCGAGCCGCCTCCTCCCGGGCTCCGAGACTGCGGCTCCCTCGAGAGCCCCTTCTTCCTGCTCAGCTCCCAGGAAACGGGGGGCTCTTCTTTAAAGCGGGGCTGTCCGAGTGCAGGTGTCCCAAGCAGCACGGCCGGCTCTGCCTCCAAACAAGTGGTTTTTATTGTGGCAGTCCTGCTCTCTCCTGCCACAGACTCCCTGGGACTCTCTCCCAGCCCCCACTGCCGCTCTCCCAGAGCCTGGCTTAGTCACCTCGAGGCTCAGACAGCTACACCTGCAACAACTATAGCATTAACCTGGGGACAACACTCACCCAATGCAATAAAACCGAAGGTGACTGGGAATCAGGCAGGCAGCAGCCTGTGGCCTTGCTGCCAGACCCACAGTGCCATCTGCACCAGGGTGAAAAGGTCATGTAGGCATCTTACTTAAACTATTTACAGCAAGTACTTTACATCAACAGATGCATTCAGAGCCCGCCCCCTGGTAATTTCTCTCTTGGAGCAGCAATTTTTGCTCTGGGAGAAAAAATAGTGAACATCTAAACACATGGTTTCTCCTGGGGATGTTGTTGCTCTCCCAATAAATGTCTGCACATGGCCCAAATAAGTCACAGAAACTTGCTGCTCCAGTTCCTTTGCTTGAAGCATGACAGCTGTTGAGAGAACATTGTTACTAATATATGTATGCAAGTGATAAACAACCTAGATTTAAAAATGCCATCTTGCAAAGGCTTCAGCAAAAGGGGAACTGATGCTTCCAAACATTTAAGTGTTACTATCATGCCAGCCATCTTAGAAGTTTCTGTGGGTTAAGAGTACTGTTGATGGAAGATAAATATATGTCTTTATATTTTAGGTGATTGAATGCATCTGTGAATGTCAAATCTGTTATTTAATACATTGGATTCATTAATCATTGTTTAAAAAAAGAAACTAGTGAGAAGGGGCAGGGAGGAGGAAGCTTCTTGAAAGACTGCTGCAACTGGGGATGTGTGCCACTGCCAGAGGCATAGAAGCCTGCATATGCTTCTTGAAAGACTTAGTAGATTCTTAGAAGACTTTAAAGTCATTGGTTACACCCTATAAAGTCTTCTAAGAATCTACTAAGTCTTTCAAGAAGCATATGCAGGCTTCTATGCCTCTGGCAGTGGCACACATCCCCAGCTGCAGCAGCTGAGCTGGCAGAGCACAAAACACACAGTGGGGAGTAACCTCTGCAGCATAAAGAACGGATGAATTGGAGGATGCAGGCAAGTGGCATTGTGGGATGCCCAGCCTCTTCAACAACACGTGTTCCCACCCCCACTTTGGCCCATTTCTCAGTCCCTGCCATTTTTGAATGCTTGCACTCAGCCTCCAACACCTTTCCCATACCTTCCAAGCATGGATTCTTTACTCCTCATACACCAGACCGTGCATATCTTTGCAATAGTAGGAAAAACCCATAGCCAAGCTAGACATCCTTGGACATGGAGCATGGGACATACAGAAAAAGCCCAATGGCCAATGACTAGGAATTGCCTGCTAATAGAAGTCTTCAGATAATGCAAACATTGTGGAATGTAGTTTCTGGGCACAGCAGACTCACACCAACAGTTGGGATTACATCATTCTGCACATGCAAAGTAAAACCAGCAGTGGTTTTAGAACATTTGGATGTGCAAATTCAAGGGTGGATCAACAGGGAGGTGTGCACTGATATAGTTGCACCCCCCACCCTTTGATTCCTGCTCTACCCAAAGTTTAAAACCAACTGTTTGGCAATGGCAGCAGCACTTCTATTCAGGTAGCAGCAAGGGAGTCAATTGACTTCATGGCTTATCAAAATCTACTTGATTCCTTTTAAATTCTTCATTCCATACGTTAATAGCCCACTTTCCTTTTTAACAGTCTTGCTGTTCCACTAATGGAGCTAGCCTTTCTGCTGCAATTCTGCTGCTCCTGGTAATACAACTCCTATTTCACAGCCTTGCAGAGTGTTCTCATTCCAATAGAGTTATATTTGTTTTTGTATCCAACTGGAAAATTATCCCTAGGCCCCTACCATTTTAGTAAAGTTTCTAGTTCCTTTTACCTGCAGAAACGTGTGTTGTTTCATATGTGATGATGCACCTCACTATGTGCACCCCACTTTTCAAAATCCAGTCACATGCACAGCCATCTTCTAGTTGCACACTGAATTCACTGTTGTGCTGCAGCAATTTGAAGAGGAAATCAGCTTCTCTGTTGATGAGCAGGTGGCTACCATGCTGTAGAAGCTGGCCACCATGGACTCTCAACACTCAGTTGGGAACCAGGTTTTGTTGTCACTAAGTCAGTAGCCTGGGCTGATATCATGGAGGTGTGCAAGGCTATCAAACATGTTGTTCAATGGAGAGTTGTGGACCTAGCTACATGGATGACGATTTTATGGCATTAGTCATGTTGGGGACATCAAACTACACTGGTGGGACTTGTAGCAAGGTACACCTCAGGGGGTGGCCATGGCACTCCTTGATGGAGAAATTACCCCAGCCTCTTCTACTCTCCCAAGGTGCCTCTAGTCCTTTTGGTGCTACTCTCACTTTCTCCCTGCCTTTTTTAACCTTGGGCCAATTGCCTCTCAGCATAACTTTCTCCCTGCCTTTTTTAACCTTGGGCCATTTGCCTCTCACCATCCCTGCCCCTATTGTTCTCCAAGTCCTTGTCCTATTAGAGTAGTAAATCCATAACCCAATGTTACCAGTTATGGCCTGCTGGCCTTAACTGTGCCTTAGGGGCATCCATTGTGGTTCTACTAGCCCCAAATCATTGCCTCCAGTCTCCCCCATAACCATACCCATGCCTCACTGTTGTTACTCAGCCTTTGTTCATTGAGCCTTCTGTTTCAAATACTAGTTTCTGACCACTTGGTCTCCAGCTCTTCTGTCTTCAGCCTCCTCAGCCTTAAGAGCATAAGTGCTGTACTGGCACAGGCCAATGGTTCACCTAGCCCCATATCCAGTCTCTGACAGTGGCGGGTGCTATAGGGGAAAGCATTGGACTGGATATCTCCAAAGTGATCCATCCCCTATTCAATACCTTCCCTGGCATCCACCAATTACTGGGTTAGAGATGGCAGAGGAAAGGTCTCCAACCATTCTGTTCAATAGCTATTAATAGATCCATCTGCCATTAGTTTATCCTGTCCCTTTTTAAGCCTGGTTCTGCTCTCTGCCTTCACCACCTCCTGTAGCAACAAATTCCATAAATTATCTACACATTGCATAAAATGTACTCTTGTTAGGTTTAAACCTGTCACCTACCAACTTCAGCAGGTGTCCCCTAGTTCTGGGGCTTGGTGAATAGTTCCCTATTCACAACCTTCATGATTTTATAGGCTTCTATGATATCCACCCCCTTCCTTCTCCTTTCCAAAAACTGACAAGTCCTAGCCTTTTAGGTTTTTCCTGGTATAGCAACTGATCTAGGATCCTCATCATTTTGATGTCCTTATCTATATTTTTTCTAATTTTGCTACAGCCTTAGCCTCCTTTCTCTGGCCTCAGCCATCTTCACATTCCTGACCCATTCAGGAACTCAAGCTGTAGAGTGCTCAGGCACCCCATTACATGGCCTCCAAAGCACCCACTACAGCCACTCAAACCACCAGTAGTTACTCAGTACACTCCCACCCAAACACTCTAATCCTCATGAGCCATTAAGGACAAACCAAAAAAAATATACCCTTCTGGGTGAATAGAAATAGCTCTTAGCAAAAATTTGTAACCCATCTGGGTACACTCACCCACTGAGGGAGACTTCTATGCCCCCTGATAACAGCCCCTCTGCCTAAGCCAGAGCTTACTCACTCTTCAGAGAGTCCTTTCCTCCCTAGCACCTTGGACCAGTATGTATATTTCCTGGAGTCAGTTTATATCCTGGCCCAGCTCCACCCCTGCCAACCAGCTAATCCCTAAATTTTCTTTCTATCACAGGAGTTTTCTGTTATCCCTTTTTAGCCTCATTTGCTTCTGGCCATCTCTGGCAGATGCAGGTCCACACCTGGATTCAGTTTCTCTCCCATCAGCAACCTCTGCACCATTTAGCAGTCTGTAGCTCATTTAGTCCAGAGCTTGGCTTCAGTGCAGCCTCTGATTAGGTAGCTTTCCCCATCCCCACTATTAGCTGGAGCACCACTGCTATAATCCCTCTGTTTATTTCTCCCTTGATCAGAGTTATTCTCTTTACAGGTTCTAGGATTGTCTCTTACCTTGTTCTGTAGCAGCATTCCTGTGTATAAGTCCTTGCCTGGGCCACTAAAGTTTGGTTCTGAAAGGGGCCACATTGTTTTCTCCTGTTTATCAGCCCCTTAATAACAGGGTTTGGGTCCTCTGTAATAGGACTCACATAGTTATCCAGGCCCCCCTACAACTGTCCTCCAAGTACATTAGTAGGAAGAGATGCTTCTTCAAGGCATACTATAAATCTCTTCAGGCTACTGTGGTAGCGGCTGATGTTTCCTTGCTGAGGATGGACAAGGTGTAGAGAAAGGAGATGTTGCAGAACAATAGATGGGGCACTTAACTGCTCTGCTGCAAGCAAAGGTCTTTGATTAGCCAGTGGCATGGCCATTTATTCTACAAGAGAGAAGTAGAGCCACCATCCCTCAGCACCTCCAGGAGCAGCTGCAGGAGTATCTGCTGGAACACGTCAATGGTTCCAGGGAATGGGCAGATGAACCAGATTTCCTCAAGACTGCAAGCCAGAGTAGCAGTGTAGCTACCCAGAGCAAGTAACCTGAGGCCACAAACTCAGGGATATTTCACTAAGAGAACTATATAGCCACCCACACACCTGTATATCCCCTCCCCTCAGACAAAAAATATATTTACCCACCCAATCTTTACATTGACCAGCTGCCTGGAGATCAGGAGCCTGAAGTCAGGGAGGTTGTTTCTCCAGAAGAAGTCCCCCTGCCCTTCTACATTTACTGCCAGGCTATCTAGGGTCCTTGGTGAAATCTGTGCCCCCACAAGCTATACTTGAATCCAATAATATAATTTTCAGTTTACAGGAATGGCATAGGGGTGGGGATGTGAGGAAAGACATGAAGGAAACCATTGGATCGGCACTCCAAGCTCACTACATAGCAATGCTTCCCAGCAGCAAATTTAGTGATCTAAGTTATTTGTACATGAATTTTGTTAATGACAGGAGGGAAACTCAGTCATTTTCATGACAAAGCACCTTGAGATATTTTTACAAGATCCAATTTACCTGCTCAGTCTTACTGTCCACCTGGAAGAGATAAGTTGAAGAAATGTGCAGATTTACTTTAATGAAGTTGAAGAATGCATGCTGGAAATGAATTATGGCCCTGGATCTGCCAGAATGCAAGTTCATGGATCCAGAAGGTATGCTCCAGGAAGACTGGGCTACCTCCTGGCTGTCAGAGGCCCCACAGCGAGGAGTAAAATGGTTACCATAATTAATAGGGCTACAATCACCAGGACTGATGTAGAATCCAGTGATATGGTTGTCCAAGGCTGGGCCTGACTCGGAAAATGCTGAAGCAAGCCAAAGGTGAAAATCTCTGCCAGCTGGAATCTCTCAAGTGCAACACATTAATGAAGTGCAACATATACTGATTCCAGGTGTTGATTCTATTTAGGGCCCACTAGCCTACACCGAGCTGCAATAAGCCATCTTCCTTCTTGAAAAGGAAGGCAAATAGTTCAATGCATTCCTTGATGAGAAATTTTTTTTGGAGGTAGTTTCTCAGGGCTAGCAAGTTCCAGTTCCAACAGCAAGGAGACAGATAAAGGGAACTGCTGTCTGAGGCTCAAGACCAGTTAAACAGCCCTAGAGTCCATGTGGCAGTAGATTTTCATTCTTTTCATTGGACATATTGGAAAAGAACAAAGTTGGTACTGATCCAGGAGTGTTGCAGTGGGTTTGACACCACCTTATCCTGCAAGTTCTGAGGCAAGTGGCTGGGGTGCTAATTGGGGATTTACAGCAAACCTTGAGGTTGCTAGCCTATTGGATCCCTGTGCTATGGGGACCAGGGTCTCCCTTGCAAAATAGAAGGTAGCCAGGCTGTAATTTAGGGGATGGTAGAGAATTCCAGAATCTACCCATCCTATCTCATCCCACCCCAGCTTGGATGTAAAACAAACATGGGGATTCTCATTGCCTTGAAGGGTATCTTTGCATTTTTCTGCCAGTGCCAAACAGAAGCAGGAGCATGAAGCCATTGCTGCTTAGCAACTACAAGTGACTAGAAGTAAAACAGTGAATAGCCATATTGCTGCTGTGAGCACACTCCCTCACCAGCATTTAAGGAGTGCATAAGCCTTGCTTAAGGATTCCAAAATTGTCTCCTGCTTCCTCTCCAAGTGCCTTCAGTAGGAGGCTTGAAGTCACATCCATTCTGAAGAGAATGCAAAATGGTAGCAGCTGGACTGAATTCATAACAGATCTGATACAGCCTCACCCCTGTCCCTCATGCTTTCCTGCCCTCCTGGGGATCTGGGTGTTGCTCTGCCAGTGTCCACCTCGGGGCTCTGTCCTTAGCCCCCTCTTCTTTTCTCCCACATGCGCTTTCTCTGCCTGACCTCAGTTTGAATGCAACTTTAACTGTCACTGCTATGCTGATGACCCTACAGGTGATGAGTCTCTCCATAGCCTACACCTGTGTCCCTCCATCCAAACTAAAATCTCAGCCTGTCCCTGACATCTTGTAGAGACCCAGCCATCACTAAAATTCAGATTAGCCCAAACAGACTCTTCCCTAAGTTCTTCTTCCCTCATTTCACTATCATAGTCAACAGCCTCACCATCCTCCCTGTCGTTCAATCGCATGAGCTTGACTTGATCTCTGTCTCACACCATTCTTTTGACTCACACGTCCAGACTGTGCCTATATTTTGCCATATCCTTCTACACAACTGGTTCAAGATCCAACCTTTCCAATTTGCTCATGCAGTCAGGACTCTCAGTCAAGCCCTGATCATCACACATTTGTACAATTGTAGCCCCCTTCTCTCCAACCATGAGGCACCCTAAGCTCACTTTCCCATTCACATTTCTACCTACACCAGCCCTCTTAAGTCTGCCATTGATTGGCCCACTTTCATCACTTCAGACACGTTGATGTGGGCAGAAATGTGGGGCATGATGCATACATGTGTGGAGGGAAGGGGGTTCTAATGTATGGAACAGGTAACCCAAAGAGATGGTCTATACCTTTGTCATATTCTAGAAACTCCCTTCAGTTCCTGGAGTCATGCCTCTGTTGCGCTCTACTCCAAACTCCTATACTGCTAATGTCCAGGAGCTCTGAAGAACATATTTTACAAGTGCTTCCCTTGGAAAAAGGTGTACAACTCAGTGTGGTTCCAAACAATAGACACTTTGGAATATGCCCCAGAAAACCCAGTTCTGGATGGGCAGTTTGGAAATGCTTTCTACATTAGATGATTTAACTGCTTGAGCTAAATGGGGGAAATACCTGCAACTGGTTTCTACTTGGACTTTGGGCAATATAAACAAGCAGTGAAATTTGTCAGAACCCATGTAACCAAAATCCTGTCTTTAACTTCTGACTGACATATTGGATCCTGACCGTTGGCTCGGGCTCCTGGTCCCTGACTAGTACATCAGTTCCTGTCTTTGGCTCCTGACCCTTGGGAATATGCCATTTTTGGACCACCCACCTCCTAGTTCTACCAGTTCCCGGTCTGAGCTTTATCCTTAATTGTTGAACTAGACCATCTACATCCTAGGCTTGACAAACAGGAAGGGTAGGATCACACTGCACGTTGGTAGACACCTTTCCTTACATTTCAATATGTTAAGATCACCTGGGCGACAGCGATCATCACCTGCTGGAATTCACCATCTAGCGCAAGGTGGCAAAAGCCTGCAGCAAGGCAGCAGCCCTGGAGTTCAGGAGGGCAGATTTCAATGAGGTAAGGAGAATAGTTGGAGAAGTACTGAGGTCCCGGAGGGGAGGGGAGTTGGGTGTCCAAGAAGAGTAGTTGTTCCTTAAGGAAACAATCCTCTAAGCCCAACGGGAGGTAATCCCAACATGGATCAAAGGGGGCAAGAGGGCGCAAAAGCCCCCATGGCTCACCAAAAGCATATGGGAACATCTCCTACCTAAAAGGGAGGCGTACACCCAATGGAAGGGAGGGGCCATCACCAGGGAGCACTATACCTTGGTTGCTCGAGGCTGCAGGGGGGTGGTCAGGAAGGCCAAGGTGGAGATGGAATTGGGACTAGCTACCTGGATCAAGGACAACAAGAAGCCCTTCTTTAAATACATAGGGGGAAAATAGAAGGTACCAGGTAACGTGGACGCCTCTGCAAGACACACTAGGAAATCTGGTTGTCGCACCAGACAACAAGGCTAACCTATTTAACGATTTCTTTGCCTCCATTTTCCTGAGCAGGGAAAGATCAGCCCATCTGCCGGGACCCCCTCAGACCCCGGGAGAGGCGCACCCAGGCCCAGGGTCAGTGAGGATCTAGTCAGGGAACTTCTGGCGGGACTGGACATATTTAAATCAGCTGGTCCAGACGACCTCCACCCCAGAGTGCTGAGGGAATTAGCAGAGGTCATTGCGGGACCCCTGACACGGCTTTACAGCACTCGTGGTGCTCTGGTGTGGGGCCAGAGGACTGGAAAAGGGCCAATGTGGTTCCCATTTTCAAAAAAGGAAGGAGGACCCAGGAAACTATAGGCCAGCTAGTCTTACCTCAATGCTACGTAAGCTTTTTGAGAAAATTATCCTGGCGCATGTCCACGAGGGGCCAGCAGCGGAGATTATGCTTAGGGGCAACCAACACGGGTTCATTAGAGGCAGGTCCTGTCAGACCAACCTGGTGGCCTTCTACGACCAGGTCACAAAATCCTTAGATGCAGGGGTAGCAGTGGACGTAGTCTTTCTGGACTTCAGGAAGGCCTTCAACACAGTCTCTCACCCCATTCTCATTAAAAAACTAGGGAACTGTGGCGTCGACACCTACACAGTCAAATGGGTCACTAACTGGCTGGTGGGCCGCACCCAGAGAGTGGTGGTGGACAGGTCATTTTTGACCTGGAGGGATGTGGGCAGTGGGGTCCCCCAGGGCTTGGTCCTCGGACCTGCGCTGTTCAACGTCTTCATCAGTGACTTGGACGAGGGGGTAAAAAGCACCCTATTCAAATTTGCTGACGTCACTAAGATGTGGGGGGATGTGGGCACACTAGAAGGGAGGAATAGGCTGCAATTGGACCTAGACAGGCTACAGGGGTGGGCAGATGAGGACAGGATGGGTTTCAACACTGACAAGTGCAAGGTGCTGCATCTGGGGAGGAAGAACCAGCAGCAGACCTACAGGCTGGGGAACTCCCTTCTCGTCAGTGCAGAGGCAGAAAAGGATCTTGGAATCATTATTGATGCCAAAATGAATATGGGCCAACAGTGTGGGGACACGGTCAGGAAGGCCAACTGTACCTTGTCTTGCATCCACAGATGCATCTCAAGCAGGTCCAAGGAGGTGATCCTCCCCCTCTGTGCAGCACTGGTCAGGCCGCAGTTGGAGTACTGCATCCAGTTCTGGGCGCCGCACTTCAGGAGGGATGTGGACACAAGAGAAGGCTGAGGGGGGATCTAGTGGCCTGTTACAAACTAGTCAGAGGGGACCAGCAGGCATTGGGGGAGTCCCTGTTCCCCCGAGCACTACCAGGAGTGACTAGAAATAACGGTCACAAGCTGGCAGAGGTTAGATTCAGACTAGACATCAGGAGGCGCTACTTCACAGTCAGGGCAGATAGGATCTGGAACCAACTTCCAAGCAAAGCGGTGCTGGCTCCTACCCTGGGGGGTCTTTAAGAGGAGGTTAGACGAACACCTTGCCGGGGTCGTTTGACCCCAGTACTTTTTCCTGCCATGGCAGGACTTGATGATCTGCTCAGGTCCCTTCTAAACCCTACCAACTATGAAACTATAAGTGTTTTTAGCTCCACTGAAAGTCAGTGCTAAGAAGATTTCTGTGGTAGGCAAACAGGCAGCCACACAGACAACAAACATCTTGCCCTTAAGAGGCAATGTGGTGACTGAGGCAGGAAGGAAGACATACCACTCATCACACAGTGTTCCCACAAGAATAACCAGATCATGGAAGTGACTGTGGTTTCTGTTTACACAAGTATCACACTGGGGAAACTCCATACACACCCAGGTGTCTTCTAATGATCAAAGAGCTTGAGGACACAGTGTCTAGCGGTGACACAGTCTGCACTGGGTGAGCCTTCTTGCAGCCCTTTGTGATCTCACCACTCTCTGATGCAGGAAAAGTGTATCCCAGCTGGAGACATGGCTTCGGAAGGCTGCAGGCATTTGTCAAATCTCTGCAATGCTGCTGGGAAGATAAGTACCTTCAGGCATAAAAAAGAACTGGTCAAAGAGCAGAGATAGACTGCAGGCTCCATTCCCCAGGTATGTCCATCCTGGACTCATGCTCAGCTTACAAGAAGCCTTGAAGACAGGTCCCCTTCCTTTTACAGCAGTTGACTCAATATGCTAATAGGACTTGACATTTTACATTAACAATAGAGAAGGCTAGAAGATATTTCTTAGGTTTGCCTTTTCCTCACTGGCTGTTCCTTTTGCTAAGCTACCTCCTTTATTATTCTGCCTTCGGTGTTTCTGGACTGTCTGAGCTGACTTGTCAGTGCTGCTGCATGGGGTCCTTGGGCATCCTCAGCTGTCCTGGTGAGGAATAAGGTATCACCTTAGTTTTATACCCTGTTTTTACAGCCTTCACTAAAATGACTATTTTCTATTCTTTTGTTCAACCAAATCAACATTTTGATTTATAACTGACATCACAATGAGCTTATATCACGTGCCCTGCATAGACAAAGAAGAAGAATGTGACCAAATGCATGTAAGCCAGATATGCAGCAAACTGGGTGCGATTGCCTTTGCTTTATAGCACTGTTTTCCTAGTCGGAAAGGTGGAATGCATCTGAGCTGGATCTAGCAGGGCACACAAGATAGAAAGAGCTGTCCAGCATGCCACAAGCCTGTTGTTTTCATGCTTTGGAGTTTAGAAACAACATGGCAGTGATGAAAAGGGTAAAACATGAATCCCTGGCTTTCTTATGCTGGTTTTGCTTTGATCAAGGTGCTTTGATCAGAGAGCAGCTGGAATTTATACATATTTCCACACAAAGCAGTGTAGGGGTTGAACTGGGCAGAGCCTATTTTCATTTCCTATAATTCTCATAACTGCAATGGGCTTCATCTGTTCTCTCCACTGGGCAAACACACCTCAGAGACCGCTCTGCAGAGTGGGGTCTTACCTGGAGAGGCTCCTTGCAGCAAGGCTTCTCTCCCTCTGTACCCTGCACGCTTACAGAAAGGCCATTTTGCTTCAGCATTTCCTACTGAGTACATGGTGAGAACATGGGACACAGACAAAATGGTTTCCATAGCAACTTGCACTTTAAAGACGTCAACGGGAAAATTTGCAATGGTGGGGAAAATATCTGCTTCCCCATTCGCTGTGAAGGAGCGCAGTGGTGGGCTGGGGCAATGTTCTGGAAATGGCTGACGTAAAAATATCCCCAGGCATTTTTTCTCCCACTGCTCTTTTTTCTGGCTGGGATACAGTGGGAAGGCCAATGGCATTTATCCCTTGGATTTAGATGAACAGTGCTTGGTTTCCTGAGCTCACAGTCTTTTAAAAAGATGTATGGGTGTAGAGAGGTTTCCAAGTTGACAGCTCTGGGGAGCAAGGTCCTTGTTTGCCTTGGTATCCGAGTATCTGGTAACTGGATATTCCTCTGCCAGGGAGGAAAATCCATTCCCGTTCCATCCTTGACCTGCCCTTGAAGAGCAGCAAATTCCGATGCCGACAGTTGTGCATGAACTCAGCACAAGCCAGCGCGGCTCCATTCCCCCAGGGCAGGATGCTGCCGTGGGCCCACAGAACCTCCCCCTTTAGCAGATGAATCGGTTGTGTCACGGGGCAGCCTAAGAGATGCTCAGAGCAGCCACTCTGGAAGCCCCAGACTGGCCTGGGGCTCAGTGATATGGTTGCAAAGATGGAGGGAAGGCGTTTGGCTTTCAAGCTGGCTCTGCAGTGGGCCTTGCATGTAGCTATTGCACGTCCATGGCCACGTCTCTGTGCAGACGGCCGCTCCCGGACTCAGCCTGCACCACAGCTGAGTCTCCCTTTCCCCCTGAGGAGCGCGGGCCAGGTCTCGGCCCCCCGCCCCGGGCCGAAAGGCGGCGGGCGCCCGCGTGTTCACCCCGAGCGCCCGCACAACAGCCCTCGCGGGAGTGCAGCGCCTGCTGCCCTGAGCCACCGCCCGGCCCTCCGGGAGCCCCGCCCCCG
>NW_005842348.1:1228057-1248004 GCF_000455745.1 Alligator sinensis | reverse complement strand
CCCCGACGGGTGGGGGGGGGGGGGGGGGGCAGCCAGTGATGGAGAGACACGAGGTGGTGGTGCTGGGATGAGCTTCTGCTCTGGGTTCAGAGAGCAGTGGGGTGTGGCAGTGGTGATGGTCAGGCAGTGCTGGTCAGGCCTCCCCTGCCTTACAGCAGTATTTCAGCATGGTTGTCTGGGAGGAATAGGGGCCTGAAACCCCTTTGCATGGAGCCCCCAGGGGATAAATCCCTTGTCTGGAGTGAATATGAGCCGTTTTGCTAGGAAACAGGCTGTGAGTACCTTCCTGTCCCTCCGTCTGTCACCCTGAGATCAGAACACCCGTAGGAAAATGGAACGTGTTCATTGTGATGTAGTACCCGTGTCCAGCAGAGCTGCTACCCCCCACCCTGGGTTTAGATCACTGTATCACTGCTGGCCTGACCATATTGGTTACTTGGCAATTACAGGCTTGTGCAGAGGCCCACCAAGGGGCTTATGCCTTATTGAAGCTCTGTTTTGAGGTTAGAAGTGTGACTGAAGCGGTGGCTAGCTCTTCTCCTGGTCCTCAGAGTATGGAACGTGGTAAACTGGTGCAAATTTGAAACAATGGAGGTTTTCTGAATTGTGAATATCTGCCAGGTTTGTTCCATGCATTTACAGCCCTGCCTGCATTCAGCGACACTGCTGAGTGACGCATTTTAGCCATTGTTCATGTCGCTTCGTAGTCGGCTTGTCATAGATGGGAGTGATTCGGCGTGGCACACCGGTATTCTCAGGTTCCAGAAATCATGTCACTGTGCATTGTTGGGCTGGTGGCCCATACACTGGGCTATAGTGTTGCCTGCGTATTTTATATCTTGGCACGTTGCATACATTTAGCGATATTAGCTCTGCCAGGCTCTCCCCCCGCCTTCTCCCCTCCTGCTGCCTGCACCAATGCTAGGCACGTTCTTTCCTCTGCCTGCAGTGTTGCTGGGCGTTCCCTTTCCTCTGCTTGCAACACACTGACTTTTGCAACACCATTCTCTGGCCTCCTCTCTGCACCTTTCAGTCCAGTAAAAACATCACTGCTACAATCATCTCCCTTCATTCCACCCAGCAATCCCTTGCCCTAGCCATACTGGATTCCTGGCTTTTCCTACATTCAGACCAAGTACCTAATTCTTGCTAGCAAGATCATACATCCCCCTCTCCACTCCTCTCCTCTTCCATTGGGCCCTGCACCCTGGTCATTCTCTTGTTTTCCTTCTCCACCCTCTTTCATCCCCTCTCAGCTATTCCCCTTCTCCCTGGGTACATCCCTGGACTGGAATAACTGTTTTCTTCCCCGAGAGCGCTCTCACCCTCCTCCAGTCTTGTCACAAACCCCACTGCCTCCAGGCATCCTTCCTGCCTCCGCCTTGGAGTTGCTCCTCCCTGGCTCATTGCTTGTGTTTCTGTGGTGCTCCTCTCCTAGGACAGAGAAGGTGTCTTGATCAATGGGTCAGATTCTCCAATCATGCAAATTGGTTTTGCTCCATTGATGCTAATGGAGTTATGCTGATTTACACCAGCTGGGGAGCTGGTCTTGTGCTTGTCAAGTGTCTGGCACATTTATGGGGCTGTGAAAGCAATTTTGTATAAAATTATGTGGTTTTATTGGCAGTTACAATCACCCTGCTTTGCTAAGAGGAATGAAAACTGCTACTGAGATGTATTCTTTCCCTGGCTTCTTTATGCCTTTGCCTGAGTGCTGAGGATTCTCCTGTGTGTTCCCCCTCATCCCCACCGACCCACCCAACTTGTGCTTCTCCCTGGCTCTTTGATCTTTGTGCATGCTCAGCGGACAGATGGCTGATTTGTTCTGTAGCTCTGACGTGCACTCAGAGCTCTTGCTCTCACTAAGAATCCCAGCTGACCACTTTGCTTGTAATAGTCCTCAGAGGGGAATTACAGTAGAGTATTAAATGTGTGGTTAAATAAATTGCATTACATAGTGTGACTGTAAGGGAGATGTTTCCCTTTAATCTGTAAGCTAGGAGAGTTATTAGCTTCTGTTGCAAGCAGCCAGACAGCACATTTCCATCAGGATGGAACCCCAGACAGAACCATTTCTTCCTCATAGGCTTCAGCCCAGGGCTAAAAGCAGTCTTTTCATGCACACCTTCCTCCATGCATTGAACCGCATCATGACATGTGACATGTGTCGCTTTTGCAGTGTGATTGTGCTTTCTTTTGTTTGAATGCTGTTATCACATTAGAACTTGGCTTTTTAATGTTGCAAAAAAAGAAAAGGAAATTCACAGTTCATGACAATTTGCTCCTGTGAAATAATGTTTGTATCATGTATCCTGTGTTCTACAGGTCTATGCAATATTAGTTAGTCACCCACCTGCTCCAAATGATCACCTAACACCAACACCTGTATCATACACAGCTGGCTTCTACAGGATTCCTGTCATTGGTCTGACAACACGCATGTCTATATATTCCGATAAGGTAACTGATGCATGTTTCCTATTACAGTACCTCATACATGTGCTATAAATGAAGAGCGTCCACCAGGAGTGGCTAATGATATCTGCACTACTTTCTCCAGAATTTCTTTCTTTCTTTCTTTTTCAGTTTGATATGATGAGACTGTTGTTCCCTCTTACTCTTGCTTTCTCTGGATTCCTTGTTTTGCAACAGCTTACAGGGTTGACCTACATATTGCTGGATCATTTCTGCAATTTCTCTGTAAAGCTGCTGGACTCAAAGCTCTTTGGTTAAATTGAATGAATGAACTAACTCCTGAACTGGTGACAAAGGACAGCTGGGGTCCTCCTGAGTGGGCTCTGGATACTGGCAGAACTGCAGAGATGGACAAGGACTATATTACTGAGTATCTCTTAGAAAGAACTCTTTGAGTTCATTCCATGGGCTGATGTGTCATCATTAGCAGCAGAGATGTTAGAAATTATTTTTAAAGTATCCTTATGTATTAAATATCATCATCTGTCTATCTCCCAACAGATGTTCTAGGTGCCCCAACCAATGTCCATAATCCCTAAGAAAATTAAAAGGCATTTGTAAGTGAGACTCCCCATATGCAGAGTGCCAGGTCAGGGATACTCTCCACTTAAGCCTAATATATTTTGAGAACTTTAGAGGGTTTTGCACAAACTTTGGGTGGGCCTCACCGCGGGATTCATATCACACTTCTGTTACTCCAAGGGGATGGTGCTGCAGGTGGTTCTTTCTTGAGATGTGTCTCAACTCATAGCTGATCTTGCAAAACATCTTCTGAAAATGTATTTGCTCAGTAAGGCCTGAAAGAGTACCCTAGAATTGTTCCAGAGATGGCTGCAACTTTCTTGTTTCACTGCAAACTCAAAGTTGGACACACAATTGTGGATAATTTTGCTGAGGTCCATGAGTCCATGGGGTTAGAGCTGCCCTATTCCAAAGCTTGAATGTGTGCCTGTTTCACACAGTGATGGCTTTCACATGTAGAATGGGAATGTTCTTTGATGCAAATGTTCAGTGCAAAATTAGTCACTTCTGCAACATGCCAAATGAAGCCAAGTTTCATGAGAGGACGAGCAGTGATTCAGATGAAATCAAACAACAACAGCTAGCACTTTGCTCAGGGCTCATTAGTCTTATTGATGCACTGCTCCAGGATCAATGAAAAGGACTGGATAGGCTCAATCCAGTTCCAGCAGGCCAAGTTCCTTCATAAACTTCCACTCTCACAGTTTCCACCTTGCCATTTGCCATCAGCCTCTAGAAAAGACAAGGGTAGGGCTTACTAGGCCTGAATATTGACATGCCCCAAAGGTTGGCATCTGGAAAAGAGGTATGCCCTGCCTACCAGAACTGGGGAGAAGTTTGCATTGTCACTGCACGTCTTCTACTGATTCTATGGACAAACATGGTGCTTAGTTCTCCCAACTAATAATAATGTTAGTCTAGCTGTTGAGTAGGATTTCCATGGTGCTCTGTAGCACTGGTTTTAAAGCATCAGCAGATGTGGGCATCTCTGCACAGGGGAGAATGGTCAGCAAACTTGTCTGATGTTATTGTGGTTACAGATAATGAATGCTGATTGTGCAGTAAGGTTGACTAGCTTGTGGTGGGAGCACTGGGGAGATTTCAGTAGAGCCAAAAGTGCCACCCATCAAGTGTTGCTGGGAGAACAGGAGAGACGGGGTGATGATGATGAATCTTGAACATTAGAAACTACTTGGACTTCAGAAGACAGTTTGCTCAGGTATTAGGAAACATGTTGGGTGCCACTGCTGAGTTGATGCAGGTATCCCTTCCAGCCTCAGAGACAGCCTTCATGGGATATGACAGGAGTTGCCAATCAGAAAGGCATTTTTCAGTATAACTGGTGCCAGGAATAGAGGGGTACCCATGTATATATCATTCCAGTTTCTTCTCAACAGAGTTATCACTCACTGTTGTTAATGTTGTTTCTTATAGGGGCTGTGTAGACAGTGATGTCTGTAGTTAGTTATAATTGGTATTTTCCATTATAAGACCCTGTTTTCAGTTGCTTGTAACCTTGCCAAATTCCTACCATGTGAGAAGAAGTTTTCTGTGCCAGGAGTCTGCTTCAACCTAAATTTTTTTTGAACATCTCAGCAAAAAGAAAGAGATCAGCTGTTTTTGATGATAAGATTAAGGGAAAATGAGACATTTCACCCATCTTAAAAATTTCACAGGGAAGCTGTAATTTGGAGCAAAATGATAGCCCTGTGTTGCCAAGATGTCAGGGATGTATCTTCTGCTGTTTCCAAGTGAATTTGCTTATGAGCTTCTGAAAAATCTCAGGTCACACGTGCCTGGTAAAGAATTGGCAGAGTTGGGCAGCTAAATCCAAAGAGTCCCTCTTCACTGAGCATGCTCCAGCCCCTCACAGCTCCGCTGTGTAACCAGACCACACGTGCTCCAGCCTTACAGAGCGGAGCAGTTGAGCATGATCCTGCAACTGAAGGGGCCATGGGAGTCCTGCAACTGAAGGGGCTCTCAACCCCAGCAGCTGCTGACTTCGGGTCCCAGCAGCACCCCATGGCTGCCGGGACCCAGAGTCCTGCAGCTATGGACACAAGGTCTGGGCAGTCTGGTGCTGGGACCCACCTGGATCATATGCAGGGCATGGCAGCAATCTCCCAATCCCAGGGGTGCATGAAACCCCTGGGGCTGAGAGATTGTGGTTGCCGGGCTCTCCCAGCTTTTGGGTGTTTCATTCCCCACCTACGAGGCTGTGAGACCCCAGCAACTGAGATCTCCCAGCCCCAGGGATTTCACTTAACTCCAAGGCTGGGAGATCACAGCAGCTGCATTTCCCAGCTGCAGGAGTGTGTAGGGTGCCCCCGTGGTTGGGAGCCCCCCAGCTGAGGGGGCTCCCAGCCACAAGAGCTTGCTTCTTGCCAGCACAGGGGGAGTACAGGATTGAGCTTCCCCTGTATCTGCAACAAGGCGCCATGCGATCTAATGTGCAATCCCACAATCATACCTGCTGCAGTTGTATGGCTCATGCATTAGATCCCACTTCCCCTTTATCTGCATGTGTAGAGGCAGCTGCTGTGTTCCTCATTTTATGTGAACCCAACCCAAGACACTTGACATGTCTTTGGCAGTGGCCACTTGCTCAGTTGCAGCTGAAGTCAATGGAAGCTCTGATCTGAACATTTAAAGTGATTTACAGTAGGAGTGTGCGAAGCGGGCCCTATTCAATTTGGATTTGGATTTGGCCCGGATCAGGGACAGTGATTTGATTCGTTGATTTGGATCACTGTCCCTTATTCAATTCAGCTGAATCTGAATCTGAAGATTCAATGCTGATTTGGAGAATCAGCGATTTGGACATAGATACAGCTTTAAATGTTTTTTCTATATACCTCGAAGTACCAGCGAGGCTTGTGAACACTGCAATGCTGAGGCAGGTGGAGTGTCCCACGGGAGCATGGGGGGCCCTCCATGTGCTCAGTGGCAAACCCAAAAGTGGACCGGAAGTACTTCCAGTCCACTTCTGGGTTCCCCCCCTGCCAAGCCGGCGGGGTGCAGGGGGGGCTCCATGCGCCCCAGCATCACAGCACTCATGAGCCCCTGCTACCTAGAGGTATGTGGAAAAAACATTTAAAGCTGTGTCTATGTCCGAATTTCTGAGTCTCTCCGAATCAATTCAGAGGGTTCTGATTCGATTTGGAGAGATTAAAGGGTCCTCTGATTTTATTTGGATTCGGAGATTCAGCCACCGAATTGGGCCGAATCTCCACCAAATCGAATCAGGGACTGAAGCTTTGCATAGCCCTAATTTACAGTGCTACGTAATCTGGAAGAAATCAGGTCCAAGGCTTCTCATATTGGTCCTCCTCCCCTCAAATGAGTGGACACTTGACAATTTTGGCTTTAATTTCTGTGCCTCGGTTCCTCACCTGTAAAAAGGGATTGTAAGCCCACCACACCTCATGCCAGAGGGCTGAGAGCACCAGAGAAAAACTTATGAGCAAAGAAATCATTTTGTAGAATAGAGGTGGCCAGCTTGTGGCATGTGTGACACACAGCAGAACAGGGAGGGGACAGGCAGCACAGTAGCAGATAGGGCAGGGGATGGAGATGGGAGTAGCACTCAAGGAGGGTGTGGGACTAATTTGTGGCATGCCTGCCAAAAAGATTGGCTTCTGCTGCTTTAGTGTGTGCAGGGTTTGGGTGATGTGCATTAAATACTGCGTGGGGCCACTAAATAGTGAGATAAAAAGATGATTGATTAAATACCTATTCAATGAGCCCCATCTGCCCTGTGCACTGAATGAGATAGGGGTCTTGTGGAAAAATAATATACAGTCATGTAATTAAAAAATACATTATAATAGTTGTGCGCATGGGGGGCCAAATGCATGGGATTACATTGATTCTGGCATTTCCTAACAACAGAGTGCTTCACTTTGTAACCCCATCAAGACATTATTTCTATAATATAATAATAAGGAAAAACATTTGCTACTCAGAGGATTCCTCTGGCAAGGAAACTGCCTTTATCTCAGGTCAGTCAGGATTTCCAAATAACCAGAGGGCAGCAGCTGTTTAACTCAATAAAATCAAAGGCCTTCATGATGCTGACTGGCGGGTGCAGGGCTTAAACTCTACCGTGTGCAACAGAGAATGGATAATCTGTTGTCTGAAGCTGACAAGAAAGTCTATCTGCTGCCAGAGCAAATAGGCACACCCCATGTTTGTGAAGTATCTAATAAGACGATATTAAAGATTAGGAACCTGATCTGAAAAAAATCACTGTGCCCAGGGCATTCACACCTGAGTTATCCAGTGAGTACCTAAATCCATGTTTATGCTCTGTGCCCTGAACTAAATAAAAGCGATCTAATTTGCAAAGGGGCTGAGCTTCCAGTGGTGTCTGTGAGGTCTGAGAGAGCTCAGGACCTCTGAAAATCTAATGTTTTTTGTGCCTGAATCTCAGTATGGAAGTCAGCCGGGTGGTCAGATAGCTAGGCTTTAGGAAAGATTTTAATCTGATGGTCAGAAGAATTAGCTATATGTGGACTGAATCCTGCTTACTTGCTGAAACATATAAAAAAACCCAAACTGATTGTAGTTGGAACTGATCAGTATTTATTTGCTCTGAACTTGGACTGCCATTTTAACATATATCTCTTTGTGCATGGGGCTCTGCTTCTGAGCAGTACTAACTGGGATGAGGATGCTCCCTGTGTTAGGAGGTGAAAGCTAGGCACAGGACAGACTCTTTGCTCTGGGATAATTTCTCTGTTATAAACTCTTCATGGTGGCCCAGAATTTAACAGTTCCTCATGTTGGGGGCTATGTCCTGCTTTGACCGGCACTTTCCTATATAGCATAAATAGTAACCAGCAGCTTGCCATAACAAGGTGGAGGCTGCTTTGCAGGCTATTATAACACTCAGTGCTATTTTAATGCGCATTAAAATAAGCTATCCTCATTAAGCATTATTTAAAAACTGTGGGTGTTTTTACCTGTGCTCTGGGGATGGTATATAATTAGAGTGTCTCTGAGAGCTGCTCTAATTAAAGCACTGCAGTGTTTCATCATGTATCAGTATCCCTGAACTTCAAAATGGCAGTGGGGGCACTTTAACTAAAGCTCATTGAGCGAGCTTTAGTTAAAGCACCCTTGCTGCCTTTTTGAAGCATGGGGACACTGATATACAAGACGCTGAGGCTGGCTGGAGCACACTAATTAGCACACTCCAGCAGACTTGATTAACTGAGTCTGCTATGGCACACTGTAATTACAGCACATCAGAGCAGCCTCCCAGCAAGTCTACAGACACCCTGTACTCTTTAGTTAATGCGCATTAAGACAGACTAACGCGCATTTTCCTAGTACCTCACAGTGGAGGTACTAGGTTTAATGCGCATTAACTATAGCATGTTAGTGTACCTATAGACAGGCCCAGAGAATGGTTGACAGGGATCTGTCAAGTGCTTTCGTTACTGCAGACCTTTTGGGTGGCAAAAAGGTTCATAGGAAAGGCAGTTTTACATGGAGGCTGCAGAATATTTCAGGAAACAAGTCTTCAATTTGTAATAATAGCTGATTGAATCAGGTTTAGATAAAAGTGTCAAAAAGCCCCACTTAAGTACCTGATGCCACAGAGCTGGGTGGAACTAATGCACTGCTTCTTTCAGAAATCATGGGGGGTTTTTCCCCCACATCTGTCATAATGAGTATTTGTGCTCCATACCTGAACCTTGGGGATCACAATAGTACCACATGACTCATAACACCTCAGACAAGCTGAGAAGCTTTTCAGTAGAAATAAATTAGCATAAAACCGTGTATGATTATTCTGAACAACGCAGGACTTTGTGTAAACATCTTTTAGTTTGTGGACAGTTATAAACAGAAACCTAGGCTGTATTTGAAAACTATTTGTTTGCTGCTGTTTGCTTATAGCACGCCAGTAAGATAGCTTTGCGTATGTTAGTTATTTGCTGAAATGTTTGTTCAGGTTTAATTCTGAATATGTATTGGTTCTTCCCCTTCTTGACACAGGCCTGTGAGCAGGGGTATCCAGAATAGTTCTACTCTGTTAAGCTCACTTAGCAAAGAGTTCTTACCCCAAATATGATTGTGCTAGTCTTGGCTTTGCTGATAAAGGATACAAGATGTGCTTTGCATAGCCTCTTGCAAATCAGAGTGGTGACTTGGGCTTGCAAATATTTCTTTAGTCCTACAGTCAGTTTTTCACTGTTACTCAGGTGCTGCACCAGTTGCCATAATATCAAGAGGCTGAGCACCAACGATGATTATTCAGCCCATAATACAGATTCACAATGCACTGTTAGGTCTAATTGTTTCCCTGCTTAGACATTATAGTAATAAGCTAAATAAAAAGCAGAAGCAGTTCTACGTTACCTGTGCCACCAGTCCAATATTACCTCACCAAATAGTGAGGACCAGGCAGTGAAAGCAAACTGTTCCCAAACAATTTATAGGGTGAAAATTGTTCAGGTTGAATTATTAAGACTAACTAAGAAAGATCTAAAAAAGTCATGGTCAACTAAGGCCCAGGGCTCTAATTTATCAAGCTCCTTTTTGAATTCTTCTTCTTACCTTCAAAGAGTTTCTAGTTTTCTGTCGTCTGCAAACTTGATCAGAAAAAGCTCTCTATTTCTGTATCCAAATCATTAATAAAAAAGTTAAAGAAGGATGAACTCAGAACGCACCTCTCTAGAACCTCACTTGAAACACAGCCATTCTGATCTGGATCCATATACGGTATCTCCTTGCTTGTGATTATTCAGCCAGTTACAAATATCTCGAACAGTAAGTCTATCTAGCCCACATTTCTCTGGGCTATGTGAGACTGATGTGATGTGGGCTATGTGAGACTGACCAAAGGCCTTACTAAAATAAAAGTATAGTCTGTCTATCTCATTTCTGTCTTCTTAGTTACCCTGTCAAAGAAGGAAAACAAGTTGACTCGAACCTGTTTGTTCTTAACAAATCCACATTACCTGCTGGTAATTTCCCCCTCCTCCTCCCGGTGGTTACAAATTGACTGTTTTATAATTTGCTCTAGTAATTTCCCAGGTACTGAAGTCAGGTGGACCCATCTGCAATTCCCCTGGTCCTATTCCCAACCCCACCCCCCCTTAAAAACAGTACGTGTCAGCTTGTCTTCAGTCTTCTGGGATCTTACCTAGGACCTATGATTTTGCAAATATCATTATCCAGACTTTTTCCTTGTCCCCTTTTTTCCCCTAGTCATTTTGTAAAATCCATTAAAATGATTGGAAACAAGAAGGCAAGGAAAGGAAAAGTTAAGTGAAGAAGAAAAAAAAAATCAGAAAAATTAAGAACAACAAATAAAAATTATAAAAGGTCAAAACAAATATTAAAATTATTTCAAACATGTCACAAACATTTTTGAAAATGGACAGTTCTTGCAAAAATATTGAATCTCACAAGAAGGCTCTTTTTCTGTTTTAAAAAAATGTTGTTCAAAAGCTTTTGATCAGCTCTATTCAGACCACTGATTCATGCAAGTGGTCTCCATGACTTTACTTGTTGCCCTCTCTGAACCCCTTTCATTTTTAAACTTTAAAGATGGGATAACTAGAAGCAAATGCTGTATGATAAGTAAAGTTGTGTGGTTGATGGATATAATGCTATTAAAATATTTCTGTCTTTATTTTCTCTCCCAGTCCCTAGACATCCCAACATATTGCTTGCATTTATAACTTCTGTTACATCAGAAGAAGAGATGTTAATGAGCTGTCTGCTATGAGGCCTGGGTCTTTTTTCTGACTGGTTAATGTTAACTTAGAACCCTGAAACATGTCTATTTAATCCTCCCGACATGACTTGCTTTGCCAGCCTCAATACTGAATTCCATCTGTTATCATGTTGCCCATTCCCATATCTGGGTTAGGTCCTGTAGAAGTTCTGTAGAGTCTTCTCCAATCTTGACTAACCTAAATAGTTCATTGTCACCTGCTAATGTTGCCACTTTACTGGTCACCCCCACATTCCAGAGTGCTGAAAACTATGTGAACGTTAATATTGTTTATTTGAGATGGTTTCCCAATTTCTGTCTTATGTAACCTCAATTTTATCATTTCAGCTCCCTCCTCCCCTGTTTTATGCCCTTTCCTGTTTAGGGCTCTGCCTGCCTTTTGGGACTTGCTTGGGTTGCTTGGGTAGATCTTATGCAGAATGAGAATATAACCATTTTAATTTCCTTACATTTTCCTGCACAGCCTTTTCAACAAGCTGTTTTTCAACCTTTGTGTCAGCTGCAGTTTTTGGTACAATCCCTCTCCAGAGGATGTTGAATGTAATTACTGTTGCTTAATCATTCAGCCATAGTTACTTCCTGAGCCAAGGAGTGTGGGTTAGTTATATAAGCTAGGAGTTCAGAATTGTTTCATCTCTTATGGGCTGTAGAGCAAGCTCTTCCAAGAAGCAATCATCCAAAATGTCATAAACATGCTTTTCCATGGCTCTGATTTCTCTTGCTTTCTCTGGACCCTTTTTATTTCTAACCGTTTTGACAGCAATAAACACTGCATTCCAGGTGAACGTGTACTGTTGATGAATACATTGCCATTAAAATAGTTTCATCTTTAGTTTCTATGCCAACCCCTACATACCCAAACATATTGCTTGCCTTTTTAGCAAAAGCCTGGTATATGTGCATGCATCGAAAATTGCTCATCAGTGCTCCTTTCTTATTTGCTCCCCCAGAACGGTACAAAATCATTTTTAAATAATTTAAGATCAGAAAAAGGCTAAATTTGCACTGAATGTTATTGACAATGAATAACTGCACCAGTTCATTTCCTTGCTCATACACTAATAAGTCACAGACCAAAAATCCATTCACCCCATGTGTTGGGTTGGCTCCAGGAACCAAAAATGTGTGAAATCAAGGTTACTACCTGCTCTTCAACCAAGAAAGGGAATTCTAAATTACAGAGGCCTGCTAACGGTTTGATGTCAACAGCCAATAGATTGCCAAAAATTCCTGCTTTGCTTGTTCTTGATTTCTAAGCTTGCCCAGTACATGTGGAGCTGATTGGTCAGTAAGAAACCCCTGCAAGAATGAGCTGCAAAGGTCTATGTTTAGCTTTTGTTCTTCTTTGCAGAGCATCCATCTATCCTTCTTGCGCACTGTGCCACCATACTCTCACCAGTCCAATGTCTGGTTTGAGATGATGCGAGTCTTCAACTGGAATCATGTCATACTGATTGTCAGTGACGACCACGAGGGTCGTGCTGCACAGAAGAAGCTGGAGACGCTCCTGGAAGAGAGAGAATCCAAGGTCAGTTTCTAAACATTGTCATGTCATTTTGTTAAAGCAACAACAACAAAACTAGAAGTCTTGGGCTGTTGTATGTATGTAGATTTCTGTATGTAAAACACCTTTTCTTTCCATTGTAACATGGCTGACATTATGCTTAAAGCATCAACAGTGTCTGACTAGTACCTGACAGAACTTTGTACTTTATTCATTTCACTTGCTTTGCCATGGTCGAAATCTCCTACATGTAAATCAACTACAAAAGAAGGGAAGAATAACCTGGAGCTCTGCAAATACCTCATCCCAGAGATTTCCACCTAGGGAGAGGACCAATCGTTCAGCTTAGGAAAAGTACTTGCCCCATTCAATCACTGAAGAACCAATACAAGCCCAGCAAGGCCAATTACAAAACAAATGAATCCAGAAGAGCAGCTTTTTAAATTGGCTAAATGTACTTGGGAGGGCAAGGGCAGTCAGTGCTTTACTGCACAGAGGTATAATGCACCCTCTCTATAAAGCTCTCAGCTATATAGCTGTTGTTCTATGCCCTGGTTCCCATCTCCATTGAAGCACATGCTCAACACAGCTTTCCTTACATGCCCCATGCTGTACATGAGAGTATGTTTGTGGCTTCTGAGAGCAGCTTTATCGAGGAGGTGCACTGCACCTATTTTCAGTGCTAAGCAAGGGTGGGGGGCGGGTAAAGCTAAGGAAGTCCAGCTGTCTGAAGACTTAGAAGAAATTCTCCAGGTTCAGGATGACTGTAAGTATGCTCCAGTCACCTGTGGGTAATAGGAGCCCGAGCTCTGCTGTTAAGGCTGAAGCTGAGCAGGCATATGCAAGGCAACAGACTGCTTGGCTCTAGCCTCACTCTGAGCATTTTCAAAGGGAAGTGTTTTAACTAAAGGACACGGGACCTCCTCCATGGCAGGGATGTGGAAATGACAGTTCTACCCAGCTCCTCTCGCCTGCTGCCGGATGTCCAGGGTAACAGCTCCATGAACTTCCAGGCCCATTACACTCTTCGCAGAGAAGTCCTCTAAGGTAGTTTCCCTTCCCGACTATCAGACACTGTCAGGAAGTGACACTCATTCCTCACTGGTGCCTCAAGAAGCTGGCATGGGGTTACTGGTAATGCCTGCAGTTTGGCAATACCTGGCTGTGTCTCCCCATGCTGGACAGTCAACCAGGTGAGGCAAGCTGGGTTGTTGTTTAACACCTGCAGCTGCAGATGACTCTTGTGGAGTCTGTTTAAAATGCAATACCTTTGAGTGGGGAGAAACCTCTTCTGGCCCTTCTAGCAACTGCCCTCTTTTGCATTATGGCGGCACTGAATGAGCAGTAGGTGAATCATTTCTGAGAGATGGTGCACACGCTCAGCTGTGGGCAGCCCCAAGACTGAAGACTCCTCTGACTTCCACAGGCAGCTTCTGCCTTTGCTGACACTGTTCTCAGTCAGACACTTCCCTGAATGCGAAGCCTGAGAGTTCCTCACTGCAGCGCAAGCCCGTCGCCGAGTCCTTTCTTCTCAGGAATCAGTGCAGCCCCTCCTCAAGGAACACCCTAGGCTGTGTCTTCGGTTCCTGCCTGCAGTCAGTGACCATCACTATTTTTCTGGGGCAGTGTGTTCATGCCCCTAGTTGCACACATCTTTCTCTCACCCCACAATGTCCATGCCCACAACTTTTGCTGCTGCTTCTCATTTCTACTCTGAGTTCTCCTGGTACCTCCGCTCACTGCAGTGTCCTTTTGATCAACAGATGAGGACATCAGACTCATGTCATAATCTGGTACTCTGTGCTTTGCTTCCCTCTAGGTGATACTACCTCTGTCCAGCATCCTACCTCCTCTTCATCCTATTTCTAAAAAAAAGGCATCAACCATGGGGTCTCTGTGGTGGTTTGCACTGTGTTAGACACAGTGCCGTGGCAAGGAAGTTTGGCACCCAGGGCAAAGTCTGCAGTGGCAGGCCGCCCCCAGCCCGCACACAGATCTGGGGGGCACATGCCGACCCCCCCCCCATGCTTGCCAGGGAGTGCACAGTGGTGGGAGTCACCCTCCCTGTGCCCCGCCCCGCAAATGAGTCGCTTGCAGCTCCATCCTGTGCCCCGCTCCAGCTGGGCAGCGCCTGTTGGTGCCCCTTTGCTTCGGCACTCAGGGCAGTCACCCTGCTCACCCCCCACCCCCTTGATATAGCACTGGTTTGACCTAAGCCCATAACAGGCCTGAATGTCTTGTAGCAGCCATGAGACTGCTCCAGATGCTGCATGTGTCCTTTCTGAGGAGAGATCACCTTCTTCTTTGTCTTGGTTGACATCTGCCAGGCCATCTTGTTCCTTCCTCTTTGCAGTGGAGCAGATAGGATCAAGAACAGTCCCCCCACCCCAGATCCAGTGAGCTCTCCTAACATACTGGGAACTCTGCAAACTGGCTGATAATCTTTAAGTGGGTTGCTCCAACTCTTCCCCAGTCCCTTCTGGCATCTAACTGCTCTTGTAATCACAGATGATCTACTTTCTATTTTGTTGATCTGACCTGATGGTTCATTATCTTTTCATGACTTCAGCCCTACCCTAGCCCTTCCCCCAACATGTGTTTATCTTCACATAGACAAACTGAACAACAATCTGCCTTAGAACAAGAAGTGAACAGAAAGGAGAAGCTGCTGCCATGCTACAGAGCTCTCCCTCGCAATCCACCTTGGGAAGGCCATGACTTATGGTGAGGAATTCAGTGTTCACCCAAACTTGAGCACAATATACCTGTGCTCCTATGGATTCAAACACATCTGTGACAAGAGCAGGATTTTCTGCTCTCACTCACTTGGCAGCTACAAGAAATCTGTTGAAACTCACTTCTTGTGGTATAATTCTTTCAACACAGGCATTTAGGTCACAGCATTCAGATCCAGGGCTGAATTCTCTTTGAATACCCCAAATGTCAAGCTTCAGTTCAAGCCCATCCCCAATAACTGTCAGCCTGATTTTGCTGCAGTTCCTCTTGCTGAGTTGCACTGTACATGGCAAACAGTCCAGGTAATTGCCATAAACGTTTAGACATTGCTCTTTGTTTATTAGAAAATGTAGAGTACTGTGAAAATATTCCTCCAAGGGCACTGGAATGTATAAAAGAATTAGTTTTGACCATTTCTCAGGCCTGCTGTATCCCATTTGTGTGAGCACCAGAGCACCAGCTGGAGCTTATGTACTAGCAATAACTTCTAAGCAAACACTGCAGACAGTGAATTTTTAATTTGTGAACATAATTCCTTTCTTCAAACACCTGATTTTAAGTGTTACACTAACACCATCAAGGAACAGAAACAGACTTGTGTCTCATCGGCTTATGGACAAGTACAAAGAGGTGATTCATTGCAAATGATTTCTTTAATTTCACTATTATAGAGGCAGCCGTATAGCAGTCTTAAGAGGATAATCGATAGAAATCAGACATCTTGTTTCATTAGGTTCCATCTCATCTCACCCTGATAGACCTACCTTAAGATTTGTTCCTTGCAATCCACTCTGATCTTTTGTTCAGTATACTTTTTAGGTATTAGCTCCACTCAGATTCATGAGTCATTTGTTGTTGCAGTTTGAAAGATATAAGAAACATGGGAAAATAAACCACAGCGCTAAGTTGCTGTTGCCTGAATATGAATAGCTGGTGTTTCTGAAAGCGACCAAATATTTCCCTGCATCCTGTCAATGAAACAGTGCTTTTCTCTGTTGCAGTAATGCTCTGTCTTGATGTGATATGATGAGATGCTGACAAGCAGCACTGCAAGTTTCCTCCGTTGGCACTAGGGATAGTGCCTGAACTTAGGACAGAAAGGGAGCTTAGTGTACATTCTTCTCCGTCAGGTCTTTTTCCACAATAGATGCACTTTATGATTCATAGGAAACTGAGAAACATGCTAGACCCCATTTAGAAGAGAAAAAGCAATGGAAGTGCAATTGTGTTGGGGTATGGAACAGAGAGGACGAGTAGCAAAGTGTCCTTTAAAGTAGCATTCATAAAAGAGCTGTGAGAAGAAGACAGTCCCTGCAGTTTGAAAATTGAGGTGCAGAGATAAAAACAATTGCCTGTTAAAAGAGAACTCGGTGGGAAACTGTTAAATTTTGAGTCAGGTTCCCACTGGGCATTTCATTCAGATTGCTAAATTTGATTCAAGATGTTAATGGCCCCTCCTCCCCCTCATTGCTCGGAGGTGTCCATACCAGGTGGGGAGAAGGGGGGTTACTTAAATCTATTGCTGAATTGCACACAATCTGTCTTGATCCTGCAAGTGCTAGCAGGTGTAGGTGTTAGCAGGCAGGTGTTAGGTTACTCAGTGCTCACAGTGAAAGTGGGAGGAAAGAGCTCTTCTCTTCAACCCCTAATTTCAAGAGAGCCTAGCAGTAGTGTGAATCCTGTACCCGATGTGTCCATAACGTTCCTGTTGATGTTAGGTAGAGCTCCACGGGCAGTGGAGTTGAGGGTGCATAGTCTCAATAGCTATCCACAGGGCAGGGGAGACAGAACTGCATTCTCCAAAGTCTGTATTTTCCAAGGTATGTGCACATTCTGCAACTAGATTTTCAGATTATGTGTTGTTGACCTGCCCCCCTGTCTTCCCCCATACAGCAGGTAAAGGCTGGCATATCATGTCATGAACACCATTGCTTCCACATTGTCATGCTTTGATCCAGCATAGAAAATAGCAAGTGTTTTCTTTCTCTTGCCAAGTTCCACAGAGCTGACCCCTCCTGCAGGAGGTGTGAAGTTCAGCTGGACATTTCATTTTCAGAGCTTGCTTAGGGCGAACAGGACTGTAATAGTTATAATTATAAACACTACTAGTAATAATAATAATAATAATAAAACATTGTAATACTTTGTGTTTATCTAGCACTTTCCATACAGAACATTTTCTCCTTACTTCCACAGTAGTTCTATGGAATTACAGCATCTTAGGTCCTTACAGACATGTAGATCATTTCTGAATTTAAGTTTATAAATTTCTTGCAGAAGAAATCCCTAGTCCTACAAAGGGATGTGCAACTGCATCGCAACAGCTGTGACGTCTGCGCTTGTTCTAACCAATGTGGCTTTGCAACTCTCTGTTTTCATGAGAGCTGAGGCCCTCTCTCCTGTTAGTAATGGTTTTTGCGAGCTCCAGCGTTATAGAGGCCCTTTAGCAAACAGTGGAGGAGGAGGTGGATGTTGGATTGCTTTAGTACACGTCATTTTCAACTGTTTATAATATTCTTCTGTGTCTACATATTTTCTCTGTGCACATTATTCATCAGAGTAAAAAAAGGAACTATGAAAACCTCGACCAACTTTCCTATGACAACAAGCGAGGACCCAAGGTATATATGCATGGAAATGCACGTCGCCCACCAATCTAACTAGCAAATGACAAGTAGCCACAGCCACCAGACCAAAAATAAATAAAAAACAAAGTCAAAAAAAAAAAAAAAAAAAAAAAAAAAAAAAAAAAAAAAAAAAAAAAAAAAAAAAAAAAAAAAAAAAAAAAAAAAAAAAAAAAAAAAAAAAAAAAAAAAAAAAAAAAAAAAAAAAAAAAAAAAAAAAAAAAAAAAAAAAAAAAAAAAAAAAAAAAAAAAAAAAAAAAAAAAAAAAAAAAAAAAAAAAAAAAAAAAAAAAAAAAAAAAAAAAAAAAAAAAAAAAAAAAAAAAAAAAAAAAAAAAAAAAAAAAAAAAAAAAAAAAAAAAAAAAAAAAAAAAAAAAAAAAAAAAAAAAAAAAAAAAAAAAAAAAAAAAAAAAAAAAAAAAAAAAAAAAAAAAAAAAAAAAAAAAAAAAAAAAAAAAAAAAAAAAAAAAAAAAAAAAAAAAAAAAAAAAAAAAAAAAAAAAAAAAAAAAAAAAAAAAAAAAAAAAAAAAAAAAAAAAAAAAAAAAAAAAAAAAAAAAAAAAAAAAAAAAAAAAAAAAAAGAAAAGCAAAAAAAAGCAAAAAAAAAAAAATCTATGAATATGTTTCTTGGTAGCACGTTTTTATGTTGAGATAGCTTTGGTTTGAACTTGAGAATGGAAAACTAGCCAGCTGACCCCAGAAGGATTTCTTTTTGATACATGCATGTGAACCAGTACTTAACTTGCAAGTTTTTCTTTTTGAAAGATTGAACCAACCCCCTTTCCTCCCCAAAGGAAACAGCTCCTTGGTGTAAGATGGTCACTTTTACTCCCAAAGGTTAACCCTGTGCAATATTTTTTGTTTTTTTGTTTTTATTTCCCGTGTTTTTGAAAAACAACACTCGCTTGAGTTTTCAATTGCATTTCAAAAGCCTTTTTCTCTTTCCTGTACAATGCACGCCTCTTTTTGGGTCTTGATTGACTTCCGTTTGCATGCACAGTGCAAAAAAATAAAAAAGAAAATAAAAAAAGAAAATAAAGCTTAAAAAAGAAAGAAAGGAAAGAAAAGGAAAAAAAAGAAAAAAGAAAAAAACTAGTTATAACCTACCTTATCTAGTTGAATTTTGTACAGTTTAATGAGTTCTCTTGACCCTTTTCTAGATAGCATGGCTCTCCCCAGCAGGCCTGAGGCTATTGTACTAACCAGCTTTGCTCACACTAATCACAGGCTGAGAAAGTTCTTCAGTTTGATCCTGGAACCAAAAACCTGACTTCGCTGCTGCTGGAAGCCAAGGAGCTGGAGGCTCGGGTTATTATCCTCTCTGCCAGGTAAGGTCTAGAGAAACAAGGAGGCATTTGACTTCTCCTTTCCATCTTCTACCTTCTCTGTTCCTTTCTGGGTATACATGCACCTGCAGCTCTGGTGCTCTGAACTGACCTTGCCTTTGAAGTCAGGGCTATTCAGGGGATACCTGGGCCTTCCAGGGAAGTTTGCAAGAAGTTGTCATTGCACTTGGCAGCAGCGTGGTTGTTAGGTATTGGAGAAAGTCTGTGGAGACTGCTCCATGCTGTGCAGATGCCAGAGTATCTTCTGCTGGGACAAGCAGTTTGTGACCCTTCATCCATGAAGAATTTGGTCTTTTAAAATCAGATGCTTAGTTTACAGGTTGCCAGTCTAGATGTATACAAATATAACTTTAAAATACTTGCATTTCAAAATCCCAGTTACATTGTTTCTGGTTATTTTGTACTGGTGCTTGAAGGCTTTAATTCACTGCAAGCAGATCTGGACAGGTTGGACAAGTGGGCAGAAAACAACAGAATGCAGTTCAACAAGGAGAAATGCAAAGTGCTGCACCTAGGGAGGAAAAATGTCCAGCACACCTACAGCCTAGGGAATGACCTGCTGGGTGGCACGGAAGTGGAAAGGGACCTTGGAGTCCTAGTGGACTCCAAGATGAACATGAGTCGTCAGTGTGACGAAGCCATCAAAAAAGCCAATGGCACTTTATCGTGCATCAGCAGATGCATGATGAATAGGTCCAAGGAGGTGATACTTCCCCTCTATCAGGCGCTGGTCAGACCGCAGTTGGAGTACTGTGTGCAATTCTGGGCGCCGCACTTCAAGAGGGATGCGGATAACCTGGAGAGGGTCCAGAGAAGGGCCACTCGTATGGTTAAGGGCCTACAGACCAAGCCTTACGAGGAGAGACTAGAGAAACTGGATCTATTCAGCCTCCGCAAGAGAAGGTTGAGAGGTGACCTTGTGGCTGCCTATAAGTTCATCACGGGGGCACAGAAGGGAATTGGTGAGCTTTTATTCACCAAGGCGCCCCC
>NW_005842348.1:1225468-1227976 GCF_000455745.1 Alligator sinensis | reverse complement strand
CCTGCTTATGCAGGGGGTTGGACTCGATGATCTATTGAGGTCCCTTCCAACCCTAGCATCTATGAATCTATGAACTCATTAAGCCTCCCTGTGATGCATGATGTTTTATTATTCTGTATGCATAGTGATTTAACAAATCCCCAAAGCCATGACAGAAGGTGTGTGTCGGGGATGGGGGAGGGAGTAAGATCATGATGACTGCTTTGTATGTGGAGTGCGTGAGATGGAGATTCATCCCACCCCTGGTAGAAAGAGTTTGTGGTGTCAGAGGATTGCCTGATGGGGACTGGATGGAAGGAGTTTTTGTGAAGAACAGGATGGAAGTTGCCCACCAACGTGCTGGCCCTCTGTGTGCAGTGTCAGAAGGCTTGTGCCACTTGTGTAGTGAAGGTAAACAGATAGACCTTGCTGTCCTTGTCCTCTGCCCATACTCCTGGGCTGCCTCTGGCCCTCAGGATTTCCTTCTACTAGGCTTCCCTTCTGGTACATACTCTTGTTCTCCTTCTCCCTCAGCTGGAATTGGCTGCTAGTTTTGTGCCCAGAGATATTTGTTTTCCCATCATCTTTCTTCCTCCCCTACCCAGGATGAGGTTATTCTCACTGCTGATAGAACAATGATTCTCAGCCAGGGTGTCATGGCACCCTGGGTGACATCAGATCCTTTGAGGGGTGACTGTGAGGTTGTGAGGAGATAAACACATAAGCACAGATTCAGGATTTTCCCTGCCTGGCCAGTCTCCCATCCCCATTGCCCAGTTCCTCTGCAAGGAGGTCAGCACTGTAATATATAAATTAATGTTTGAAATTGGGTGCCAGCCAGTTCACAAAAGTTATGGAGGGGTGCCTTGAGTCCAAAAAGGTTGAGAACCACTGCAATCGGAGAACAGTGGCATAACAAGGCAAGCTGGCACCTGGAGCAACCCTTGCAGGAGAGCAGGGGGCGGGGTACATGGTTCTGAGAGGAGCAGGGGGTGCAGGTAGCAGTGGTGGTACCGCATAGGTCCAGTGGTAGAGTTGTGGGGGCAGCAGGCTTACCCAGCTGGGAACTTCTATACAGTCCTGGCTGAGCTGCTGCCATCGCACCTGCGCTGCCCATTCCAGCGCTGTTGCTCTTAAAGCAATGACAGCTGGAAACTGTTCTGGAGTTCCTGGCACGATAATGATGCCAGGGCATAGACTCTGCAAAGGTGTCCCTCCTAACTTGGTGCTTGAGGCAGGTTCCCTTCTCACCCACCCCTGGTTACACGACTGTAAGACAAGCCTTCTTTTGCTCCTTCCCGCCATTGCCCATGTGAAAAAGTACTGATCCATCCCACTCAGAGATCCAGGCAACATATGACTCTGCCCCCACCCTAAGCCTCAAGGATGCTGCTTCCTGAATGTGCTGAGACTGGGAGTTATTCCAGCCTGGCAGCCTGTCCTCTGTGGTGGCTACATTTTTATTATGCATCTGGCATGAACATGCATGGGTAGCTGTGTACATGCCTGGTCCGTGCATAACCAACTGTGTATGCTCAGCTTAGGTGTGTGCACTTACACAACCACAGCACAGGGTAAAACAACTGCAACCTGCACATAAGTACCAAACTAGCCATGTGCATGACTGGAAAGTTGCCCATTAGGTGCACAAGGGCACATAGACTTCTGCCCCAAGTGCTCATTTTCTTCTGTCCTGGGGGAAGCACCTGTGTGTCCATTGAAGGAGCCTCCCAGATTGTAGCAAGCCCCTCTCACTTTGGTCTCCAGGCTGCATCACACTGCTGTATTAATTGGCTTCTGTGCATCTCAGTTCCAGAGGTGGAGGAGAAGGTGAGAGGAGGGTGTGGAACCAGCCCTGGTATTGTACAATGAACCTTTTCAATCTGGCTGCTCCTTTCCTTCTCCACCTGGATGGGTCTTAATCAGAAGAAGAGGAAAGAAGGCAGCTGGTACGTGAAGCAGCTGATAGCACCCTTACTATCTTCTCTCTCTTTTCAGTGAGGATGATGCGGCCACTGTGTACAGATCAGCAGCTATGCTTAACATGACAGGCTCAGGATACGTGTGGCTGGTGGGAGAGAGGGAGATCTCTGGCAATGCCCTGCGCTATGCCCCTGACGGTAGGAACCTCCATTTCCTGATGCTGAGTGCTCATTGGGTGCGCTGATCAATACAGGCTTAACAACTCCATCTCAGCCAGAGCAATGAAAGGGCTCATAACACTGCTATGGCGATAGATTACATTCTAGTGCGATGATATTTTTCTTGTACTTACTTTTCATAAAGATAAATATTGCTGCTGGCAGCTTGGGCTGTTTTCTGTACAGGTTCTGAGAGAGTGAGCAGGAGGTGCAAAGAACTATGGGCACCAGTAGCCCAGGGATGTATTTCACCACTATGGACATAGAAGCAAATATCTTTACAGGAGTAGGCTGGCCAGAATAAGCAGTGAGGTTGGGGCACATAATCTAAGTGGAGAGCTTTGCACTCAGTGTAGCATTCTTGCACATATAAAGCCCTTGGCTCTTT
>NW_005842348.1:1215111-1225385 GCF_000455745.1 Alligator sinensis | reverse complement strand
TTCCCTAGGAAAGGGAGGATTAAAAAATAGATTGTCCTTGCCCTGTCTGATTCATAGTAACTTCTTCACCAAACAACTGACTGCAGCTGCAGGGAGGAGGCTAGGACGGATCAGAGAAATAGAATAGGCAAAACCAAAGAGAAACACACGGTTTGGCAGACACCATTCCTGGCCACCAGACAAGCTCTCTGGGCTGGGGGAAGGATTCTGGGTTCAGCACAAAGTCCGGAAAGTGAGTTCTGTACCAAGCGTCAGTTTTGGTGCTGCGAACAACCTGCTAGTTAGAGTCAGATGCACATCTGAGCCTCTGGGGTGCATTTGATGTAGGACCCAGGGCTGGCACAGATAAAAGCAGCTATAAGCTTTATGTTCCCCTGATCCTTGAAGACACAGTCAACCAAGGGCTGGAACTACATCCAGCTTAACAAAGAGCAGCTAAGGACTGCTCTAAACTGTGCTGGTAAATTGTCCCCATGGAACTGCTTTATTTGCTGTGGATCTAAGGATCACTGGAGCATAATGACCATACTGGCTCCTGTGCCTGCCAGCCTCTGCCCAAAATACAGTTTGGCAGAAAGTGAGTGATTACAGCTCTCTTGATCCAGCTTTATGCCACCCAGGGGTTCTCTCTACTACCCATTCCTTTGGGTTGCCTGAAAAGCATTAAGAGGATGGATCAGGGCCAGAATATGGTCAATCCCCGGCTAACCTCCTGACTCACTGAAACAAACAAGGGATGCGTATGACTATGAGCAAAGAGAAACAAAACCAGTTCCATGGAGAATGAAGAGTCAGGAATTTGAGCCTGGCAAAAGTGGTCTTATACTAGAAGAGGCTTTCCCCACTTCTTCCTTCCCTGACCTGTGTTTGATAGGGCTGATATACCTCATTCTTTAACAAGTACTTGTGGGAGACCTTGTCTGCTCTGTGGAGAAAGTGAACTAGGGAACAAAGGAGCAAAAATCACAGCCTGTCATAGCCTGAGCTAAGAAACCATCACCTGCCTATTGCTATTGTAACCAACTTATCTTTTGTGTGGATTGGCGCACAGAGAAAGTGGGAGAGAGACCCTCACCAGCAGGTCACATGCTCAGAAGATCCAGGAGCAGGAAGAGAACAGGTCCTAGAACCAGAATGGTTTAATTCTGCTGCTCAGCCTGATCCTCATTCTTTTCCCTTTTATCATCAAGGACATGGATCTACACAGAAAGGGAGGGAGAGGGAAGGGTGCCAGGAATGGGTAGCCTCAAACAGCTCTGTATGCAGACTGATTACTGACAGTATGTTATATTGGTAACAGCTCCAGCACATTAGGTGCTTTCCAGGATGAATGTCAGTTAAAAGCGTTTGTCATGCTAGTCCCCTGGGATTAGAGCTGCTTCAGGTTGCAGTCCTAAGGAAAAATGTTCTCT
The DNA here is from genome assembly GCF_000455745.1 of Alligator sinensis. NCBI lineage: Eukaryota > Metazoa > Chordata > Crocodylia > Alligatoridae > Alligator > Alligator sinensis. The sequence continues at coordinate 1,223,973 of NW_005842348.1, read as the reverse complement.
AACCAGGCCTCTATTTATGGATGTGTCATGGGGAACAACAACAGCTTAGCTGCTATTGCACCATGATTCAACAGGATTTGGAGAACCCTGGTGCCCAGAGCAAACATCCAGCACTTTGCTCTGCCCCATGTAAAAGGCCTCTGTCAGTCATACTGCTGGTACAGCCAGTATTGTCTCTTACTCTCAGGGTGGCTTTGCTGTTCCAGTGCTGGTCCTTCTTTATAAATCTTCTGTCACTTTTGCTGCCTGCTTCCCAGACTGCTCCTCATGACACATGGCACAAGAGCAAACTGTCTTCATACAGGAAGAGGCTGACAGCAGGCAGTCAGGCTCTAATCTTGCCCCTGTCCACCTCGAGGCTTATAGGAAGTAGGTCTCCCATGAATCCAGTCTGCTGGTCCCTTGGAAACCTGCCAGTCCATGGCTAGGAAGGAGGAATCTGGCTTTAGTGGAGCCCTAATGAGGAGGACATGGGGGGAGGATCTTTTTGCCTTGTGTCACTGACCTGTGCCATTTTTTCTGTCCTCCACAGGGGTGATTGGTTTGCAGCTCATTAATGGGAAGAATGAGTCAGCTCACATTAGCGACGCTGTCGCTGTGGTAGCTCAAGCAGTGCACGACTTGTTTGAGAAGGAGAATATCACAGACCCTCCGAGAGGGTGTGTGGGCAACACCAACATCTGGAAGACCGGTCCCCTTTTCAAGAGGTACATGAGCCATTGCCCACACTCTGTGTCTGGTTGTATGTTGCAGAACAGCATGTCAGCTTAAAAGAGAAGTTCCCAGGGAAGACCAGTAAAGGAAACGGCTAGGGGAAAAGTTTCGAATTGCAGAAATGTGTGAGAGGTAGAAAATTTGGGGGTGAGCAGGAGCACTAGATTAGTTCAGAAGACCTGTGGGCACACACTTAAGGTGGCTGCAAATCTATATCAGAGGCCTGGGATGGGTTAGGAGTACTCTTTGTTGTCCTGGAGCAAAGGAGACTGGCAACATTGGATCTCTGTGTTGCAGGGCTGAGCTGGTTTTGCAGATTTGGGTCCTGGTGCTATGGAGCTGAACTGTTCTGAAGGGTGAGCGCTCAGTGCCATGGGACTGAGCCTCTTTTGGGGCAGGGCTGGCGGCTGAGGGCTGAGCTGTCTTGCAGGTTGGATGCTCTGTGGAATCTCAATTGCAGGGAACCAGGACCCCAAACTCTTTATTTTTAAATGTGTTTCCAGTGATTTCCTCCAGTAACAAAGCTTTGTGTTAAACATAAACCGTGTCATTCTTTTTTCTCTTCCCAGCAAAGTAAAACCATTATTGCCCTAGGGCTTTCACTCAGTCTTGGGGATAGTGTTCTACCATCCCTGGTCACAAGCACATCTCACTGCAGTCCTTGCGCATTACGCATGTTGTAAGGTGGGACAGTGACATCCCAGAGGGCAAGTGGAGGCTGCTGTGTATATACTAACCTGTAGTGACACATGAAGGGAGATGTGCCAGGGGACTGGGCGGTAATTTAAAGGAAATAAAATGGTCTGAGCAAACTTTACTGAGTAGGTTAACCCATTCCTTGGGAAATCAAGCAACAGCTACAGGAAGGGACAGGCATAGGGAGATTACAGTCGGACATGTTGTAGTGGAGATGATGCAGTAGAAGACGCATTGAAGTCCCTTTGAGCTACAGTCAGTCAAAGTCATGCAAACAATTATGGCAATGCAGCATTAAGGTCACAGTTAAGAAATGCCAAAGCTAAAGCAGGGGTGTAGGTTGTTGCTGTGTTGGTCTAAGGACACAGCCAGACAAGGTTCTTTGGGTGAATCTGGTATCTTTTATTAGACCAACTTAAATAGTTGGAAAACAAATTTTAAGCAAGCTTTCGGGTTCAAAAACCCTTCGTCAGGCTAAGGAAGTTTCAGCAGTTGGTGTGTGCTCTTCCTGGAAGGAATGATAAGTAAAGAAGCCAGGGGCTGGGCTGGGCTGCATACAAGATAGGCAGTCAGTGAAAATGTAGATTGCACTCTCAGTGAGTGAGAGACAGGTTGGGTGGGAGGGTGGGGGAGAGAAGGGGATGAGGGGCTGGGCTGGGCTGGGGAGTCAGTTGCCAGGCAGATTATAATGTATCAAAAATCCAATGTCTATGTTTAGTCCCTGATCTCTAGTATCCAGCAGGTTGATGAAATGGAGCTCATAGGCTCGTCTCTGGGGTGTGTTGTGTAAGTTTCCCTTGAGGATCAGGACTGAGAGATTAGAGAGAAAGTGGTTTTCTTGTGAGAAATGTGCCCCCACCAGTAATTGGATATTCTTGTCTTTGATAGATTTGCAGTGTCATTCATTCTGGTGCGCAGTTGTTGTTTGGTCCCTCCTACGTATTTTCCATCAGGGCATTTGGTGCATTGGATGAGGTATATCACATTTCTGGAGGTGCAGCTGTAAGATCTGGGATGCTGATGGCTCTGTTGTGGGATGTAGTAATAGTGGGGGTGGTGGAGATGTGTTGGCAGGTTTTGCATTTCTTGTCCTGGCACGGTCTGGATCCATTTGGTGTGTTCTGGGCCATTGGAAGTTTGCTTCTGGTGATGAGGTTAGCAAGATTCGGTGCTTGTTTGAAGGCTAGGATGGGTGGCTCTGGGAAGATCTTTTTAAGAATAGGGTCTCTTTCTACTATGGGTTGCAATTGTTTGAGGATTTTCCATATGGGTTCGAGGGAGGGGTGATACGTCATACCCAGTGGTGTGCGATTTGGGGAGGGTTTTCTTCTGTACTGCAGCAGTTCTTCACGTGGTATCCAGGTGGCTCTTTCAAGCATGTGATCTACCTCTCTGGAGGAGTGACCTTGTTGGGTGAAAGCCTTTTTAAGATTGGTGAGGTGGCAATCCCGGGTGTTCTCTTCAGTACAGATGCGGTGGTATCTGAGGGCTTGGCTGTATATCACAGCTTTTTTGGTGTGTTTCGGGTGATTGCTGGTTCTCTGCAGATACGTATGTTGGTCTGTAGGTTTCTTGTATAAGCTAGAGCTGAAATCAGAGCCATCCTTGCCAACCCTGCAGGTATCCTCAGGCAGTTCCATTACGCACCTATGTAACTAAGGCAGAAGGGGGAGAATGGCTTTTATCCCAGAGGGGAATCTAAGTTGGCATGGCAGAACCAGCAAAGAACTAAAAGGATGTGGTAGCTATTCTCATTCATACATAGACCATCTGATCATCACAACAGCCTTCCCAGTTCCTAGCTCCTCCCATCATTACTGCATGGGAATTGCACCAGTATAAGCTGATTTAGCATTCATCAAATTTAGAGTGCCCAAGGCAGAGGTCATGCATAAGAGCATGTGGGCATCAGGGAATAAAAAGAGGCTAAGTGAATGTAATCCATGATGGAGTTGGATGGTAGGCTCCTTTGAACACATTTCCAGGCAGGATATAGGCACTTGTGTTTCTCATGAAGGCCCTGCCAAGAGTGCAGCACACTACCAGTATCTGCTGAAATGGTGAAATATGGTCTGTGTCTCAAGTTGGGTTTGTTGTGTGGGATATATTTTGAGGCACTTTGAAGTTAACGTTTATAGTTGAATGAGCAAGAGAGAGAAGCTGTAATAGTTATTGCTGTGTTAACAGAGATTCCTACCTTCCCTAAATGAGGCAAGACAGGTTAAGCCATAACAGAGGAGCATGCTGTTTCAAACAGAGGGCAACCACACCTCTGCTCCCTTTGGAAAGGAAGGGATTTATAATGTGTTCCTCTGGACATTTTCTCATGTCACTGGTTCATTCTGGTCTTCTTTATCTGTTCCAAAGATAGTTGCAGAGTGACTTCTGCTGAGCTAAGGAGGTTTGAAAACACAAAGGTAGCACTGGGGTTATACTCAGAGGGAGCACCTCAGGTAAAAAATGAAGATGGGTCTTTTATCTTGTTGTCATTATGGAAGACCCTTCTGGCTTCTCACTGTCTTGCCCATGCAGCAAGGTCACCATCCAGCTGAGCCAATTTACTGTTCTGGAAGGGAAAACTTGTAGTGAAATCTAAACATGATTCTACTCTGTAGGGTTTTGATGTCCAGCAAGTACTCTGATGGAGTGACTGGGAGGGTCGAGTTTAACGAGGATGGGGACAGAAAATTTGCCAATTACAGCATCATGAACCTGCAGAACCGGAAGCTGGTACAAGTTGGGATTTACAATGGCAGCCATGTACGTATGTCCCTATGTGCTGTGCAGATGGCAGCAGGTGGCTGAACTTGAGCAAAGGTCTCTGATGTGTCTCTCTCTTGGTGACAACTGTAGGTCCTGACCAATGACAGGAAAATCATCTGGCCAGGGGGAGAAACAGAGAAACCTCAAGGCTATCAGATGTCAACCAAATTGAAGGTACCAGCATGTGGCAGAGAGGGGCCTATCCAAATTGGTTGGTGGGACACAGCTGTAGTAGATCTTCTAGCCAGTCTCCTTGCAGTGTGACAGGACTGATAACCATGAGCCTGCCTCCCAATTACATTGAGGCCTCTCAGTACAACTCCAATAGCATCAAGGAATCATTTAATGGGAGGATATTGTATCATAGGACATTTACAGGTGCTGTCCAAGCCCCTTTCCATTGCCATCATGTAAAAGAGTGGCAGACTCAAGACTCATCGGGTACATTGCTGTTCATACACAAGTCTGAAGGGACTGGTGAGTACAGTTACTAGATCAAAGTGAAAGGAATTTAGCTTGATGCAGTGAGGCCTGATGACTAGAGTATTGGCCTGGAACTTGGGACACCTGCTCTCTATTCTGTTGCCCTTGGATTGCTAGGTGACATCAGGCAAGCTTCTTTGCCTTCCTCCCCCTCAGCTTTCCCATCTTTCAAATAGGGAGAACACACTGACCACTTTTGTAAAGTACTTTGTAATTTATAGTTGAAAAACACTATGTAAGAAAAGAAATAGGTGTTATTATTATTATCATTGCTACTATTTTGTATTGTAGAGACCTCTGCAAACAAAATTCTTGTCTTTACTTTCAAATCACTTCACAGTGTGCTATCATAACTGAGCTTTCCTTCATGGTATGTGAATCCTTAGGCCAAACCTATGAGTGGTTATTGGTATAATGGGAGCCTGGCCATTAAACGGTTGTGAACACATTATTTATTGCGTCGAGGCATGTTACGTGTTCCACTCAGCTCTCTGGGAATGGGAAGATAGAGACAGCTCAGTCATGGACACAAACAATCATTTTCTGTTTCAACCACAGATCGTGACAATTCATCAAGAGCCATTTGTGTATGTGAAACCAACACTAGCTGATGGAACATGCAAGGAAGAATTTACCATCAATGGAGACCCTGTTAAAAAGGTCTTTTGCACTGGACCCAATGAGACCATCCCAGGTAACTAGACTTGCAGTACATTAGCATACAGTAGCAACAACCCCCGCTGGACAATTCATGCTAGCCCCCATGGTTCTGGCTTTGAATCCCAGATTGGTGTGCTCTTGTTTGGAAGGGAAACACCTAGCCACCTTGTAAAAAAAGACCTGTCCATCTCTTCTCACCACAGACCCAGATGGCCTGGGAACACTCACGTTCTTCACCCACTGGTACCATCTGTGCACACACCCACAACCTTAGCTTGCTCTGTAGTGACTTGATGCAATAACCATCTCGTTATGATTAAGGTATTGTGGTCCCAGACTAGATAAAAACCAATTTCCAAAGACACATTACATTTTTTGTTCTTCCTCCTAGTTTCACTACAAGGTTGTGTTAAGGCAGCTTTGGTCCCTTAAACTGGCATAGTTAGAGCCTAACGTGTTTGGATTGCTTGCAACTATTTTAGAGTTTCCAGTCCATTTGGGAGAAAATTACAAAATCCCTGTAAACAGCAATCAGGGCTTGTGGTAGAAGTGATATCTTTTATTAGACCAACTAGATTTTTGCAAAAAAAATCTTTAATTGCAAGCTTTCAGGCACAAGCACTTTTCATCAAGTATTGGAGAAAAGATGGTAAAGATTCTCCTGGGTAGAACTGGAGAACTTTTACCATCTTTTCTCTGATGCCCGATGAAGGGTGTTTGTGCCCAAAAGCTTGCAATTAAAGATTTTTTTTGCAAAAATCTAGTTGGTCTAATAAAAAAAATCTCTCCCACAAGCCCTGATTGCTTTTTCCTCTAGACCAATATGGCTACAACCTGGATACCTAACAACCCTGTAAAAAATTCTATCCCAATTTATTGACATTTGCTCTCAACCTTTATTAATCATGTTGTTGTTATCTGAGAATTTCCTTGATTAAAAAAAAAAGATTAAACTTAATCTATAAATCTAAATAAGTGACCCAAAAGCAATGTTGCCATCTGCCATCCCTAGTGAAGATATATAGTATCACTTTTAAACTGTTGTTTTAATTGTAGGGTCAGATTCTGACTTGGTGTCATGGAGTCCCCCCAGGAAGGCGCTTGCTTGGGACCACTGTGGTCAACTCTGGTCTCTGAGTGCCCCCTGAAGCCAGCTCGCATGTGCCTTTTAGAGCAGTCGGGGAGCTCTGGCTCCTTCCCACTCTAGGACCCTAGCCATTCAGTCCCCCATCCTCTGGTTCTCTGTGGCCCTGATTCAGGAAGCCAGCATCTCCCGTTCCTCTCCTGAGAGAAGGGCTTTACCTATTGTTGGAGAAAACAAGTGCAACCCAACCAGTTCCAAGCAGCAAAGCAGGCAGCTCCTGTGGAATAAAGGTGTTTATTTGGGCAAAGGTTCTCTGCCCCTCACTAAAGGGTTAAACAGTCCCCCTGCCCTCAGTCCATCCTGCACAGCCCTGAGCACCCTTAAGTTACTTAGCTGTTCCCTTTGCAGTGTGCCTGTCTCCTAAGCCCCAAAACTGCTCAGCTGGTCTCCATCTTCAGATTCCCTCTTCAGACAACACTCTGCTTGCTCATCCCTGCTGTGTCCATTGGCACTTTTTTTTCTCAGTGACTCTTCTTCCTAGGTGTTAGCTGTAATCCCCACCTTTGTGAAACTATCAGCAAAGCTACTACAGTCACTATAGACAGATGTGTCTTCTCTCATGGGCTAGGGACAGACATTCAAAAAGCCTGAGCCTGAATTGATTCAATCTTTGCAGGTTAGTCTAACCTGGCTAGGCTAAATCAGTGTTTGTAACCAGACAGACATTCCCTCTGCACTGAGGAAATTCAGGCACATGCTTCCAGTGGCTCAGACTAGAAGTTGTGGGGGTGCTAGACTAGCCCTCCCTTCCCTTCTGCAAGGAGTGAAGCTGAGGGGGACATGACCAGGCCCCGAGCAGGACTCTCCCATTGGGGAGGTCTGCCTGCATGGTCCCAGGCTTTCCCCCGCTGGCTGCTCAAGGGGCAGGAGAGCTGGCAGCCGCCTGCCCCGGGCTAGCACTCTGAGGCAAGGTGGGGTGTGCAGTGCATGCATCTGTTGATCTGCTTTTCAATCTCCCTCCCTGCTTTGTTATACTGTCTGCAGCAAACTGACAGGTGAGCAAGCGGGGGAGTGGGGGGAGATGGAGGCTGATAACAGTCTTTATCACCTGATTAGCAAAACAATAGCCTCCCTCCACATTACTTCAAACCTCTTAAGCAGCTTACTGGCTGAACTGTTGATTAGCTCCAAAAGCCCTAAGTGGTGACTGTTCTGTCTGCCTGTCACAGTAAAATTGGAGAGAGACATACACACAGATACCTCTTGGCAATAGCTAGCATACCACATGCTGGCTATGGTTTGTGCTGTGGCAGAGAGGAGGAAGAGATCTCTTCTTAAGCAGCGAGTAGTGAAGGAGGTGGGGAGAGGGGGGCACAGGGAAGCCTCCAGACCCTGCTGTGCCTGCAAGGCTGTGTCAAGCTCCAGCCAGGGAGCAGAGGGGAAAGGCCAGCCCTGCTGTGGAGCAGAGAGCTCCACCCAGCCCAGAGAGCATGGCAGGATGCTGGGGGACTCCGATTTAACTTAAACCAGCAAAGTGTCTGGGACAGACATTGCATAAACCAGTTTGAGTCAAATCAGTTCAGTCTGATTACATTCAACCAGGTTTATCTCAAACTGGTTTCAGCCATTTTCAGACTAGTTTATATGCACTGAACATCTGTTCTGTTACAGGTTTAAACCAGTTTCTGATCACTTAGACCAGTGTATGTGTAATATCTATCCCTAGTCATGTAGACCAGCAACTCTAGCTTCACTGTCTCCTCAACCCATTCTTCCCCATGGACTAACTCTGTAGGTAAACTGAGGCAAAAGCATCATAATAACACAGACACATTTAACAAAGAAATATTTCAACAACACCCGCAGTTTGTCACACCTGAGACCAGTAGCTAGAGCACACTGGCCTGCAAACTGAGCGTATAGCTGCTCTGCCAGGCCACCAGGGTATAACACCAGCTTCCCCTCCCTCCCTCTCTTCCCTGTTCCTTTGCACACAGCTACAACCCCATGCCTTCTCTTCCCAATACTCCCTGGCACATATGCCCTGCCCCATTCCTATTTTACTGCTTTCCTTTTACTACTGAACATTCACAACCACATACAGTGAGTTTCCTACTGCTCTTGCCCTCCCTGTTGAATCCAGCACAATGAATAGATTTGGAAAATGAATACTTTGGATTCATTCTGTCGTGTTTTTGTTTGTATTTTCATAACCGAAAGCTTATATTATATCAGAGACTGGTACATAAATCTGTCTCCTTCAGAGAAGCTCATGAAGAGGTGCCCTTTATCAAAATGGCCCATTGCTTCTCACCATTCCCAACAGGAAAGAAGACAAACTACCAAGAGCAGGTGATATCTTTGCTATCAGGATGCAAGGAGAAACAGATGGAGAGCAGATACACAAGAATATTGGCCATCTTTGCTGTTCCTTAGAAAACAATGGGAGATGGTAGCCATTT
>NW_005842348.1:1166436-1215080 GCF_000455745.1 Alligator sinensis | reverse complement strand
GTTGTTTAAATTTTCAGTTATTATGAAAAAAACTGAAAATACCACTATGCTTCATGCATTTTTTTAAATGTAGCCAATGCTCAAATGTGCATAGGTTTGAGGAATCTGCATTTCATCTTTACTAAGAACATCTGTGACCAAAAAGGCCAACGTAGGCTGCTAAATTTCTTAAAGGAGTACCCTGAGCTATTCCCACAAGTGATGACAGCTGCATTGTGTCACAGAGGGCAAGTCTCCCTGCAGAGACTGCAATTCATGCACATGGACCCAAGCAAGCTTTAAACTAGCCAGCTTGAGTCTTTGTTAGCAGTATTGCAAAGGCAGCACTGAGCCGGATCCACACCGATCTACTTAAGCTTCTCCAGTTAAGGGGGTTTGGCAGGTAGTGCTGAATTCTGTGTAGCTGTTGTGGTTTCACTGCTAGCAGTGCCCAAGATGGTTGGCTTCAAACTATCTGGGATATGTTTCCGTGAGCTGCAGTCAGTGTTCACTACACATACCCACTTGGTACTGCTTTCTTTGACCCAGAGGGGAAGGTGCCTGCACAAATATTAAACCGGTTCATTGATTAACAAGTCCTCCTAAGCGAAGGAGCAATCTAATCGGAGACCCCCCCACTGGTTATGATTTTAAAATCTGATGGGGGGCTCTCATCTCTTATGAGGGGCTCAGCCTTAATTCATACTCTGTTAGTGAGCTTGTTTCTTTAGTTGCTAAGGCACAGAATTCACTGCTTGCACCAGGACCCTCAGCCTTTCAGCTGCTGATTTGGTGAGTTTTCTATCTTGGCTCAGTGGTGATGTGTAACAACTGCCCATCACCCTTTCTCCTCTCTGCAGGCCGCCCCACTGTGGCATTGTGTTGCTATGGCTTCTGCATTGACCTCCTGATTAGGCTTGCAGGGGTGATGAATTTCACCTATGAAGTTCACCTGGTTGCTGATGGTAAATTTGGCACCCAGGAACGGGTGAGTTTGGGTGTCCGTTTGCCCTGCATCATGCATTGACTCAGACAAAATGTACTTGAGCAGCTAGCACCAGCCACAGGGGTCTCTGGGAGTACAGGACAAACGAGCAGAGCTGGCACCAGGGGCAAACCCTGTGGGAGAGCAGTGCGTAGTGAGAGCAAAGGCAGGGGTCAGCAGTCTTACCCACACTGGGAACTTCTGAACAGCCCCAGTGAACCTGCTGCTGTGTATCCTCTGCCCACCTTGGCTGTTGCTCTTAAAGCAGCAGTGGCCAGGAGCTGTTTTGGGGTTTCTGTCATGGGCATGCTGCTGGGGTACAGACTCTGCAGGGGTAAGGGGCGCTTCCTAACTTGGCAGCTGGGGCAGATGCCCCTCTCACCCAGCCCTAATTATGTTACTGAACCCAATGCTCCCTTTGCTGTCCCCAGTGAGGGGGTTTGAATATGCTGTAGGTGGAGAAGTGGGGGCTTGCAGAGCCTCAGCCTGGCTGATCCTCCCTGCTGGCTCTTTGCAGGTCAATAACAGCAACAAGAAGGAGTGGAATGGGATGATGGGGGAGCTCCTGAGCGGCCAGGCCGACATGATCGTGGCCCCCCTCACAATCAATAATGAGCGTGCACAATACATTGAGTTCTCCAAGCCATTCAAGTACCAGGGACTCACCATCCTTGTGAAAAAGGTAAGGGCTGATGCAGCCAGTGCCATGAAACTGGCTCTCCCAGGGACAGGGAGAAGGACTGGTTAGTGAACCAGGATGGGCAATGGCAGTCTCAGGTGGCCACACCTCTGTACTCCTCTCTTCCTGGCCAGAGCCTCTTAGCCAGCTCCGCACTGCCTGCTTCATTAGCAATGACACCAGAGTAAGACAGAAGTTCCCACAGTTCTGCATGCAGTCTCTGGGTTTCATCCTGCAAGAGACGGACTGAACCCTCCTGTGTAGGAAACTGGCATGGATCCTCCCTCAGATAAGCCCCTCGGACCACAAGCCCTCACCAGCCGCAGCAATAAGAGCTTTCAGGTCTCTCCTGCTCCAGCAGAGATGCGATTCTTCTGGGGGCCTCTATACTCCAAACCTCTCTGCTGGATGGCCGAAGATTGCTCGCTGTTTTAGGATCTAGCCCATGGCCCACTGGAGTGAGAAGTGCTCAGACCTCTTCAACCACCCAGCGCTTCCTCTGGGGGCAGCATGGGAATGTTCTCTTCGGCCTTCCCTGTCCTGGAACAGGATTGCATCCCTAGTGCAGCTGAATTCATCAATGCAGGGCCTTGCCACAGTTCATGCTGAGGCTTCCAAAATGAAAGAACAGGAGAGAATCAGGGGAACAGGTTATGCGGCTATTACACCCACAACGGGGTGTATGCAGGGGTCTGTATAGCAGGTGACTGTGAAGATTTGGCTTCTTGAATGACTCCATCTGACAAGCACCAATGCTCTTTTCCTCTCCTTCCTGTATGTAGGAAATCCCCCGCAGCACCCTGGACTCATTCATGCAGCCTTTCCAGAGCACGCTGTGGTTGCTGGTGGGACTCTCTGTGCATGTGGTGGCTGTGATGTTATACCTCTTGGACCGCTTCAGGTGACTATGCTTTGTGTTAGCTGTCACACAGATGAAGATGGGAGCGTGTGGAGGGGGGACACATAGGGCAAGGTGGGTTGGGGATATGTCTACTGGAGAGACTACCATGTGGCTGCTACCTCTGAGAGCCCCAGCTGGGTTACTGAAATGTGCTCCACATGGGGATATCCCAGCAGCCCACTGGGTAGTTTGGAGCAGGCTCTGAAGGTTTCTCATACCAGAGAGAAGCTTTAGGCAGTGGCACACAAGTGTGTGAGTCCCACATTGTAGAGACACCCCGGGTAGTGAGTGTGGATGTGTGATATCAGGGGAGGGCAGCTGTGGTCTGTAGGGCACAGTCCCCTGGGTCTGGGAATGCCATGGGCAGCCTCATGAACTGCTCTAGTTTGGGAGTCCTGGGAAGCAGCTGTGAGGCACTAGGGCTCCATGTGTCAGCAAAGTGCTTGCTCACATCTTTCAGCCCATTCGGCCGGTTCAAAGTGAACAGTGAGGAAGAGGAGGAAGATGCCCTGACCCTCTCCTCTGCCATGTGGTTCTCTTGGGGGGTCCTGCTGGCCTCTGGAATTGGAGAAGGTAAGCCACCTGCACCCAGATGGTGCTGAGAGAGCAGGTCCAACTGCATCCTCCAGATCACAGGATGGGAAGTTTCACCTCCCCCTCCTGTCCTTTCAGGAAAGTGCAATTGAGGAGGTGCAGTGCCAAGGCTTTCCTAGGTGTGTGCACAACTCTGCTTTGGGTCTGTGTAATGGAGGACCCTGACCCCTGTTACTGGAAGGAAGTAAAAGCAAGGGCAGGTGGAAGGCTGGCAGACTGTGGCTTATGGGGAGATAGGCTGCAAAGTGCAGGCTGCTCATAATTAGCTACATGAGCAACAACACTGAGAGTTGAGAAGTAGCGGAGTTAAGAGGGCCATGGGAGAGAGAGCCAGTGCAGATTGCAGGAAGCCCAGCTGCATAGAACAGCAGAAGCAAACAGCACAGGAAAAAGGGCCACAGAACTCAGCCTGCAAGACGGAGGAACGCAGGGCTACTGACTGGGGGCCTTGTTACACCTTATGCTGTTTAATCATCCCTTAACATTAATGGGTGTTAGTTAGTGCTGGCTCCAGTTTGGAGAAGTCACATGTTCAGGCCAGCAGGGGCCTGGAGAAGTGAAAGGTAAGTATTGGCCCCCTCCCACTCCAGGCTTCCCTCCCTGGTCCTGGGGGCTCCCCCTGTTTCCTCCCCCAGGTTTTCTCCCCCTGCCCCTGGGGCATTACTTACCCCGGGTGGGGTGTTTAGGTTAAGGTGTAGCCTAGACTAAGGTGTAGACTGATGTCTGTATTGTGTACACCTTAGTGCAACATGAGCTGGGTAGAACGGATCAAAGGTAATCCTGCCCTGGAGTGGCTTAACTTTGAGCTGCATAATGAGTGCTTAAAAACAGTTTCAGGTATTAATATTAATTAACAATCCAAGGGTTATTAGCTCCAGGAACCACCCAAAATTACTGTGTAACAAGATCCTGAGATAAGTAGCAGCTCCTGATCCTTGTTACCAAAGGCACAGGTCAGGTAACTGGAATGGGGAGGAGAAAGGGCTATTGTAAGCCTGGGTAAGAATCACTGCAGGACTAGGGCAGTGATTCTCAGCCAGGATGATGTGAGATCCTTTGAAGGGTGCCGTGAGGAGATAGACAGCTAAGAATAGGTTAAGGCTTGTCCCTGTCTGTCTGATCCCCCACCCGCACTGTCCGGCCCTTTTCCTAGGAGGTAAGCGCTGTAATATATGGTAGGTTTTGAAACTGGGTACCACTTGGTTCACAAAAGTTATGGAGGGGTATCTTGAGCTCAGTGAGGGGAGTTTCAAGTCCAAAAACCGTGAGAACCACTAGGCTAGATGCTCAGAGTGGGCCAGATCCTCAGAAGGGAAGGAGCTCTGCTAACAGCCTCATAAAGATAGGCAATTTTAGGTTAGATTTCCTTTCGGATTTTTGTTAACCAGAGGCTTAGGCATGGCTGCAGGGCTGGTTGGGGGCACAGGGTGTGCCTAGGAGACACTCTGTGCTTTGACTCCTGCAAGGATCTGGGACCTGGTGGGCTGAAACCAGTATAGGGCCAGAGACCCCAGTGAATAGTGGGCGTGACTATGGGGCATGGCTGTAGGGAAGGCCGAAGGCCATGATTAGTGCCATTAGGGCACAGGTGGTGACCGCAGGGCATGGAGATTTTAGTTTAGTGAGAGGACCTGAGGCCTAAGACTGGGGCAGGGCTGGGGGCCTGGAGCAGAAAGAGAGAATGAGGCATCTATGGCCTTATCCCAGTTTCTGAAGGCAGGCTCCCTACTTTAGTACTAATATTCCATCATCGTGTGGCGGGAGGCACGAGGCAGCAGAGCAGGTGAGGGGCAGCAGCTGGGAGGACCAGTCAGCACAGCCTCCTGAGGCAGGCCTCACCAGAGACTGCTGCTGGCTACCCCTTAGATGGGTGTCTTCTGCCAGGCTTTGTGACAAGAGAAGCCTGCAGTTAGCAATGATACATTTGGATGTTGAGAGAACAGACATGGGAACCATATTCCCAACAAGGCTGGAAGAGATGTCATTTGTCCTTCCCTTTTTGTCCACTTAGCACAGGCCTGGACCTGCTTATGCTTCAGCATTTTCTGCTGCATAGGCATCTCCTGGATCTGACACTGACTGAGGGCAAAAGTGTTTCTTCCACCTTACCTGGGAGCATACTTTCCATTGCTGCTCTGGCCATATCATAGATTATGGGCACATCTACATGTGTATTAATGCACCGTCTTTACAGCACATTAAGTTTAGTACCTATAATAACAGGTATGAACTCAATGTGCAGTAACTGGCACTGTTGCACAGTAGCGCCAGTGCACGCTCTTTTAGTAATGCTAATGTGCAGTAGACTAATTCTACTGCACATTAGCGCATAGATGTGCCCTGTGTGTGCCAGCTCTTTACTACAGCAAGAGCTCCCTTGTCTGTCTGGTATCCTTGGTGGGATCTTCCCTTTATTCACCACAAGCAGTTACTTCCAGGCCTGTGTTGCTTGTGTCTCTGGTGACAGAGGGCAAATGCTGGGTTTGCTTCAGTGCCTAAGCTGTTAGGAAGTCAGTCTTTACTCCACCTAGATAATCAAGCCAAACTTGAGGGCATCTGAACCCCAAGCTTTCGGGCTTGGGCCTGTACATAGGATGCCTGTCAAAGGATTTGGAAGCATCTGAAGCCCCAGGCAGGGGTGAAGGATGTTTGCCGGTAGTAGGGCCACATTTGGCTCTTGAATGACTCATGGATTTGGAATTGATTTGGCTGATTTGACTTGGAACATGAAAAATTTTCCTTAAAAAAAAAAAATAATAATAATAATCCTCTCACTGATTAGACAACAGCATTTCCATCTCACCCAGCCACAAGGTGCTTAAGGCACATGTTTTGTCAGGTGATCCACATAGATCTCAACATCTTGCTCCCCAGTGCGATGGACTCAGTGCCTGGGCAGTTGAGGTCTCATCACTAGATTTTCCAAGGTGAGCTGACCTTGAGCAGGCATCAGTAAGAGGGATCTTGGGGTAAGTCAGTCAGGGCTCCTTCTTGAGAAGCAAAAGAGCAAACTGCTCATGCTCTTTTCTACTGACATTCTGACAGGGCATGGTGATGGGGTGGGTCTGCCATGTGACTCCCATAATACCTTTGCAGGACAAGTCTATACCCACTTGTAGGGATTAGGACAGACAATAAGGTTTGTTTTCTTTCTCAGAATATCTAATTGATGGTAGCCCTGCCTGTGTCTGCCTGCTCTGTGGAGTCTCTACCTGTTGACACACATGGAGCTACCATCTTTCTTGCTAAGTTTTTCTCCTTTCCCTGGCAGGTGCTCCCCGGAGCTTCTCTGCTCGGATACTTGGCATGGTGTGGGCCGGCTTTGCTATGATCATTGTGGCTTCATATACTGCCAACCTGGCTGCCTTCCTGGTGCTAGACCGACCTGAAGAGAGAATTACGGGAATCAATGACCCCAGGGTAGTCTTATCTGATGCATGCTGGCAAACATGTTAAATGTTGGGCAAAGCGGGCTTTGTTGAGTCATGCAGGGTAGATGCCAAGATACAAAAAGGACTGATGTGCATCTCTAGGCCTGTACAACATAGCCGATAATCAGGAACACTGCTAAAATAGCATCTGGCTTTAATGTGGGTAGCAAACCTGATGCCACTAATCATCATAAATCCTCAGGGCTCTGAGATTAGGGACTAGAGTCACACTAGCATTCTTCTGGTTACCCTCTTCAAATCCAAACATGCTGCTCTCTATTCCTGTCCTTCCCACTCCCCTGTTGAAACACCAGGCATATATCTGGGCAGGGAATTGTTCTACACTCAGCGTCTTTTTCTTCCTGCCACATCTGCCACTCCAGCTTTCTCCTGTTGTGCCACAAAGGGTAGGTGCCAACAGTGAGGAGAGGTATGACATTAAGCAGATAGGCTTGGGGAGAAGGAATGGGAAGACCTGTGGCAGCAGCTTCATGTGATGAGAATTGAACAAGGGTAGAGTAGGTTAGAAATATATGAAGGGTCTGTTGTGAGTGCAAAACCTTTTTGTTCAGAGAATGGATCAAATGGATCTCAGAGTAGATTCTACCCCACTTCTCTCAGTTACTGCTCTAGAATGGATGGACAGACAGACAAACAGACAGGTAGACTTTCTGACTTACATTTTTAATATAAAAATGTTGAAAACAAAAGGAGAAATGCTGAAGTGCAGAGCTCCCTGAGGGACTGAGCATAAAAGCATTCATCAGTAACAAACTCCTACTATCCCCAGAGGATGCAACTCCCTCCCCTACTCCCCAGTGCCTTTTATCTGGTCAAGCGTGTAGGTCTAGCTGACCATCTTCCACTGTTCCAAGGTGCTTGGTGGCCTGGCATGACACAGACTGGGCAGTATCAACAGGGGTGGGTTGGTGGGTAGACAGATAGTAAGCCTGTGCAAAGCAGCTAGTATTTGCTTCGGATTTGGCCGATGCAGGGGACAGTGATTCGATTTGGTGATTCGAATCACTGTCCTGATTGAGTCAGCTGAATCTGATTTGGAGATTCGGCTGCTGCCAAATCTCCAAATCACACAGGCCAGGCCCATCCCCCGCCCGCCCCAGCTCCCGGCACTTGGAAAAAATGCCTCCCAACTCAGCGGGTGCTGCCAGGCAGGGGACTATCTCCACTGCCCCATGCTGCTGTGGGGGGCTCTGCACGAGCCCCCCGACCCACCCTGTGCTGTCCCAGCCCCCCCATGGCTGCCCCGCCCACCGAGGCTCTGGCCCCTTTAAGAAAAAAAAAACGAGAAAAACCCTGGATTCACCATTCCTGGCTGGCAGGGGTGGGGGTGATCCCTGCTGCCCCCATTGCTCTGTGCTGCATGGGGGGCTCTTCCATGAGCCCTCCCAAAGCCCTGAGGCTGCTGCAGGAACAGTGAGTCCCAGAGGCAGTGTGGGGCAGTAGGGGGCAGCAGGGATCGCCTCCCCGCCAGCAGGAACAGTGAGTTGGAGCCTTTTTTTAAATGCCAGGAGCTGGGGCAGGCGGGGCAGCAATGGGGGAAAGGGGGAACAGGCAGAGGATGGGGCCTGGCAGGGGTCCTGCCATGGTCCCCTACTCCTCCTCCAGCCCCCTCCCTCCCCCACCTCTAGTACTTACCAGCTCCGAGTCCAGCTGCAGCTCCCTGCTGCAGCCACTGGGGACTGCCCAAATCATCAAAGCTCTCCAAATCTTTTCTGAAGATTCAGAGAGCTTCGAATAGATTCAGACCTTTTAACTGGTCCCCTGATTTGATTCGGATTTGGAGATTTGGCCACCAAATTGGGCCAAATCTCCTCTGAATTGAATCGCCACCCGAAGCTTCGCACAGCCCTAACAGATAGCTATGAGGTCCAAGGGCATATTATCCAGAAATAGCACATTTCCTATCCTGAATAAGATTAGCCAGACAAACGGAGGACAGGACCCACTGCAAGTATTCATGGGGCAGTGGGACTTTCCAAGCGAGTCAGGAGCCCAGGCCCCATTCTCCCAGGAGAGGAGCAGTAAGAAACACAGCTTTGAACAATGCGAGTGTAGCTGGCAGCTAACATATAAGGGAGGGGAACAGGAGTGGGGCTGTTGACTACTCTAAACTATGGTCCCTGCTCTTCCAGCTCTGATTGTGGGCTCTTACCTTCCCTTGCAGTTGCGCAACCCCTCTGAGAAGTTCATCTATGCCACAGTGAAGCAGAGCTCCGTGGACATTTATTTCCGACGGCAGGTGGAACTGAGCACCATGTACCGGCACATGGAGAAGCACAACTACGAGAGTGCTGCTGAAGCCATCCAGGCTGTGAGGGACAAGTGAGTGAGGGCTGAGCCCTACTTGACCACTGCTGGCCCAGGGTGGGGGCTGCTGCAGGGAACACACTGCCCCTCTGACTTGTGGACAGAGGCCTGTGGGATATCCTGCTCCTCTGTCAGGGTCGGGGCACAACCTGTGAGGACAGACAGGGCTGAAGTAGTTCTTCGTTGTGTGCTCCAGGCCACACAGGGGCATCCTGAGTGATGTAGCTATGGATGGCTGTGGCCATGGCTGTAGCCATGATACCAAGGGAAGCCTCCAAGGTGCTGTTGTTTGTCCAGGTGGGAGGTTGGTCAGCTTGAGTGAGATGTTGGAAAGAGACTTCAGCAGGTAGCTAAACCTGCTGGACATGATGGGAATCAGAAGGGATGCAGGATGTGCCTTTAAGCCTGTGCAGTTAAAAATGTTACAACATAAGCAGGCCACTTGGCTTTTAACAGCACTGGGCTGCTGCTACAGGGAACAGGCCCTCAGGATTATGCATTGCTGGAGGTGCGTGCACTTTGGGAGGTGACAGGAACACAGAAGCAGATCATGCCAGGGGAAAGGACAGACATTTGGCAAAATTTCTAATCATCTGCAGCTCTTGCTTTTGCTGGTGAGGCAGCAGAGGGAGGAGAGGAAAGGGCCTCTCTGTCCTTCTCAGCCACAGGTGCTGTAATCTGTCTTTTACATAAGGACAATGGGGTGGTGTCACAGGCATGGGCTGAGAAATGCCAAATGCAACGTCAACCCAGTTCACCTCCATGGCAGTATGTTACTTGTATTACTGCATAGAAACTGCACCAACCTGTCAAACCAGGGGCTGCAGAGCTGATCAGAATGGGCACAGCTTCCTTTTATGGAACAATAGTTGCCTTGTTTGATGGTTACACTAGATCCAGTGCCAGCATCTGTAGCTCTTGCTGTTTCTGTCTTGTAAGACAAATCCTGCTGCCCACACTGATCTGGCCTCCCTTTCCTGTATACTCCATTAGCAAGCTCCATGCCTTCATCTGGGATTCAGCAGTACTGGAGTTTGAAGCCTCCCAGAAGTGTGACCTGGTGACGACAGGGGAACTCTTCTTCCGTTCTGGCTTTGGGATTGGAATGCGGAAGGACAGTCCATGGAAGCAGAACGTCTCTCTGGCCATCCTCAAGTCTGTATACAGCTCTTACTGAGATAGCTGAGCTCTGCAAACACTGCATGGTCTTGAATGCCGTTGGCTGTCTGTGTGCAAGGTGCCAGCTTGCTCTCATGTACCCCTGTAGCCCCCTGACTAATCTAGTTAGTCTATAAGGTGCAAATCTACCTTACCGTCTGTTTGACTTCAGGCTAATGTGGCTACCTACATCTCTCTACATATCTCTTCTAGGCCATTTCTCTACCTCTGCTATATGATTTCCAGTCAGCTGGCCTGCAGATACAGCCCAGAGATCTGGAGACTTTAGCTGTGGCATGGGGCTTCTGTATCCTTATCTCCTTATCCCAGTTTCTAAGGCACTCCTGACTCTTGGGTAACTTGGAAGTAAAAGCTCCTGTCTAGCTGAGACTGGTCTCCAAGTACTTTACTCCAAGAGGATGTTTTTCATCAAATTTGGGGAAAACAGGTTTAGAGTTTGCTGAAAGATCAGAATATTTTAAAAGCAAATAATACTCTGTAAAAATCCAGGTTGGATGAAGGGCAGGTAGAGGTGTTGGGAGAAGGACTGCTTCCTTACACCTCAACTCTTAGAATGAAAAAGCCTGATGAGTGCTCCAGCTCTGTGCTCATTGTCAGAATAACCTGGTTCAATCTGTAACTAGAAAAGTTTGCTTCCTACTTGCCAGCACTGTGAAGTAGTCCTGGAATCTGAGAGCCAAGGTGGGCTCTGTCTCCCACACGCACCAGGCTTGGCAACTATGACTTAAGTGAAGCCTGTGCAAATGTGCAACTGTATTGTACCTCTGGGAGGCCAGAGGCATGATAGACCGAGCCCAGTCAGCAGTCGTACCTGGGGAAGTGTCTGGCTGCATTTGTTAGCAGAATAGAGTATAGGCATGGCCTACCTGCATCGCACCCATCATGCTGCATGTGGCCCAATATCTTGCCTTCAACAGTGGCCAGTGCAAAATACTTCAGAGGAAAATGCAAGGAGCTCTGCAGTAGGCAGAATGTATCCTAGAAGCTTTCATCCTCACCCCCAAAGGATGGGGACAACTGTTGTCCTCAAGCAGGAGAGTTCATAGCCCAGCAGTGCTCTTAATTATTCTCTTAATGTTTATTCTTATATTCCTGAATATCCTTGCTATCCAGAGAAATGTGCCATTCCCTTCTGACTCCTGATAAGACCTTGGCATCAGTGCAATCCCGTGGCTGGCATTTCCACAGGCTCTTTTTACACTGTGTGAATAAGCATCCCCTTGAATCTCTTCTGAAGATATGTATGCCTTGTTCACAAGGAAATGCTGCCAGAGAGCAGAACTGGTGAAGAAATAGAGTAGGAATAAATGGTCCATTTGATTCAGTTGCAGGTTAACAGGCAGGAGCCAGTGAATCCGATACCAGGCCTGGAGTTGTTTAGTGTATGCATCATTGTTCTGGAAATGGGGGTGAGCAGTGAGGTAGCAAAACATTCATATGACATGGAATTATGTAAGGAGTCAAGAGCTCAGAAGCTTGTGAGAACTGCAAGGATCTAACCCAGCTATGGAACAGGCCACATGATGGGATTCACTGCAAGCAGGTTCAGATTAGTCCCTCCTCTGTCCTTAAGGAGAACTTTCCATATAGACTTTGCAGGATTGGAAATGAACTGGATCAGGTTCGGATAAGGACTTGGGTATCACCTTGGTCAGTTCAATGAAGATTTCGCTCAGTGTGCAGTAGGAGTCAAGAAATCTAGCAAGATGGTAGGATGTACAAGGACTGTGATGCATAAAAATGCCACAATATACATATATCTCATAAATAAATTAGTGGTTCAGCCACACTTGGAAAACTGTGTGGTACTGGTCACCCTACCTCTACAGGCATTGAATCTCCTCCAGTTGTACAGAGACAGGATAGTGGATGTGGGAAAACACCCAGAGGAGGACAGATTGAAGGGCTGTGACAGTTTACCTTAGAGGGAAGACGAGTAGGAAGGGTACTGATACAAATATACAAAATCCTGAATGGCCTGGAGAAGGCGGGTGGAGAATGCCTGTCCTTCAGTTGACATGCAGAAAAACAAGGGAAAGTGCAAGGAAACTGAGAGGTGAAAAAGGATCAAATGAGACACTTTTCCCCCATGTAGTGTTGAATAACCCCCTGAAACCCATAGCCATGCTATCCAGATGGGGATGGAACTCTTCTGTGGATCGGAAGCCCAGAAGACCATTCAGAGCCTTAAGACAGCTTTGGGAGGGACCAGACCCTCCTGTTCCTGGCCGCCAGCCAGCAGTCACTGGTGGGGCCCTGGAGGGAACTGCCCTGGGAGCAGGCTACCTTGAAAGGTTCCTTGCACCTTCCTCTGAAGCATTGGGTGCTGGACACAATCAGACATCAGATACTGTGCTAATTGGATGCCTGTCCAGTGCTGCCTGAGCTCCTGAATAGATGCAGCAGGTTAAGGGCAAGTGTCATAGAGAACCATGGGGAAGGAAAATGACTGCCCCAACTTTCAAGGTAGGCTGCTGACACAGCTGGGAGCTGGGCCTAAGTCTCCTCTGCCTTAGCCCAGCACACAGGCCTTCAGCAATCAGTCCCTGCCTTTTCCCGAGCCTCTCTCCTTATCTCCATCTCCTTCAGCAAGTGCAACTGTCGCTCCACTCTACCTCTGCTTGAAGCAGGTCCCATCTGGAGGAAGGGATATGGGGGCAGGGGAGATCCCTCCATTTCACCTGCCTGCTCTCTCATTATGGGAATGGCTGCCTAGCTGGAGGAGCAAGGGGGAAGCCAGGGTTCAACTATGACTCTGCCTGCTTGCTCCTCTGCTTCCAGTCCAGGTGCTATGGCTTCCAATTGTGCTTGTGATCCAAGTGCCCCAGCCTGCCAGCCCTTCTCCTGGTGTCCCATGCCCCAATCATGCTGAGTTTAATATTAACTTGGAACCAGGCAGTGCTAGGGTGAGTCTATAAGTAGAGGATTAAAGGGGGCAGAGGGGTTAATTTTTTGGTCTCCAAGCTCCAGCAGCTTGATACTGCCCCCCCATCCCAAATGCTTCTGTCCACAAATCTGGTCCTCTCCTTACTCAAGAAACACAAGCTTTTCAATATAAACTAAGGCACCTGGCTTTGGAGTGTAATAACCAATGGTTGGGGAACCCATGAGGCCAGCCCTACAGTTGTATTTCAAAACAAAGCTTCACTTTAGGGTCCTAATTTGCTTTAATTGTGAGTTAGGGATTTCAGGTGCCTGAACTGCCCCATGTACACATCCCTCAGGAACAGGCCTTGTATTTCAGAATCTCATTAAACAATGGCACAAATTCTCCTGCAAGCACTGACTTCAGAAATGGAAGAGGGAAGCAAAGAATTGCCCCACAGAGAGGTTGTATACTCATGCCCTGTGTGCACACTCGGAGCACAGCAATAAAATACACCCTCATGCTATATAAAGCACACAGGTTCTACCCACAGCTGTACCATGCCTGCTGTGTAACCTTACCAGCTCAACATGTGGCCATGGCCAAAGGCAAACCCAGACAGCTCTTTCCAGCCTCTAGCATGAGGGACACTATATCTGAATAGCAGTTTATGGAGCAAATGTGGGCAGCTCCACAGAAGAAGGGCTCTGGATGGTCATACTCCTCCCCTGCCCCCATGGCCAATGCTAGTGCAAACTCCTCTTGAATCTCAGCTGTCTGAGCACCATCTCCAGTGAATGCTCAGTACTATCTCCTTGTGCTTTCAGATCCCATGAGAACGGCTTCATGGAGGATTTGGACAAGACTTGGGTGAGGTATCAGGAGTGTGATTCCCGTAGCAATGCCCCAGCAACACTCACCTTTGAAAATATGGCAGGTTTGTTCTGCAAACCTCTTTTTCTCCTGTCGGCTCTATAGCCTGCTTTTTTCAACGTACCCTTCCAAGTTCACCTACAGGAGCTCAGCTTTGCTTCCTCTGGGGCTGTGCTTGCTTGCCATATAGGGGCGTACTGCATTGAGCCCTGTCTTGCTCCCACTGGGATATCAGAAACAGCCCTAAAAGCCCCTTTACCCCTTCCCTTTGGGCCCCTATTACCATTCTTGGGATTTAAATGTCACCCACTGTGAGCACATCTCCCCTCCTGCTCTGGCTATAACTGTGGATGCCAGATTGAGCTTAGAGTCAGTCTTCAAGGCAGAGAAGGAAAACAAAATCTCAAGTAGAAGCCCAAGGAAATGGGGGAGGAGAAAAACAGCAAAGCAGAATAAATCAATAACACAACAAGGAGGGCAGCAGGTGTCAGGAGTAGCTTCAGGGGCAAGACTCCTGGCTCCCAAACCTGATTTTGCCTCAGACTCTCTGCATGACCTCAGGCAAGTCCCCTCCTCTCGGGGCCTCCCTCTGTCAAATGGGGAAGATGGTTTTGACTAAGGTTGGGGGAAAAAAATGGGTGGCATTATTCCTATGCTGAGTTTGGCCTTTGTACATAGCCCTTGTTCAGATCATGATTTCTTGAGGTGGGTTCACCCTGCACAAGGAAACATTCTGCTAGTGATTCCTTGCTGGTGGCTCCTCCGCCATCAGGTGATGCTTGGGGGTGGAACTGGGCTGATGGGACACAGTGCTGGTCAATAGTCCTGGGGTAGGCATGAGGGCAGCTCTGAGGGGCACCATTTCCCTCCATCTCCTCCAGTGCCCCATCTTCTCCCACACAAGGCTCAGCACTCCCACGTGCCCACTCTGTCCCAAATATTACTAATTTCTCCTTCTAGCTGAAAATTTTCATGGCAAAGTGGTCAGCTCAAGCCAGGAGCATCATGTTCAGCCCTACTGCTCCTAAGTTCCCACGAGCAGCTCTGACTGGGCGCACAGGCCACTTAGCATGCATCCATCTCCTGGGTGGCTTGAT
The DNA here is from genome assembly GCF_000455745.1 of Alligator sinensis. NCBI lineage: Eukaryota > Metazoa > Chordata > Crocodylia > Alligatoridae > Alligator > Alligator sinensis. The sequence goes on along the minus strand of NW_005842348.1, from coordinate 1,200,168 downwards.
GTGAACTCATAGAATTGAGTTCCCAGTGCAAATACCCATGGCCATAGGCATCATTGAGATTGAGCTGATAGAAATACCATTAAAATGAGCTGTCTGTGGATAGTCTGCAGCATTCCCTTAAAATCCAGTTTTCAGGGCCATTGCTAGGGTGAATGCAGATAGTGAATGCAAAAGGGACATCGACACAGACAAAGCAAATTGAGTTAAAATCATGAAAGCTCTGTACAGAAATGTCCTGCAGTATTTGCCCAGCTCTGCTGTCCCTATGCTTCAGGGAACCTCTGGGTGGGGACTCTTTGACTGTGAGATGCTGTTGGTGGTTGGTATTATGCAAGGGAAATGAAGAGTCGTGATGCAGTTTCCATTGCCCTCTATAACTTTCCTGCTTATTTCAGGTGTATTTATGCTGGTGGCTGGAGGTATTGTTGCCGGGATATTTTTAATATTCATAGAAATAGCTTACAAAAGGCATAAGGATGCGCGAAGGAAGCAGATGCAGCTGGCGTTTGCAGCCGTTAATGTGTGGCGGAAGAACCTGCAGGTAGGACAAACCGTTTTTAGAGCAAATCTCCAACAGGTGCGTGTTCCATCCCTTCACCAAGTCAGTGAATACAGAGCTATGGAATAGCATGGGGGGCCCCTTCGCCCCTCACCCCGGGTCCCCAATAACTATGGCCAGGTGTTACTGTGTTGCTAGTGGCCAAGTCATAGATTCCCTGCCTTCTCAGTGGGAATTTCCCTTGGCACTAACACACTGTCCAATGCAATCTCTCCCAGGAGGTGAGTTGTGCACAAATCTAGCCAGGACACCTGGCAAAAATAGTTTCATTCTCAACTGTGCTCCCAAGGGTGATCTGGCACATTGTTCTGCTGGAGACTATGTGCAGGAGCCAGGTCTCATTCCATTTGAGCAAACAATGCCAGCACAGCTCCTTTAAAAACACTCTTGCATTGATGTACCATTATCTGACTGCACTTGACAGCAGATGATCACAGCATTAATCTGCTGTTGATGAACACCCCTTTCTACTGCTGCTCTCCCGCTCTTTATGTGGTGAAATGCTCAAGTGACCATTAATGAAACAAAGCCAAAGCTAACCCCCAGCATAAGTGCAGTTGCAATCGTCATTAACTGGGACCAGTTCCAAAAAGAGGTGGTGTGTGCTCTTGTCAATTGGATTCCACAGACTTGGAGACGATGGACATCTCTTGATGCCCAAGATTCATGCTGGGTGCTATTAATGACAGTTCCTGTTAGCACAGACTCCCCTGGGTTCATTCCAAAGGGCTTGTTATGACATCTTTTGTCTACAAAGCCATGGTTTCTCCTTTCCCTGAAAGCAAGGGAAGTCCAGAAGGAATCTCTTATGCCTGACAATGACACCTGATTGTGATGACATACATGAGCCAGGTCCAGCCTAACCTGGCCGAGCTCTCTCTTTCCCAGTTGCTGTGGGATCAACGCCGTTATGTCCTGTAACCCCTGTTTAGGGCCTGTGGAGCTTGTCTCTGAATGGCCTGGGCTGCTTCATTTTGTTTTGGGAAGCAACTCAGCCTTCAGAGAGTAAAAGATCCTTTATCTGACTAAAGGGCACCACCCTTCAAAGAAAGAGTGAATGAAAGAAAGAAACAATGATTGGGGTGTCACTTTCAACAAGTGAAATGAAATGGCCATGTGATAGCAGCATTGACTATGGCATGGGAAAGGGCTGCTCGGGTGTAACTAACCTCCCTGAAAGCAGCAGAGGGAAAGAATGAAGACAGGCTGCTATATACTTTATTAGACTAACTGAGAGCTCTTTGGAGTCAGTTCACTAATACAGTATTGAAAAGCCATTTCTTTTTTTCTTTGCTTCCAAAAAGCAGCAGCACTGAAGTGGTTAAGTCTGCTGGGACAGAGCACTATAGTCACACTGCCATTTTTCACTTGCCAACCTTCTAGAAAATACTGCACTGGGTCATTGGGCAGAATCTGTGGGACTGTGAGCTAAGCATGTCGCCCTGTGGGTATAAACAGAGTCTCATGATAAAGATCAGTTTGACAATGTAAGACTTTTCCACAGGAGGAAACGTCAGACCACTAGTATCTGGTACATTACTAGAAGGTAGGCAAGTGGAAAGATTTATTTGTTAAAACAAACAAACAAAAATAATGGTTTTTTGGGATCACAGTTTTGCCATGGCTATTTCCTGAGATGCCATGGAAGAAAAAGACATTCCATTCCATCCATCTTGCTTTCCTTTCCGTTTGTGCATGTCTGCAAAAGAGAGAACTGAAAAGGAGGAGGAAATGTATCCCCCGAGCATGCACTACGCACCAGCGGGATACATTTTGGTTACCCCCGTACGTTGGTAGAGCCCGACCTGGTTACGCCATCCCCATTTGGAAAGGTCACGCTCATTGGCACTAAAGCATGTGGGAAGGAATCGTTGTCAGTACCCGCCACAGAGAGTGGCCAGACCCCCACCACCAACCATTCCCTGTGCCCTGGTGGCTGGTGCTCCCAGCCTGTGCCAACCAGGTCCGACTCGCTAACACCGATGGCTACATTTTTTGAGTTCTGTTTCTTTTTTAGTTCATTCCAACCCCCTGATGACATCATAGCGCTAACGCTTTGCTTCTTCCCTTTCTTTTCCTTTTTTTTCTCCTTTTACTTTGGAAAACGTTCGGCTTTGCACAAATGCATCATTTAAATTTTTGAATACATTTTTTACAGAATATTCATACAATGACTTCTCTTTCAATGCAGTCCTCTCTCTCTCTTGTGGCGCTAGGATTCAGCTTCAGAAAAGGCCCTGAGCATTTTTTTTTAGTGGTAGGTGCAGCATCTCACCTCTCGGTCTAGCTAGACTAGCTGTGGAAGCAAGGGGCAGGAGTCACGTTTGTTAGGACCAAAATGCCATTTAGCCACTGAATTTCCAGTTGTTCCCATGGGAAGTGAGGTTAGCCGATCAGGCCTGTAAAAAAACACAGAGGAGAGCAGGGCTACTTCCCCAGAGGGGTTTTCATTTCTCCAGATCCTAGCCCAGTCCAAATAGACTTAGCAGTGAGTCGGCCCTTTTGTAAATCCTGATTCAAGTCAGGGCCAAGGTGGCCCCTGGAGGACTGGGAATGACACCAGCAGAACATCTCCAGTAGCTCTCTTACCTAAATGAAGGACATGAGATGGGGCAGTATTCAACTAGATTTAGAGATTCAAAAAACACACTAGAGATCTAATCACTTATACATATTCATTTTAGGATAGAAAAAGTGGTAGAGCAGAACCTGACCCTAAAAAGAAAGCCACTTTTAGGTCCATCACCTCCACCCTGGCCTCCAGCTTCAAGAGACGTAGGTCCTCCAAAGATACGGTAAGAGGAAGAAGAACAATTCTGCCCTCTCTCTTTCTCTCTCTCTCTCTTTCTCTCTCTCTCTCTCTCTTCTGCCATCCCATTGACTGCCACACACTCATCCCGAAGCTGCCAGTGTACATGCATAGCCTCATGTTCGTCGACAGTCAGTCAGTGAGTCAGTGAGTCAGTCATCCCATGTACCTCAAAGGATTCTGGGATCCTGGAGGGCAGGCAGGAGATGGTTTGTAGTCCTGTGACGAGTTTGAAGATGCTACCAAGTTTTTTTGTTTTGTTTTTTGACTGGATGATTTTTGAGTTTCCTCTCTTTTCTTTGCTCACCTTATTGGTGCTGATCTTTTGAAACCGATGACATTTTTTTTTTCTGTTCCTGAGTGTTCCTGTACCTGTTTGTCATTGTATGCCTAAAACAATCACCCTGATTTAATTTGGGCACTGTCTCACCTCACGAGAGCCATGCGTGTTGCATTCTATACATGTGATTTTTGTTTGTGATTGATAGCTTTCGGGACTTAGTCCTCAGCGCACAAGTGGCAGCTGTCTCTGGTTATGACCAGTATTAATGCAGCTCTAAAAGAGAGACATCAGTGGTTAAAAGAGGAGTTTTGGAAAAACCCAACCTGATTCAAAAGCTGTATTTTTCTGCTTGGAGTAAAACTCCTTCTGTGAAATTAGAGGAAGTTTGTAAATTGTTGCCTCTAAAGTGCAACGACTGTCAAACAGAAATAACATGTCTTCTCTTGATAGAATTTCAGAGCCAAATCAATCAGGTTGGGCTGCCGAATCTGTTGAACTAAAAGATAATGCCCCATCTGTCCCCTCTGCATGACGCCTTTTGTTGTATGGCACTCTCTGCACTTTGGCTAATTTGTTGTAGCGTTCGGAGGTGGGAGATGCATTTTGCTGCCAATTAACGATCCGCTGAAATCGCCTCCTGCCGTGGTCTGCAGGTGTGTGCCCAGTGCAGGGTTGCTCAGGGTGGGTTCCCATCGAGGCTGTTAGAGACATGATGCATGGCTGGGAATGAGGAAGCCTTCTGCTGAAGTGGGGTGGCAAAACACAGCCCACCACTTTCTGCAGTGCAGCTCATCTTCATAGGGCTGCAGCCCATAGAGGCCACAGGGACTCCGAGGGACCAGCATGTGCTGTCCCATGGTCACTCTGGGCCCTGGCTCTGTATGCAAAATGGAGGTGACTCCATTTTATGCTAATGCAGGCTTGATCCCAAGAGGATCCCAGGAGCACAACTTGGATGAGGCCCAATGCGCAGCAGCAAGCTGCCAACTGAGCCCTCAGCTGGGCTGTGTTGGGCTGCCCCTTCCTTAGAAGCCCCTGCTGCTTCTGCTGCTGCCATCTCACAGAACAAGCTGTCATCTCAGGGCACACAGCACATGCCACGGGTAGCCTGGGGGCAGCCCCCCTCCCCTTGAAGAAGGGATCAGACATGAGTAACAGCTGAACATCCCTGCTGTTACTAATGCTGTCCCCATAATGCTCTCTAGGCAGGAAATCTCCCCACGCCTCAGCCTGCACCGGTGAGCTCCCCTGGGGACTGGTGCCCGCCCATCACCATCCTGCGCAGGGGCTGGAACCCAGTGCAGCTCTGCAGGCCAGCCGGTGAGGGTGTCACAGCGACCGTCCTCCACGAGTTTACTCCCCTGGAAGGTGACTGTGGCTGTGGCTTTCTCCACAGCTTGAAACACTGAGCATGGGGGAAGAGGGAGCACAGTGTGGGGAGCGAGGAGGAAGAGCTGCAAGTGCAGAGATGGGAGGGCATAGGGAAGAAGACCCATGGGTATGGGGGCTAGGGAGGGAGGGAGGAGAAACCAGCCTGGGTGTGGGGGAGAGGGGAGGGAGTGAGGAAGTAGAGACATGGGTACGGGGCATGGGGAGTGGTGTGGAGGGGCAGGGAGGCTTGGCAGGGGTGGCCTGGACAGTTCATTCATGTCTGTTGTGTGGTGCTTGCGACTGCAAGTCCCAAAACCAGGATTAAGGAAATTACAGATTAGAGGCCCGTACTTGCACCCCTCAGTGCTACCTCCGAGGGGCAGGGGGCTGTAGGGCGAATGAAAGGCGTTCGTGTTCTGGACTGGGGTAGTGCCATGGTGAGCTGAGTGTGGACTCCAGGTAGGGGAGCTGCTCACAGGAAGCGTGGTGGAGTTAGTGCTCTGCTTGGGTGGAGAGGGTGGTTGAGCGTGAGTGAATGGTTGTAATTTATGTCAGGGTCCATGGGGCTGTTACAGTTTAACTCTGCCTCTCATATCCCTTTTGCATGTCAGGACAGCCGAGGCCCCAGACTACTGTGCTCTCTCCTCAGTGGGGGAAAAAGGTGGGAAGCCACAATGAGAGGCTTGGGCAGGGCCTGTACCAAAAGCCTGGCCCCATTCACTCACAGCCTACCTCACTGAAGGCTTGGCTCCCTCTGACATGTGGGGTTGAGCAGCAGGTTGGGTGTAGCTCCCTTGTATAGTAGTGATAGAGCAGTGGCCATGGTCTCTCTGCTTTGCAAAGAAAGCAGTGACACAGGGGCCTTGACAGCTTGGGTTTGCTCAGATGGTCTGCCTGAGGCAGCAGAGTTGCTGGGAGCCGAGCACCCCTCTGCCCTGTATGCAATCTCCCCTGGCAACTGTGTGCCCTGGAAGCAAAAGCTAGTGTCTGAACAGGCCTTCCCCTTGAAAGCAGACAGAGCCCTGCAGCAGAAGAGGGACAAAATCCCACTGCCCCAGCTCGCTGCCCTAATTTGCGGGGTTGCTGCATCTGAGGAGCCCTTCAAAAAGAAGCACTGTCTCGTGGTTATGATGCCAGCCTGGAGATGAAATTCCTTCCTCAGAAGGGGCAAACAGATGTGTAGGAAGGGATGGTGCAACTCATGCATGGCCTCTTGGCCTCAGAGCACACAGACCTTTCAAAGGGATGGTGCTGACTTATGGTAGGAGCACCCCCACCTGCAGCCACCAGGAGGGAGGGGCAGAGTACAGGCGCTGTCCCCATGCATTTGGTTCTGTAGGTGCAAGGCACATTCCTCCCACCTGTCCTGTAGGCAAGTAGCATTGCATAGTCCTGGGCTGTGCACAAAGAGAACAGGCATGGAGACAGAACTCATGCCTGCCCCCAGAGGGTGCAGGGAGCTATGTTCTGGCAATAACATGTTTGGAGCCATGGCTGCACTAGGGGAAAGTATTTCCTTTTAGCCTTTGTTTGCTAACTAACCCAGGGGGGCAGAGTCTGTTACAGCCCCACCTGCAAAAAGCTAGTTTCTTAATCCAGGCTGTAGAAACCCATGCTATTATGATGGCCATCCCCTCGTCCAGCACACAAGTGTAGCATGTCTGGTAGCATCCAGCACTAGCTACCTCCCATGGTAATTTTGCTGATGCTCCCTGGGGGATTGCCCAGAGGGGTGCAGTGACACACTCAGCGGTGGGTCCCACTGATAGCTCTGGGGTACAAGTCCAATAAGAACCAAGTTGGTGGCTGTGACAGCCACCTAGTATTATAGTAGGCTTCTGTCATTTTGTTAGTATAGATTGGGACAAGTGTTACTGAAGGGTAGGTGAGCTGGCTGTTACCACCTCTGAAAACAATGCTAGAAGTGCCATCTCCTCAAAGACATCACTACCATGTGGGCTGTTATAGAGGACAGGAATTCTGATTGGCTAATGTCACAACAGATCATCCAGCAACCAGTTGGTATTCCCAGTGGCTAGAGCAGAGGACTCACAATGACAACCTGTGCTGCTTCTCTGCTCTGGTACAGAAAGCCTGATGTTCTCATGTTGTGGAAAGCTCCACTTGTCTCAGGCAAAAACAGAGCACATAGTCTCCTGGGGACAGGTGATCTTCCAGGACTATGTCTCCCTATTACAGATGAGCACAACAGCCAGCTGCTGTCTTTTGAGTATATCAGGTGCAGCCTACAGGCTCAAGCAGACAGCCATCCCAGGCCTCAGATGGGCAAGGTTTGGGCGCACACAGGCTACAACAACCTGTAGAGCTAGAGGGGGGGAACTCTCCAGCAGCAGGGAGTCTATCCAACCTGGAAACACACATGAAAGATGCAAAGCTGGCAGCCTGCTTCTTTCCTTGTCATTGTCTGTGTTTTTAAAGGTGGATTCTATTCTGCAATCCCACAGAATGACCCCCTTAGAGCGCCAGAGAGACATGATGGCACTGTGGATCCCAAGATGCCCCCTGGGAAAGAATCAGCCCCTTGGAAATCACTCTGGATGTTCTAATCCCCACTGATGCCATCTGAGATGCACAGCCTCTCCAGTGACAATACTTGGGGTGCACATAATCCCCACAGACACAGCAGGACATGCGTTTATTCCCCATAGGTAATTCCTGCACCTCACATAATGCCCATAGAGCTGATGTATTAATGTCCGTTGCAACCACCCAAGATGTTACAGTCCCCAGGGAAGCCCCCTGAGATCCTGTAAAACACACACACACCCCTACCAGGATGTCATATACCCCAGAAACACTAGAGAAACTGCATTGCATCCATTAGCTGCTCCTGGACATGTCCCCAACCTCACAGAAATTATACCACACCTTGTATGCCCTGGGGAGGCACAGTTTATTCCCACAGATAAGCACAAAACTGATAACAGACACCCCCCCTCCCCCGCCACCATACGAGTTGCACGGTGTTGTCATGAATGCCTATTCAGTTATAACTGATGTATTTTAGTCCAGCCTGTCAGAAGATCATGGGGGTTCTGCAGAAATTTTTGACTTTTCAATTAAAAACCAAGTATTTTTGCCCTCAAAATTACCAAATAACCAGTTTCCTAATAGAAAAATTGAAGAAAACAAACACCTCCCACAAGCCTTGCATTTAGTTAAAAACACAATTTTAAATAAAAAAGACAACCCAGACTATTACATGTGATTTATAATATGATCCCATGTTAGATTAAATTGATTTTAAAAGACATTAGGTTGTTGCCTATATTTTTTCTTCATGGTCTCATTACAAACCAGGCTTTAGGTTGTGCAAGTACCTTCCTTTCATTTCCATACCTTGCCATGCTTGAGTCCTTTTGTAGTTAAGATTAACTCTTAATTTTGGTGTGATAATGTTTTGTTTTGGGCTACTTAAATCATTCCTGTAATGTAAATATCCTAAATTACTGATATATAGTCATAACTTTAATTCTATTTTAACGTACTTTATTTTTGGAAATGTCCTTGTTTTTTAAAATTATTATCACATGGACACTAATAATGCAAGAGCACTATACAAGGAAGTCAAAGAGTACGTCAGCATGGGAGAATTCTAAGATTGGGCGAGATATATTTTTTAGCCTGAAATCCTTTTCCTGCAGTTAAACTTTTATGGCCAAATTCACCAGTATCTGGCTGCTTTGTGCCATTTTGGAATTGTGCAAATGTCCCAGACTGCATTGGCCTGATAGATTCCGTTTATTGGTACTTTGGAGAGCCACACAATGAGTCAAACTGCACACCCTGGTTTTCCTCTTTCCTGCTCTCCACATTCCCTCATATACCGCTTCTCCAAAATCCAAGCTCTTCCTACACATCCTTGTATTTCCTTTCATGTACATGCATACGTGCACATGCCAGAATTGCTAAGTCCTGTGAATAAATTGCAATTAGCCCATTAGACTTGGGCTCAGTGACTCCAGAGGCTTCAGCCCTCGTGCATTTTTTCAGCCATGCTCAAGCAAAAAAAAAAATTCTCTGGGCACAGTTACTGTGTATTAAGTTTAGTACTTGTATAACCAAGTACTATATCAATGTGCACTAACTGGCACTACTGTGCAGTAATGTTGGTGTACAGCTTTTTAGTGACACTAACTGTGCAGTAGCCTAATACGCACAGTAGCGTATTAACATGGTTTTTGCCCTGCTTGCTACTGCACAGTAGAATTAGGCTACTGTGCAGTTAGCATCTCCTGTAGACCTGCCCTCTGACTGGTTTCCTGGCCCCTTCCCAACCTCTGACCTCATTGCCTCCCTGTTCTTCCCACCACCTTCTCCATCACAGGCCTGGGAAAGGGAAGCAGAGGAGCTTCCAGCAGCAACCTTTTCCCCTCCTCCAGCTGGAAGAGTGAGTGAAATGCCTTAGAGCACTGAGAATTTGGTGCCTGGGCTGACAGATGTGTGGCTGGACTGATGGTGACTGGAGGCAGTGATGATATAGTTGGCTGGGGGGAGAGAGAAGTGCATGTATAGGTAGGTGAGGACACAGCACCAATCTGCTGCAGTGCTTGGGGGTGAAGCGGGAGGCCCGCAGCACCAGGCAGTCTTATGCACGTGTGTATGGTTCACACTCAGCTGGGTCTTTCCGGCTAGAGCTCCCTCAGCAGGGCTGTTGTCCTCTCCGTCAGGGAGCAGGTCATCCTCCCCTCTCATCACAGGGCATGGTGGGTGTGGGGGGGTTCCAACTCAAAAGATTGACCAGAAATTCACAACCTGATCTTTCTTTTTTAACCACCTCCCCCATTTTGTAGGCTTACCTCTTTTTTATTTTTTTTTGGAACATTGTTGTTGGCAATCCTGTGCATGTGTGCATATGTGTGTACATGCCTGAACACACACAAACATGTTAGCTTCCCTTTTTTGCTGCCTTCCATGCTACACATTGTTATCTTTAAAAACCAGGTGTCATAATTGGCTACTATTCTTTCTAATTAAAAATATTCCTTCTGCAGAGATTGGTGCATAAAAATCTTTGCCTTCAGATGACACTCAAAGCTTCCTTGTTTCAAACTGACTGCTGTCGCATAACTGAAGTTCTCAGTGGGCATAAGGTTCTTAGCCAAGATAGCCACTGCCTCCCATATTTATCCAGTGGGAATGCAGCTATATCACCTTCAGTGTGAAGCTGTCAGGAGGCAAAAGAGGAGCACTCTGAAATTCAGATTAAGGGATTTGGTGAACAGGCTGCAGAGGTAGCTTGGCACCAGGGGCAGCAGTGGCACAAGAGGTAGTGGGTGCTTCCCGAGTGCCAATGTCTATGTTATAGCCAGCTGGTGGCAGTATTAGCTGTTATTTCCTTGCCCTGCCATCCAAGTTGGCACCCAGAGCTGCTGCCCCAGTCGTGCCACCCTAGTTATGCAGCTAACAGCCTGTTGCCTATGATCTACTGGGCACGTCTACATGAAACATTTACTGTGGAGCTGCCTAATTAGCTCCACAGTAAATGTCTCAGCATCTACACATGCAGCCCTATTCAGCCTCAGTAAATTAATTCCACCACAGATTAGTTCTTGTAAATACATGTACTATTCTGTGGCAGAGTTTTTTACTGCGCAACAATGCACATGTAGATGCTGATGGGGCTGGCTGGAGCATAAGGGTGCTTTAGTGTGGGGGCTACCTGCCAGCTAGCCCCATGCTGGAGCACCCTTGTACCCCAGCCAGCCTTTCTGCAGCATGTTGAGCTGGATCAGAGCAGCTCCGGGCTGGCAAGCTTGACCCCCTAGGCCTCCTGCCAGCTGGGGCTAGCTCTGACCCAGTTCAGCAGTCACAGGCGCATGTTCAAGTGTGGCGCCTGGGAGCAATAAACTCTGATGCGATATGTGCTGGAGCTTATTGCTGCACATTAATAGCAGTGTGAGTGTGCCCACTGAGAATTGTAGGAGCTGACACTCATTTTGAGAAAGGGAAATTCTTGATGAGTTTTCTTTCTTAGACCAAAATAAAACCCTACATACTGCACCAGATCTACTCAGAATTCACCACTGTACCCAGGTTTGTGTAAACAGATGAGGGCTGAGGTGGGATTGTATGGGCCAAAAAATGGCCCAACTAAAAATACTTAGAGGCTCCATTTTAACATTTTTTTATCTCTGTAAACTAACCAGTGGATTTGCTTATCATCTCCAACATATTCATTCAAGGAGTAATTTGTATGTGGAATTCATAGTATATTCTTTGTATTTAACAAGAAGATTGGATTCCTGCCTTCAGTGTAAAATCCACTTTAGTCTTGTCTATGGAGCTGTAACTTATTCCTCCTTCATTTATACACAAATCTATCAACACAAACACTATGACACTACAGCCCCCAAAGGAACCACCACGGTCTTTATCTTTGAATAAAACACTCACAGTCCAAGCACCCATGCCATAAGCCTCTATATCCTTTGAAAAGCTGTAATTCACAGGCCTGATATGTGCACATATCATAAACTCATAAAATCTGTAAATAAACTACACACAGGAACAATACAAAATGACAAAATACCAACAAATACAGTTTGTTGGTATATAGTCATTCATAACATAGTACAAGGCACAAGTAAGCACTAGCTGAGAGTATTCTTAGAGACACACAACCCACAGAAAAGTTAATGGGCCACTGATCCTTATACACCATCTGAGACCTCTTTGTGTCTCTGGACTCCACAGTTGATGCCATCTCTCTCACACATACAACCTGTTTATCAGAAGTGGTGCAATGTACATGTCCATCTGAGTGTTCAATAGTCTTTGTTTGGTATAGAAACCGGCTCTGGATTTCTGTGTTCAGAGGGCAGGTCTCAAGTCAGGGCAGCAGAAAGCAGTTAATAGTGGGAGGTGGAGGAGAGAAAGAGTAGAAGATAGCTCCCAAATGGATGGAAATTGGATGTTTTGCTCTCTAGGCTTGCTCCAATGGCTACTGGAATCCATAGCCGTCGTTCCATTGACGTCCGCAGGCACTGGCTTGGGCCCTGTAGTATCCAAGTGGGGAAAAAAGAAGTTAAGGTTGACAGGCCATATCTGGATCCATAAAGAACATGACTTTTTCTTCTGGGAATTGCTGGGTGGTATTACCTTTTCTCCCAGACTTCATGGTGGTGGGCTTGAAGGATGCAGCTCTGTGCCAGGGGTTATGCTGCTCAGGCAGTGAGGTTAAGAGCAGTGAAAAAGAATGTCTGCCTAGTTTTGAAGCCTTTCTTGGGGAAAGGAGATAGTTTGGTTCCTTCCAATTTAAATTGATCTCTGCCATCCTTACAGCTATTGGCAGTGAGTTGTATAACTAGGATGGCTTTTCCCAGCTAGCTTTTGCCAAATTCCTTCTATGAGGAAAACAGAATCCAAATTCCAGGCCACTTCTCTAATACAGGACCAACGTGGCATTTTCACATTAACAGCTGCCTTTCAGATGATCACAAATAAAGCCAAGTTGCACATTTCTTTACCAATGCGACAGGAAAGGAAAAAACAGAGTCATTGGAACCCACAGGGTAGTGCCCTGACCTTAAAGCAAAGGTAGGCATCGGGAACAAGTCAGATGTTTAAAGCCAGCCAGACTCTCCAAACTGTAACTAACCCAACGGGCTGGCTCTAATCGATTCCTAAGATCTTCTAGTCCAATAGCTCCTCACTGAAGCAGAGGCAGTCACTCAGTAAGCGACACAGCTGCCATATTCTGTAGAAACTGTACTGTACTCCATGCACTTGTCAGAGATGAGCTGTGGGATGCTTGCCAACTGTTTGCAGTGACCTCTGGACAAGCTTTGACTGCATTTGCAATTGTCTCTTAAGACAGCAGCACTTTTCCTGCTGTTGCATCATCCCTGAGCAATTTCCTGTAGGGATACATGTTTGAACTGAGCGTAACCAGGCAGCAAGTGCTAGGGCTACCTAACACCACGTTCTCCTTGTCTGTGCGTTTGTCTTTTGCAGCAGTATCATCCCACTGACATTACCGGGCAACTCAACCTCTCCGACCCCTCAGTCAGCACTGTGGTGTGACATTCTCCCACAGGAGCCATCGGTCCTAGCCAGGCAGCCTAGGAAGGCACAGCCAGGACTTCCTTTCAAAGTGACACTGATTGGTCTTTACTGGTGAGACAAGAGGGAAGCATCCTTCATCCATACGCAGTGACATCATTGTATATCTCCTTCCCTTCCTAGGCTCACTGGCAATAACAGCATGCCAGGCTGCACCACAGGACCGGGTCCCATTTTGGAACTTCATTGTACAAAGACAACTGCTTCCAATCAGTGCTGTTTTTAATCAGTATTGCCACTGGCTGATCATGTGCTGGACTCAAGGAAAGAACAGCTCTGCTGCACCGTGGCACCTGTCCTTCTTGTGGAACAAAAGCAAGAAGAGCAGGGATGATTGCAAACATATCTTCCTTGACAGGGGGAGGAGAGTCATTTGCTACAATCCTGCTTGTTCGTGAGTGCATGCATACCCTACGCAACGTATTTCACACAACACTGGAGGACTATGGTGTGATGTGCTAGCATTCCCAGCGCAGTGGATGATTGTACATAGCTGATCATGCTTCTGTTCAGTGTGTCTGTTTCAGAGACAGATGCAGCCTTAGGGGACAGTGATCAAACAGGTGTTCTCTGTGGCTGTAGCTGGGACAAGCCTTTTCAGCTCTTCCTTTCCAGATGATCATGAACTCCACCCTTCCCTCCTCCATCCCACCTGCCTGCACAAGAAACCTGCACTGCTCTTGGCTCCCACCAGAGTAGGCTGTTTTTACATAGCCCTTGTCATGTGTGGGGAAGACCTGGTGATATGTCTCTCACTCGTTTGCCCCTTGACCACACTCATTCACCCTGGTTTGATGGGAGTGGCTTAGAAACACGTTGCTGGCTGTGCAACCGTTGGCTAAGGTGCTTTCCACACACTTCCCTCGCACATCTTCCGCACACGAAACCTTCATGAGGCCCCAGCCACACAAAGCAAGTGAGGATGCCCAGCTCCTCCATTAACATTTGTAATACTATAGTAGGGGGTGGGGGTTGCTGCTTGCACCAGGCACTGACAGGTACTGGGCATGTGTCATGATAATAGGCTGTGGAAGTGCTTCCCATCCCTCTCCATTTCCACTGTTCCTCCTTGTCCCAGCTTCTGCCAGATTCCTTTGGGGCACTGCACTTCCTATCAATCTGATGAGAAAGGCTCTCTGTAGCAGTGAGATGCCTTCCAGCTGAATGAGCCCAGGAGGTTCTGGTATCCCTGCATGGACTCTCCAATCCTGCTCTGTTGGCCTGTTGCTTGTAGGTCATCCTTGGAGCATGTACCCCAAAGTGCCCATACTGGCTGGATGCTCAGATCTTCCCTGAGGCACGACCTGGCTAGCAGCACAGCAGCAACACCAGTGGGCCTCGGCCAGCACAGAGTCCTGGTGTGTACAGAGATGGGACCTGGCCCATCCTGCAGCTGTGACCTGATTCTCTATCTGCCCTCAGTGAAAATGAGACCAGTTCAGAGATTGGGATAAGACAGGCCTTACCACCCTGCCTTTCTGCAATAGTGCCTCCCCCTCATACAGGACAGTGTGCATCATTCTGCTGGCTCCCACAAACCCTTCTGTGCAGGCAGTGGGGAATAAGCTTAGTGAGCCCCTTCCTCCACCCTCACTGCAGCCTGCTCTCAAGCAGTGTACAGCTGGTGGCCCTGCTCTGCCTCTGTCCAGCTGCCCTGGGTGCCAGCAGAGCTGCTGCTGCTGTTACCCTTTACTAGGTGAGATGTAGATACATTTTTTTAAAAGCAAACCCATCTGCACTGTTGACACCAGAACACCGAGCCTTCTGCTTAACCTGCCCCCAGCCCAGCATGGCCAGCCAGTGGCATGCAAGGAGCAGCAGCCGCTGGCTTGCCCCTTCGGAAAGCTGGGCTGGACACTGAGGACTGGTGGTCATTGCAGAAGGAGCTGCACTGTGCAGCATTCCCAGGACCAGTGGGCCTAGTCATCAGCTGGTGTAATAGGTCATAGCTCCCTGGATTAATGCAGCTCCGCTGAGTCCAGTAAGGTGATGCCAGTTTATACCTGATGAGGATTCAATCTTTTATCCTTTATACTTTGCTGTAATGTAACTTAAGACACAGGTTTTGCAAGAGCTGAGTAAAGTCCCGGCGCAATGGTAAAGATGAGTACTGCAGTGCCACATGCCTCCTTCCATGCCGTAACTGTTGAAAAGTTGAGCCTCAGCGGCAACCCCCACACTGGCAGATCACCTCAGAGACTCACCTGGTGTTGTTTGCAAAGAGTCTTTACTAAAAGCCAGAGACAGAAGCCGTGCAGAGGGGAGGGCTGGTGCAGGAGCCCCCAAAATCTTGAGGGCCTGTGAAGCATGTGCAAGGGTCCAGAGCCAGACTGTTGATCTGCACCTGACCCAGCTTTCTAGACATGCCTAGGACATGACCAACTGTGCCAGGCCCCTGAAAGGAAGTGCCATGCCAGCTGGCTGGAGCAGGCCCACGCTGAATGTATGCCTGCACATGAGTGCATCCCAACCCTGGCATCTCCCTGGCCTCTGGCAGTCCTGCAAGTCAGCCACAGCCCAGGCAACCTCAGACATCTACATTCATTAGCAGCAGAGGTACAGCAAGCTTATTATGGGGTGGGAGGGAGGAGGGGGTAACCCATTGCTGGGTACAGGGGCATGGGGGTGAGGGTAGGGGAGTCTTAATTGCATGGGCTCTCTGTACACTGAAGGCAGCTGCTATAACTGTGACTGCAGCAGTATCCACTCAGGTAGCAACAGCCCTATGACCTGGGTTCCATGAAGCTGGGCTTCGTGCCCTGCTTGTTTCCTTTCACCCCCAACTATACTATGGGGCACCAAGCTGTGCCTGCTGTGACCAAAACTTGCAAGGGGGGGGAAACTATTCCACTTGCCACCCACAGATACACTGCTGGGTGCAGGGCTGCACTGTCTAGCTGCTCTGGGCAGGCAGTGCAGGGCTGTCCCTGCAGCAGCAAAGTCTTCTTGGGAGCAGGGTAGATTCTGGCACCCTGTCACAGTTGGCACCCAGGGCTAGGTCCTGCCCCCCCCAGTTACGCTATTGATCATCATTCTACAATCCTGGAGATTTAGATCCTGCCCTCTTTTATTCATTAGCATAATTAAGCGATCTGTTACATGCCTAAGGACAAGTTCAGCTGCAGCTCCTCCTTCAGCTGCTGCTCCTCCAACACTTCCAGGTTAAAAGCAAGCATAATTAGATCAGTTTGGAAATCTGTCTGCATCTGTCTCCCTCCTTGACACTCGTCACAGCTGGCATTGAATTTAAGTAGGCACAGGCTGTGAAGGATAAGCCCGGTATAGCTGGGCCCCCTGAGTTAAGCCAGCATTTCTGTTAGTGTGCAGTGCTGGAGGGTGTCAGAGATAGTGCCTAAGGACAGTACATTTCCTCCGTGCTGTGCTGCTGCCCCACCAGTTCCCCTTGCTTCAGTGCAACTGTGCTGACTTGCACCTGCAGGGCTGTCTGCTGTGTGCAGTGGCTGTAGTACAGGAGCAGTACTCCCTCCCCCTGCACACATTGGGTGCTCTGCCTGCAGGAACTACCCAAATGCTACTGGAGCAAGGAGGTGATATCTTTTATTGACCAACTAGATACTTGCAAAAAAAATATTTATTTGCAAGCTTTCAGGCACAGGCACCCTCCATCAGGGAGAGATCCTAGGAGAACTTTTATAATCTTTGCAGTGTCCTATGCCTGATGAAGGGTGCCTATGCCGGAAAGCTTGCAAATAAAGACTTTTTTTTTTTTTAAATATCTAGTTGGTCTAATAAAAGATATCACCTCTGCCATGAGTTCTGATTCCTTTTGCCTCTAGACCAATATGACTACAACCTGGATGCCTGACACTAGAGCAAGGAGTCCTTCTAAGTATTGGGGATCACTGCAAGTGGCTAGGGTGTGAACGTGCTGGTACCCTGGCCCAGTCCTGTTGTCCAGGACTGAATATCAGAACAAAAGCAGAGAGACTGGGGCCTCTGGGAGCCTGAGCTGCTTTCTACCCTTGCCACAGGTTAGGGGGCTGCTCTTGTCAGCCACCTGAGATGGAGGTTCCTGTTTGTCTGTCTAGATAAGGGGTACTCAACCTCGAGCCTGCAGGCCAAATGCAGCCTGCAGGGCCATGGCATCAGGCCTGCAGGGCTTTCCACAGGTCAGGAAAATTAGTGCCAAGGGAGCAGTGGCAAATACTACTGCCACCTCTCCCTGCTGCCAAATTCCCAGGCCCCCTGTTCCTGCACAGAGGAACTTGCCCCCTTCCTTCTGTGGGTTGAGGTCAAGCTCCCTCCCCCCACCTCTGCAGGGCCTGGTTAGGGTTGGATCAGGGCCAAGCTCCCCTCCACCTCCCTCTGCATGCCTGGATGGGGCCCCACTGCACCTGCCCTGGGCAGCAGATTGGGATCACTGGCTAAATCCAGCCCATGGATGGACTGGGCACTGCCCATCCAGCCTGCCAGGCAACAGTGTTGAACACCAAGGTCTGTCATTCCCCTGGCTCTTGGTGGCAGCTACAGAGGATACGAACTGGGCTCCTGCCTGAGGAGGGAGGGAAGGGAAGGCCCCACAGCATGAGGAGCACAGCTCATAAACCCTGGGGCACTGGCGACTCATCCCTCCCAGAGCTGGATGCACTTCCCTGCCCTGGCTGCAAGCTGGTGCCAGCCTGGCATGTCCCTGCCCTGCCCAGTGTCTTGTATCACCACAGCTCTTCCCTGCCCCATCCCAGAGCTACTGCTGGGGCAGTGTCATCCTGGGTCGTGGGGCTCTTTGCCGAGGGTAGGGGTCTTTGCTCAGCTTGTTGCACGCCACAACCAGGCAGCCAGTTAGGATGCAGATGATGATGCTGCCTAGGAAGGAGGCTGGGCCAATGAGCAGGAAGAAAGCATAGTCGTGTGGATGCAGTGGGCTCTCCTGGCAGTGGCTGAAGGAGGCATTGTCAAGGGCTGCAATGGGAAACTGGTTGAGCAGCTCTGGGAATTGGCACACGGTCAGATTCTCCTCTGCAAGATGAAAAGAAATGCACCAGTCAGCTCCTGACTTGCCAGCAAGGGCAACTTCCATTTTGCCTTGCCTTTGTGGACATGATGAAAGGGCAGAGGTGCCTAGCACCATCAGCAAGGGATGAGGCAGGAGGGCTGGGCAGGGCACTGCCAGGGCAGGTGGGACAGCATCACTGGCACAGGGGGCCACCTTAGGGCCAGGATGGCAGAGTCAGAGCGATGCAGAGGAATGTCACTGAGGTTGGGCAACTGTTGCAGCTGGGAAAGATCAATGCCCCAGTTGCCCACATCAGCCTCAACATGGTACTGGCCTCCAGGCTGTGGGCAGGTGACAGAGGGGCCTGGCCACTCCTTTGGTCAGCACTGAGGGATAACAACCTACAGCACAAGACTGATCCCTCAGGCCATCCCCTCTGAGTCCATGGTAGTTGGGAGGCACCTCTCCCCACAAAACCCATGGCAGGGGTGGATTTGGTGCTTGTGGCAGCTGTTTTTCCTCGGAGTCCGTGGTCATGGGGCAGGGTGCCCACGGGAGCAGTTGAGCTGAAGCTGGGCATCCTGTTGCCTTGGGGAGCACCTCTCTCCTCAGGGCTCACAACAGGGCAGCTCTTCTCCCTGGGGAAGTGGGAGAACAAGGAGGAGGGGGCAAAGGGACACCCATCCACCACCATGGGGTTAAGGGCTCTGCCTCTGCAGAGTGCTCTCCCCATTGCCCAGGCTCTCCTGGGCATCTCCTATGCACCAGCCCCACACTCTTGTGCTCAGATCCCACAGCCTTGCTCCAGCTATGCTGGTGCCATCAGTACACTTACAGCACCTTTGTCCAGGGCCATTCACAGCCTCCCCCCGCTCCCCCACAATGCCCTGCTCATGACAGGTTCACCCTGTGCCTGGTGGCAGCCTGGCCAGCATCTGCCTGAAGACAGAGCAGAATAAGCTGGCCCAGGCCCCAGAACTGGAGGTTTTCTCAGAGAAGGGAGGCAGATGGAAGTCACAGGTACCATCATGGCTCAGCACCAGGCAGCACCTCCTTGGCTCCAGCATTATGGAGGAAGCAGGGAGTACTTCCTGCTGCCCCATGGCCTGGGGCCATGCTAGAGCCACCTGCACCCTAGCAATGCTCCATAAAGCCTTGTGGGCTTGCCATGGACCAAGGGCTGAAACACCTGCCCAGTGGCCAGTCAAGGGGAGGTACTTGGGACTGCCCTTCACCTCAGATCAGAGGGGGCCCAGACTGCTCTTGACCAGCCAGCCCAAGGGTGGTCTGCATACCCACCCCACACCTTTTACCTTGGATCTTGTCCCTGTTGTGGGTGAGCCAGAGGAAGAGGGGCCAGATGGAACAGCTGCATGCCCAGGGGTTGCCCGCAAGTGTCAGCAAGCGTACAGCAGGCAGGTTCTCAAAGAAGCCAGTGTCCAGGGACCGTAGAGCATTGTTGTGCAGAAACAGAGCCTGGAGTTGGGGCAAGGTGCGCGGCACATCTGGGGCCAGCTGGGCCAGCTGGTTGCTGCCCACATTGAGTGTTGTGAGGCTGGGCAATGGCAGGAAGGTTTCTGCTGTGAGCACCACGAGGGAGTTGTTGCTCAGGTCCAGCTCCTGCAGTGCCCAAAGCCCTGCGAGTGCCTGGCTGTGGATGCTCACCAGCACATTGCCATGCAGACTGAGGTACAGCAAGGACCTCTGCTGCAGGAAGGTGTGAGCCTTGAGCCTGGCGATGCGGTTATAACCCAGTAGCACTGCGCTGGCATTGGTGGGCAGGCCACTGGGCACAAAGTGCAAGGCACGGTCACGGCAGTCCACTTCCCCTGAGGAGCAGCTGCAAACATCTGGGCAGGCAGCACAGAGGAGTGGGTACAGGAGGAGGAGAGAGGTCAGCAGGGCTCCCCGACAACTCAAGCTGGCCATGCCCACAAGATGAGACACTGAAGGAAGGACTTAGCTCCCACCCACTCAGTCACGAAGGCAGACTCACCAGGGCAGCGTCCCTGGAGACCTGTTGTGGCTCCTGGATGTCCCCTACCCCCACCTCATTGGGCCGCCTGCCCAGGCCAGAGGAGTGGGGTGGTGGGTTGTGCAAATCCTCCCAAGGAAGCAGGCGCCTTGGAGCTTTCGCTAGTGGCTCACATTCCCTTGCACAAACTTCGGCGTCACCTACACTCTGCAAACATTAACCTGGCTGCTCAAAGGCTGCTGCTTGCCCCGGATTGTGGTTTCTCCAGGGTGGAGCTGCACTTTTCTTAGCAAATATTTTCTAAGAGCAGCTTCTGCTGCCAAGGTGCAGAGCCACAGATCCCCCGCCCCCACCCAGCTACCAGCCAGGTACAACTACTGCTCTGGCATTAACCCCTTGGCACAGAGCTACAGCAGGCATCAGGGAACCCAGCTTGGACCAGATCACAGCAGCAAGAAGTGCAGTGGTGCCAGGGAGGTGAACTTGAACCCAGCCCACCCCAGCCACACTCCACAGAGTGGCTCATGACCAGCTCCAGAGCAAATGTGTCTAGATCCCTCCACATCCCCCACCTCCATTCCTGATGCCTGGGCCAAGCACTGGAGTTCAGGGGGGACACCCTCACCCCAAATCTTGGTGCCCTCCTCAGCCAGCAGCTGAGCCTCTTGCTCTGCTCCCATTCAGTTCTGCCTTTCTCTATTTACCCCACGCCTGCCCTGTGGCAGCTGTTATTGTTTGGGCTGCACAACAGGTCTCTGAGGGGCATAGTACCAGCCATGATACTAGTCCCCACTGGTTTCAGGGGAAGGAGGAACTGTTCTGACAGGGATGGCTGTTGTGCCATTGGTCTCTCAGGGGGCCACTGAGCCATCTTTGATGGCTGGGGTCTGTGATTAGTCTCTTGGAGCATTGTGCAAACTCTTGTGGCCAAGCTGCATCACCAGTCCCTGGGTGGTACTGTGTAAGCTGCCAGCTGCGATGGTGAGGCTCTGCCTGTGGACTCTCCAGGGTCACTGTGCCAGCTTTTGCAAGGTGTGCTACTCGGCTGGCACAGTAGAGAGTGCCAGCCGAGTGAGAGCCACAGTGCCAGCTCTAGAGGGGATTGCTCTCTCTCCCCTCAGCAAGGTCCCTAGAGGAAATGCACTTCCTGCCTTCTTCTTTAGGGTCACCTCTGCCACCATGGGGCACCAGCTGCATATGATTCTGGACTTTCCACCAACCAAGTGGGGGCCCCTGAGGCTCAGCTGGACAGTACAGACTGGAGTGCATGTGTCAGGAGAGGAAGGCACCATCCTTCTGCACACTCTCTATCCCAAGGAGGCCAGGATTTGACAGCAGGGTGCTGTCTAGGCTGAAAATAGTATTTGGATCCTGTTAAGAACTGACTTTTGTTTCTCACTGGAGCACATACAGTCTCCTTAACACTAAGTCTCCACCCCACCCCCTGCCGCACATCCTAGCTTATGGAATCTCAGGGTTCCTCAGAGCTACACAATAGCACTATGGCTGGTGCCTCTAATCAAGGGTTTGGTCTCTGACCTGTTAGTGCAGAAGAAGATAAGTCTCCTGCCTCACTCCTAGTCTTTCCCTGGCAATCCAACACCATAAGCCAAGTGGATGGGTTCCAGGATCTCATTCAGCAGCATCCTAGGACCTGTGGTAGCCATGGCCCGATCAGCTGACAGTGGGCTCCTAACTCAAAATAACTGCATTCTAAGTGGCCATGAAGTGGGAGGAAAGGTGAGCCTACAAATACAGAACACAGTGAAGGCAGCTGTGTTGGGGCCACAACATTGACCTTGCTTGTTCACAAACTGCAGTACAAAAACTGGCTGAAAGAAAACAAATGGGAGAACCTTGGAAAGAGCAGAGCACCTGAAGTGCTCCATGCTGTGCTCTCTCATGGGAATTTGCTATCATAGATGATTTTAGATGCATTTTCTGGATTGCGCTGATTTTCTGAAGTGAGGTTGATGGACTGGGACTTCACCATGAAGAGCATGGTCAGTTCGTTGGGGTCCAAGATTTCAAGGCTGGAGTCTGGGAGGAAAAAGAGAAAGCACATTGGAGCTGGTGTGATGGGAAGCACTCACAGGCTTCCAGAGCCCCAACAGAGGGCCCGATGCTGGGCTCAACCCCTGGACAGCCTGGGCCCCACATACAGCTTTCAGAGGAAAGGTGCATGCTTCTCCATGGACAAACTGCAAGTGCTGGCTCACAGGAAAACACAGTCTTCTACAGAGAAATATGACACACCAGCCAACTGCCCCAAGATCTGGAGAAGCGTCCGGTAAAGTCAATGAACCTGAGGAGCAGGTTCTAGCAAGAGACAGAGCCATTTTTGGCTTCTATGGCAGGATGCCACCCCCACCGATCACCTACCTGCTGGTGAGATCCCAAGCTGCTGGAATGGCTGGCACCACCATCCAGTTTCTTTCTGATCCCAGGCAGCCCTAGCAGCTGTAGTCAACAATCACACTTTCTGTGCTGACTAACACAGCCTCTGCCAGGGGCAATGCAGTGGCTTTGCAGCCTTGTATGCTCAGGGGGTCATAATGAAGGAGCTGCACGCAGCTGGAAGGATAGCCCAGAAGCACTGGAGAGAACAAGGTGTATAGGCCTGAATCCCCACAATGCCCTAATAGATGTCAAATGAGCTGCAGCTGTCTCCTTCCCCTGAGAATGCTCCTCAGGGGAAGTTGTGGAGATAAGTATTTCCCTCTGACCCTGTACAATTGGGAATGGTGGGGCTGGTGTTCCAGGCTTATATGGAACCTTATTTGGGAGAAAGCTTGGCACTGCCTGACCTTTCCCAGTGGGACTGCTCTGGGCTGAGGGTCTATAAAACCTGGGACCCTGATGAGAGAAGCTCCTTCTAAAGAAGAAGGCCTTTGACATGGTTTCCCACCATATTCTCTTAAAAAAACGTGGTGACTGCGGCATTGATGCCTACAGTCAGATGGGTGGCAAATTGGCTAGATGGTCGGACCCAGAGAGTGGTGGTAGACGGGTCGTTTTTGACCTGGAGAGATGTGCTTGTGATGCATCTGCAGATGCATGACAAGGTGCGGTTAGCCTTACTGACTGCTTCCTCACATTGGCGGCTCGTGTTCATCCTGGAGTCAACAATGACTCCAAGATCCCTTTCTGCCACCATGTTGACAAGAAGGGTGTTCCCCAGCCTATAGGTGTGTTGCTCGTTCCTTCTCCCTAGATGCAGCACCTCACACTTGTCTGCATTGAATTCCATCCTATTCTCATCTGCCCACCTCTGTAATTTGTCTAGATCTAGCTGGATTCTGTCCCTTCCCTCCAGTGTGCTCACCTCGCCCCACAACTTGGTGCTGTCAGTGAATTTGGACAGCGTGCATTCCACCCCCAGATCCAGATTGCTGATAAAGATGTTGAACAGTACAGGCCCGAGGACCGAGTCCTGGGGGACTCCACTGCCGGGAGGTGATCCTTCCCCTATACACAGCATTGGTCAGGCCACAGTTGGAGTCCAGTTCTGGGCACCACACTTCAAGAGGGATGTGGCTAGCATTGAGAGGGTCCAGAGGAGGGCTACTCACATGGTCA
The DNA here is from genome assembly GCF_000455745.1 of Alligator sinensis. Taxonomy (NCBI): domain Eukaryota; kingdom Metazoa; phylum Chordata; order Crocodylia; family Alligatoridae; genus Alligator; species Alligator sinensis. The sequence continues at coordinate 1,176,553 of NW_005842348.1, read as the reverse complement.
AGGGGCAGCAGGGCAGGCCCTACGAAGAGAGGCTAAAGGGCCTGAATCTATTCAGCCTCCACAAGAGAAGGCTGAGAGGGGATCTGGTGGCCATTTACAAACTCACCAGAGGGGACCAGCAGGAACTGGAGGAGGCTCTGTTACCCCGGGCACCACCTGGGGTTACTAGGAATATGGCCACAAATCATTAGAGAGAAGGTTCAGGCTGGACATCAGGAGACATTACTTTACAGTTAGGGCTGCCAGGCTGTGGAATGGGCTCCCAAGTGAGATGGTACTCTCTCCTACCCTGGGGGTCCTCAAGAAGAGGCTGGACAGATATTTGGCTGGGGTGATATGATCTCGCACCTGTTCCTGCCCTGGGCAGGGGGTCAGACCTGAAGATCTGTTTAGGTCCCTTCCAACCCTAAGTACTATGATACTATGATACTTGCTAGGACACGGTTCACAGCCTCTAGGAGTGGCCATTGTCACCATGCTGAGTGAGGCTGTATTATCCAATGCCTGCACCACCCACCCCCACCACCCAACAAAGGATCAAGGCTGAAGCCCTGTGGGCACCAGTGGAACTCACCAGAGCAGAGGGGCAGGCACAGGGAGCAGTCATCACGGCCAGTTGTGCGGTGACAGTAGTCAACACAGCTTTGCACAGGGATACCACACACTGTGAAGATACACAGCAGCATTACCTCTCCCACAGGGTCGGGGCAGAGACCCCCATGGGCAGGAGGCACCAGTGATGGTCTGCAGGCTCTGCGATACCTTCCTCTTCCTTTCAACCTCAGACCTGCCATTGCTAGTTTATACCTGCATGGTCCCCTGCCAGCATAGCACTCTACTGATCTTCATCAGCCCCTTAAGGGCATTTTGTGTTGCTCAGATGGCATAGGGCAGTCTCAGCAGACTGGCAAGTCCAGGGGTCTCCACCCTTAGGAGCTGTCAGTACAGTGAAATGAGTCTGGTGGCCTCATCCTAGATCCCTGGGGCATTGAAGGCATCCTTGGCAGACAGGCTCAGCTTCCATAGGCCATAGAGCCCTCCTCAGCCATAGCAGGATGTGTATATGTATGTGCAAGGGAGGAGGACTCACTACACTGCTCAGAGGTGTGCATCGAGAGGTTTGCTGGCATTGACATATCCTTTGCCATGTGTTTCAAGCTACCAGCACCACCACTGGTTCTTCTCAATAGCAGTTAGGACACCAGGCAGCGCCCACTGCTATTCAGAGACCAGAGGTCTGTGCACCAAACAGCAGCCCCTATGGGTACCTGCTTGTTTCTGAGCTCCAGATCCTGCAGTCATTCAGACTACAGCACACGCCTTACCTATCTATTCATGGGGAATTGTGGGATTCTTTCCAACTGAGGGGAAACCTCACCCATCTTTCCACCTCAAAGAGCCCAATAATTAATTTTAGTCAAGTTAGAAACATAAACTGCACAACCCTATTCCCACAGCCTGTGAACTCTGTCACACAGCAAGAGCCTATGATACACAAATAGGCAGCACCTGGGGAAACGAGTTTATTAAAGACACTTTCTCAGAAGCCTTACTGCATTTCTTTTACTAGGAAACACAACTTAGTTTTCAACACTAATCACCATCTAGATTGTATCAGATGAGTTCTGAAATACAGCTAGCATCTGCCACAGTCACACACAAAAATGGTCCTCCTATTACAGACAGTACCTGCCACACCCACAGTCACAGCCAACAGTACTGCTATTCTTACAAACTTGGCTCTGGGAGTGCTGAGGTTCACTGAGAATCTCAGCTTTCATTTAAGGAAAAACAAAAGTCAGATTGAGGCTAGAGTAAGATTGAGGCTAAAGCCTCAAGACCTCCAAAACCCAGAGGCCAACAGAATAATCCTAGCATTGACTGCAATAAAATAACCCCAATGCTATGACTTGGGGACCTGCTCTTTGAGAACCATGGGTTGATATTGGCACAAGCCTGAGGCAGGAATCCTGCAGCAGCCCTTGTTCCCATTTCTGTTACCAGTGGCTTGTCTCAAGTGCAATGCTATGTGGACTAGATGGTGGCATGCAGGGCAAAAGGCTCCTTATATCTCATCCTGGCTCCAAGAGCATGAACAAACCATCTGTACCTTTCCCTGTTCCAGCTCCGCTCTGCATTTTACAGGCTCAGACCACTTGCTGACCTAGTGCTGTATTTAATGTGTGAACAAGCACAGTACAGCTATGACAGTACAGACCCTCCCCCAGGTTCAACTACAGCTATGCACTTTAATGGACATCCCGCACAAGCTTCAGTAAGCACAGAGATCCGCAGCAGGAGCACACTGCCCAGGGCTCCCTGCATGGCCCTGGCTCCCAGCTGTAGGGCAAGACCTTGGTTTGAGAGTGATATGCAGCAGAAGTGAAGGTGGAGTTGAGTGTCTGATTCAGTGACAAAGGAGGCCAGACAGCAAAGCAATCTGGGAGACAAGGAGGCTTTAAAAGCAGATGTGAGTTATGCAGATACCAGAACACCTTCCTGATCCTGTATACTCTACCTTATGCACCATTTCGGATGCCTGTGAGCCCCATGGCTTCAGCCCTGATAGCACCACATCCCACTTCTTGACCCAGAATAGCTCAGGCCAGACTGTACCAAGGAACTGCCCAGGAACCACCTCAGCTGAAGCTCTTCCCTTTGCTCCCCTGAGCTGTGCCAGTTCCCTGCTGAGAACCCTCTCCATCCTGTGGTCACCAAAACTCAAATATATGAGCTAGGCCTTTTCAGTTAGGATTATGCTGAATGTATTGAAACAGAGGCCCTGGCTCTCCCTGCATTTCTGAACTCTTTTGTGGAGGTGCATAGAGCACAGGCACACAATGTGTTCTTACAGTATGTGACCCACATTAGCTTGTATCCCCATCGGCTAAACATATGGGCTTCTGGTGAATGCTGTACATTCATGATGAACCACCCAGACAGGAACATCAGTCCCTGGTGCATCTACACATTGGCCCCTTCTTCCCATCTGCCCACCAGCCAGGAGGAGGTCCTCACCTCGTGTGGCCGATGTCCGGATTCGGCCACTACAGTCACATGCTGGTTGCTCTGGAGGGGCGCTGTACCTGTGGCAGTGCTGGCCGCTGTACCCCTTGGCGCATACTGCAGAGAGGAGAGGTTGCTTAGGGAGAGTGCCTGGCCATCAGCAGGCCAGGCAGATGACAGAGGGCAGTCAGATGCAGACCTGAGAACCACACCAGAGCTAGCATGACCTCCACTTTCTACCCCTGGGGTTTGATAGGCCTTTAATGGAACAGCCAACAGTGTACAGGCAGGGAATCTGATGCAGTAGGGCAAACCCATCCCATAGCCAATGCAGAGACTACAAAATCCTGGGACCAGCCAGGCATCCTTGTCAGTCAAATGCCTGTTTGCAATGACCTTGAAGGGCTCCCAGAGGAGCAGCAAAAAGGCACAGGGCTTCCCTGGCTCCACTTGCTCCCTTTCCCTCCCAGCTCCCAGGCTGTCCTGCACTCAGCCTGCTTGGAACAGAAGGCCGAGCTATCTCGCTGGAATAGACCAGGTAAGTACTAAGGGGCCCACTAAGCCCTATTTGGCCCACTAAGCATCAGGATTGGGAAGTACTAAGGGCACCTGTTGGGTGGGGGGGGGGGGAGGGGCTTAGGTGTCTACTAATGCTAGGAGTATGGGGAATAAGCAGGAGGAACTTGCAATCCTGCTTGCAAAAAAAGATTTTGACCTGGTTGGGCTAACAGAAACCTGGTGGGACCCTACCCATGATTGGGCAGTGGGCATTGAGGCATAGAGGCAGAATAGATTGGGGAAAAAAGGGGGGTGGGCATTGCTCTGTACATTAAGGAACATTATACATCTTCTGTAATAAAGATGGGGACAGAAGAAGGGCAAATCAAAGTCCTATGGGTCAGATTACAAGGGGGTAGGGGTGAAAGGAACTTGGTAGTGGGGGTCTACTACAAACCCCCACACCAGGAAGGTAAGTTAGACCTAGAATTCTTGCAACAGCTCTCAAAGGCAGTACACTCAAAGGACCTAGTTGTCATGGGTGACCTAAATTAACCTGACATCTGCTGGGAGGAGCAGTCAGCCAGGTCTGCCCGTTCACGTAGGTTCCTACCCTGCATACAGGACCTGCACCTAACACAGGAGGTATGCAGTCCCAGTAAGGGAAATGCCTTACTTGATTTGGTGCTGGCCACAGGGGAGGACTTGGTGGGGGATCTTCAGGTACAAGGTAACCTAGGAGAGAGTGACCATCTGTTGATAGGATTCTTTATCTGGTGTAAGGTCAACTTCAACAAGCTCAGGAGGTTAGTTAAAGTGGGACTGAGAGGTAATAACATCAGTGAGCTGGGAGTCCAGGAAGAGTGGGAGTTTCTCAAGGGACTGATCCTGCAGACACAGAGGGGTACCATCCCAGTACACATAAAGGGAGGCAAAAGAGAAATCCAGGAAAGCCTACAGGGGGAAAGAGGCTTACAGGCAGTGGAAGCAGGGGACAGCCACCAAGGAGGAGTACACATGCTTGGCTTGTGGTTGCAGAGAAACAGGAAGACCAAAGCAGAAATAGAACTCAGGCTGGCAGATTAAGGGTAACAAAAAGTCCTTCTTTAAGTACATAGGGAGCAAGAAAGCGGCGCAGGTTAACAAAGGGCTGCTACAGGATAGACTAGGGCAACCCGTAACAGGATGGAGCTGAGCTCTTAAATGATTTCTTTGCATCTGTGTCCCTGGTCATGGATACAAACACACCTCTCAATGAGACTTTAGTTTGGCTTCAGAGAGATACCTATCCACCAACGGTTAGCGCTGACTTGGTGAAGGGACACTTGGAGGGGTTGGCCGTATTTAAGTTGGCAGGCCCCGATGATCTTCACCCAAGGGTACTAAAGAAATTGGCTAGTGTCATAGCGAAACCACTGACGCAACTGCTTGAGTGCTTGTGGCACTCAGGACAGGTCCCAGAAGACTGGAAAAGGGCCAATGTGGTCCTTATTTTCAAGAAGGGGAGGCAGGAGGACCCAGGTAATTATAAGCTGGTTAGCCTGACCTCTATTCTTGGCAAGACATATGAAAAAATCATTAAGGATCACATTTGTGGGGGGCTAGTGGGTAATACAATGTTAAGGGGCAACTAGCGTGGGTTTATAGCAGGCAGATCCTGCCTGACTAGCCTGGTCTCTTTTTATGACCAGGTCACAAAGTGCTTAGATACAGGAGTAGAGGTAGATGTTATTTACTTGGATTTTAAAAAGGCTTTCGACATGGTGCTGCACCCAATTTTTACAAGTAAACTAAGTAAACTAAGTAGCTGTGACGTGGATTTTTTCACAGTCAGGTGGGTGAAAAACTGGCTTATGGGACACACCCAGAGAGTGGTGGTGGGTGGGTCAAGTTTCTACCTGGAGAGATGTGGGCAGTGGTGTCCCCCAAGGCTCTGTCCTTGGACCAGTACTGTTCCATATCCTCATCAGTGATTTGGATGAGGGTGTAGAAAGCACTCTGTCCAAATTCACAGATGATACCAAACTATGGGGTATAGTAAACACACTAGAGCAGGGGCAGGCAATTATTTCAGGCAGAAGGCCGCTTACTGAGTTTTGGAAAGCCATTGAGGGCTTCATGACAGGCAGCCAGGGTCAGATAAATATTAATTTTCTAAAAATTTTAGGGGCCCTGCAGGCCAGATAGAATGGCCTGGTGGCCCGCATCCAGCCCACGGGCTGCATTTTGCCCACCCCTGCACTACAGGGCAGGGAGCGAATTCAGATGGATTTGGATAGACTGGGGAAGTGAGTGGATCAGAATAGGATGCAATTTAACAAAAATAAGTGCAAAGTGCTGCACCTGGGGAGAAAGAATCACCTACACATCTACAGGCTGGGAAGTCCCATTCTAAGTAGCACAGCAGCAGAAAGGGATCTTGGAGTCATAGTCGACGCAAAAATGAACGTGAGTCACCAATGCGACGAGGTAGTAAGTAAGGCTAACCGCACTTGGTCTTGCATTAGCAGATGCATCACAAGCAGGTCTAGGGAAGTGATACTTCCCCTCTATGCAGCATTGGTGAGGCCACAACTGAACTACGGCGTCCAGTGTTAGGCGTTACACTTCAAGAGTGATGTGGATAACTTGGAAAGGGTTCAGAGGAGGGCTACTCATATGGTTGAGGGCCAGCAGGTAAGATCCTATGAAGACAGATTGAGGGACCTGGATCTCTTCAGCCTCCACAAGAAAAGGCTGAGAGGCGATCTTGTGGCTGTCTACAAGCTCATCGGGGGAGGGCAGCAGGAAATAGGGGACACTCTGTTTAATAGAAACAATGGTCATAACCTAAAGGAGAGCAGATTTAGATTGGACATCAAGAAGAAATTCTTTACAGTGAGGGTTGCCAAAATGTAGAATGGACTTTCAAGGGAGGTGGTGCTTTCCCCTGCCTTGGAGGTGTACAAAAGGAGATTAGACAAGCACCTGGCTGGGGTTACTTGACCCCAGTGCTCTTTCCTGCCCAGAGCAGGGGGTTGGACTCGATGATCTAATAGGTCCCTTCCGACCCTAGAAATCTATGAAACCTATGGAACACATCTACAGGGACTGGAGCCCAGCAAAGCAGAAGCTTCCTATCCACAACAAATCCAGGGCCCAGGGAGGGGAAACTGAGGCATGGGGAGGTTGATGTGATTGGTCTGGTGGCAAAACAGATCAGTGGAAGAGCTAGGACTAGAGCCCCCAGCACTAAGCCATGTGGTCTCTGTGGATGCTTAACCAGGGTGCATTTGAGCAGAGATCTGCCCCTTACTGGTCTGCACGTAGAGTGTTGAGTTTTCCCGTGGGCTGGTGCTGCTCAGGCTGCTGAGCAGGTAGAATTTAGTCCCTGCATGGAGCACGGCAGCACATGCGCTCCTCTCGCTGAGACACTCCTGCTTCGCCTGCTCCAGGCTCTCGGCAGAGGGGTGCAGCAAAGCAGGGTCTCCTTCCACACCATGACTGACCTGCAGCACAAACCATTCGGTGGCTGGGGGAGGAAGCAGAAGGGGAACAACACTGTCTCTAGGTCTCTATGCAGGGGTGATGCATGTCCTCCCCTTGGCACCAACAGCAAATGCTCGGTACCTTGGGTGAGATCTGGTCACAAATTAGACACCAGGGTGCCAGACACTGTCAGACGTTTTAGACCTCAGGCTCTGGGACTGGATTTCACAGCCCTGAGAGAGGCCCTTAAGTGTCCTGTGGAGGGAAAATCAGTGCCAAGGAATGTGTGTTGCACTTCCCAGCATACTGAGCCAGGTGCAGGAGCCGCTGTGTCTGGAGTCCAACAGCTGTCAGCTGGATGTTGTGAGAGCGGGCCCCACAACCTGACCCTCTGCCTCCACTTGGGTGTCTCAGGCATCTCTTTGGGTGGAAAGCCCTGGTTCACTCTAACTTAGGACAGGAGGTGACCTCCTGGGTCTGTAAGGCTAGTCTCTATGATCATAGGCAACTGTTTAATAAGCATTTGTCCAAAGAGGTCCAACAAAGACATGAATAGTGAATACCAGTGCTTTTCACATACCACAGCCCCAAAGCGGCTAGGAAAAATCATACCCAGGATAGATCACAGAAAGGGGGTGGGAGGGACAGGGCTCCACCGAGGCTTTGAGTCCTCCCGTGGCAAGAGATTCATCAAGGAAAATATGCCCAGGGAATCCAAGGAAGCAGACAATATTAACTATAGAGGAAGGCACAAAACCCAACAGCTTCAACACTCACTGTCCCCCTAGTGCCAGGAAATCATTTTCTCCAATTTCAGTCTCTGCCTCTAAATGCTGTCCTCACCATCAGCAAAGCCAAGTAACCACACGCTGCCAGACACCTGCCAAATATGTAGCTAACCCACAGGCCTCCTCAAGAGAACCCCAAACATGTCAAGCCTTGTATCACCTGCTGTAAATGCTATTGCAAGAATATTCCTTATTCTTATACTAGCCCTGCTCAAGTGCCATCTTGAAACAATTCAGATTCCCTACAACGTTGTTCAGAAGAGCCATTTCAGAACCTCATTCCTCTAATGATAAGAAACCTTCTAATTCCCAAACTGAATTTCTTTTACCCATCTGATCTTGTACCAAGATTATCTTTGAAGACCCATCACAGTTCTGAACTGGCTCCCAAAAGTTTGGGAATAGTCCAGTTGTTACATATATCTATTTGTCAAACCCCATTGATTTCCACACCAAAGGTATTGTGTGAGCTTATGTTGTAAACTGTTGCTTATGAAAGCTTATGCAACTCTGATTTAGTATAAGGTGCACCTCTACCCTGCCTCCAGTCTGACATCAGACTAAGGCTAACTCCCTTTCTAAACCTATTTTAGCATCCTAGATAATCCGTAAGGGAACAGGCTGCTCCCAGCCACTTGCACTTCAGGGAGGCTGATTATCTTACTACTTAGCAGATTGGTTCAGCCTCTGCCCAGCTGTTCATACCTGGTGAAGGGTTCTCACACTGGTGTTAAAAAAGTATTCCCTCTAACAGCAGCCTTGCAACCAACAGGACCTAATCAGCCTCAGGGCTCAGCACTGACAGTTTTAATGGGAAGGTTTAGCTGCCCACACTGTCTGCCAAGCTGCTTTCTGATTGCAAAAGGAGCTGTTGCATGCAGCTCAGGTTGTACTAGACCTAAAAGTGACTACCTCTGCACTTTGGACCATTAAACTTCACAGCAGTGCTATTACTCAAGTCTTCAAGGTCATGATGCACCAAATCTTTAAAAACTCCACCCCATCCTCCTCACTACTGCTTCCCTGCCTTTCACCCAGGAAAGCATCCATCCCTGCCTATCCCAACTGTGCTTCCCAACCCTGGATCCAGTGCAGACAAGCTCTTGCGCATATTGCACCCCTTTTCCCCTTCGTTCCACTGTAGACCCACTCCCTAGTTTCTCAGCCAAGGGAGCCCCAGCCTCCTCCCGCAGTTTCTCCCAAACATACCACCTCCCCAGAGGGGCTGCAGCTGCCCCCCAAAACCAAGATGCTGTTAATCTCCATTTGGGGAGAAACACTGTCAAACATTATACTTCAGTCTTTTCTTTAACACCACAAACCCCCAGAGACTAAGGCAGCTGCCACCCCACGTTCTAGGCAATCCCCTATTGGTTCGAGTGCCATGGTGCACCCAGAAGCACACCCTCTTCTGTATTTTCCCCAATGACTTTCAGGTAGAATTCCTGGAGCAGGAACAAAACTCAGAATCTCTGCACGTACCACCAGGCTACAGACTCATGCTCCCTCCCTCTGTTCCATTAAGGCTTGGATTCCTGCTTCATATTGTCACAGCTTCTGCAGGAGGGACGCAGCATTACCCCATTCAGCCCAGCCTAGAGCCTTATCATCAGTCCACATGAGTAGGCAGTGAGATGAAAGTTTCAACCCCCTCTAGCTGAGAAAGATCTTGAATCTGCATCTCCTGATTCTTGAACAAGTTCTGTGACTGCTAAGATTTTTTTTTTGAAAAATGTATATATGCATATATATATATAGAGAGAGAGAGAGAGAGAGTGAGAGAGAGAGTGTTATATATCACACATCATCTAGCATAAAACTTTCCATCATAAAGCTATTACAGACAATGCACACAGGAGTGCCACCGCCACCCTGGTTTCTGACTGAAAGTGGCAGTGGCTGCTGTGCTTGGGGTTGAACTAAATGTTTTCAGGGAGCGTTCAGTGTGTTCTGAGCACCCCCAAAGCATGCTTTGGGGGGCAAAGCATCAGCATCCTCATCACGCCTCCTGCAATTAGTCAAAACATCAATGAAATGAATGATACTACTGGCAGACCGAATCAGACAACTGTCAGATCCCGGTCAATTGGCTGTAAACATCAACAATGTTTCTCCTAGCCAACCAGATGGCTTTTATAGATTCATAGATTGTAAGGGGCTGGAAGGGACCTTGCAGGCCCCTACTTCGCCCAGCCCCGCAGGGAGCCACGCGACCGGAGCCGCGCAAACAGGCGCGCTTCTCTGCTGGCGCGTGAGTTAGCGCGGAGTTCGCACGGAAGGGCGCACGGGAGGGCCCAAGACCCTGCCAGCGCGCCCCCCAGGGTAGACAGTCCCAGCCGTAGCCCGTCCACCAGAGG
>NW_005842348.1:1149452-1162652 GCF_000455745.1 Alligator sinensis | reverse complement strand
TGGGATCCTATGACCCCATCTGACTTCCTGCCCTTTGGGCAGGGGGCTGGACTCGATGATCTTCCGAGGTCCCTTCCAGCCCTAATGTCTATGAAATCTATGAAATCTATGAAAGATCATTGAGTCCAGCCCCCCTGCACTAGGCAGGAAAGACAACTGGGGGTCAGGTGACCCCAGCAAGGTGCCTGTCCAGTCTCCTCTTGAAGATTTCCAGGGTAGGTGATAGCACCACCTCTTGAGAGCTTGTTTCACAATCTGAACACCCTGACTGTGAAGGAGCTTTTCCTAGAATTGAGCCTGAAGCGCTCTTCCAGGAGTTTGTATCCATTACTCCTGGTCTTCCCCAAGGGTGCCCTGGTGAACAGCTGTATGCCGAGCTCCTGATGTAGCGGTAAGCTGCTACCAAGTCTCCTCTCAGCCTTCTCTTCTTTAGGCTGAAGAGACCCAAGTCCCTCAGCCTCTCCTCGTATAGTCTGCCTTGCCAGTCTCTGATTATATGGGTGGCTCTTCTCTGGACCCTCTCAAGTTTTTCCACATCCTCGTTGAAGTGTGGTGCCTAGAACTGGACACAGTATTCCAGCTGTGGTCTCACTAGTGCTGAGTACAGTGGAAGAATCACTTCCTTGGTTTCACATGAGATGCATCAGTTGATGCATGCCAGTGTTGCTTGCCCTGCTGGCTACAGCATCACACTGACGGCTCATGTTCATGCAATGGTCAACTGTTACCCCTAGGTCCCTTTTTACTGTGGTGCAAGTCAAATTGTCGCCACCAAGCCTGTGGGTATGTTGGGGATTATTTGCCTCCAGGTGGAGCACTTTACACTTCTAAGTGTTGAACCTCATCTGGTTCCGATTCACCCACCTCTCCGGGTCTGCCTGTATCTGCAGCCTATCTGCAGGCATAACCATGCTCCCCCATAATTTGGTGTCACCCGCAAACTTGGCCAACTTCATCCCCACATTCAAATCATTGATAAAGATGCTGAAAAGCACTGGACCAAGCACGGACCCTTGAGGGACACCACTAGCCACTTCTCACCAGGATAACACAGATCTGTTCATAAGAACTGGGTCCTACCTCACAGCCAGTTTCCCACCTACTGAATCATTGAGCAGTTAAGCCCACAATCTTCCAATTTTCCCACAAGGATATCGTGGGATACTAGATCAAAGGCCTTTTGGAAGTCTAGGTATATAATGTCGACCTCCTCTCCCATGTCCCGGTGGCAAGATGCCTGGTTGTAGAAGGAGATGAGATTGGTAAGACAGAACCTGCCTGTGACAAAGCCATGCTGGCTGTCATTCAGAATCCCACCCTCTGTAAGTGAGTCACACGTAGACTCCTTGAAGAGTTTTTCTAGGATTTTCCCTGGGATAGAAGTCCCTCTTCCCCTTCTTGAAGATGGCCACAATGTTGGCCCTCTTCCAATCCTCAGGGATCTCACCTGAGTGCCATGAGTTTTGAAAAAGATTCACCAGGGTTTCTGCAATTTTCAGGCTATTGGCCAGTTCTTCAAATCCTCCAACTCAATGTCAAGGGACTTTCAGTAGCAAAACTTTCCATAATCAGTTCTATAACAATTCACCGCAAGGCTGCAATAAATTGTCTTAAGGAGACCCACATAGTAAGGATGAAGCTGATCACTTTACTATCAATGGGTACATCCACACATGTAGGCATATGTGCTTGCAACAGCTCAAGTAACAGTGGTACAGATTTGTGCCACAGATTTGTGCCTCAGCACACGTGCCTGAATATACACTTTGGTGTGGGGCAAATTGTGCTACTTGGGGCAAAATGACCCTGTATAAAAAATGCCCTGGTGAGCAGCTCAGGGCTACTTGCCTTCAGAAGCTTCTGAGGCCCAGCCAGTTGGTATCTGGGGACACTACTCCTTGTGCCAGCTGGACTGCTGAAGCAGCCCTAACCTAGAGCAGCCCCTGCATCCTCTACCCACTGCAGCAGTCGGGAGGTGGGGGCTGCTGCCTGGCTGTGACCTGCTGCCACCTGTGACAGTATCTACACACTTGGACCTGTGGCCCCATGGCTGCGTGCCTGCCAGACATGGACGGGGACTGCACGGCTGCCTAGGCTGTGGTATGGGCACCTCTGGGTCAGCAACCAATGGGCCCTCAGCACAGTTGGCCCTCAGGCGGCACTGCTGCCATATCTTCTGGTGCCATCTGGGCAGCTATCACTCCTTTTTCCAGGAAGAAGGCTTCCTAGGATGGGACAATCTTCATCTCTCTCCTAGAGATAAGCATCTGTTCTCCTGCAGGTTGCATGATCTCCTCTGAAGACCTTTAAACTAGGTTCAATGGGGGATGGGGAACTGGAGGTTGATGAGAACCCAGGGTTGGAAAGCCACAAACAAGGCACCAGACCTAACCAGGTAAGCACTAAGGGGGACACACCCCATCAAGGCAAAGGGACACCAAGAGCACCCACTGGGGAGCTAAAATGTCTTTACACAAATGCCAGGAGTATGGGGAACAAGCAGAAGGAACTCGCACTATGGCTTGCTAGCATGCAGTATGACCTACTTGGCTTAACTGAAACATGGTGGGATTCGATGCACGACTGGGTGGTAGGCATTGAGGGGTCCAGGTTGTATAGATGAGACAGAGGGGGGAAAAAGGTAGGGGTGTAGTTCTCTATGTTAAGGAGCAGTACACATCTTCCGTCATCAAGGCAGGAGTGGCACAAAGGCATGTGGGGGTCCGGGGGGGGGGGGCAGGGGAAAAGGACTTGGTAGTGGGGCTCTACTACAGATCTCCTCACCAGGATGATGAGCTAGACAAGGTATTCTCCAAGCAGCTTTCAGAAGCCATACAGGCGAGGGAGGCAGTGGTCATGAGGGACCTAAATTACCCAGACATTAGCTGGGAGGAACAGGTGGCCAAAACAAGCTGCTCAAGGAGGTTCTTACACTGTGTGCAGGCCCTCCACCTAACCCAGACGGTGTCCAGTCCCACCAGGGGTAGCACCTTGCTAGACCTGGTCTTAGCAACAGGGGATGATTTGTGGGGGACCTGCGGGTACACAGTAACCTGGGAGATAGTGACCACCACTTGTTAGAGTTCACTATCCAGTGAAGGGTGAGAAAAATATCCAGTGATGCTAAAGTTTTAGACTTCAGAAAGGGCCAACTTTACTAAACTTAGGAACCTAGTTAGTGAGGTGGCCGAACTGAAGAGCATCAGGCTGATGGGAGCCCAAGAGGGTTGGGAGTTTCTCAATGGAGTGATCCTTGGGGTACAAAAGGAGTCTATCCCCTTATACAGAAAAGGGGATAAAAAAGCCCCCTTGGCTTAACAGAGAGCTTAAGGAAAGACTGGGGGCAAAGAAAGAGATGTATAGGCAGTGGAAGCAGGGGGCAGCCACCAAAGAGGCATATACCACACTGGCACGCTATTGCAGGGAGTCAGGCAGGCCAAGGCAGGACTGGAGCTTAGGCTGGCTACAACAATCAAGAACAATAAAAAAATCCTTCTACGTATACATAGCGAGCAAAAAGAAGGTGCAGAGTAGCATAGGACCCCTGCAAGACAAATCAGGTCAGCTGGTGGTCAACACAGACAAAAGGCAGAGCTCTTCAATGGGTTCTTCGCTTCAGTATTCCTTAATACTGACCAAGACAATCCCCCCACCTTGAGCACAGACAGATGTCCAAAAGGCATCAGACCACCAAAGGTTAGTGTTGACTTAGGTAAAGAGCGCTTGGAAGGGCTGGATGGGTACAAGTCAGCCAGCCCGAATGACTTCCATCCACAGGTGCTGAAGGAATTGGCCAGTGTCATTGCTGAGCCACTGGCACGGCTGTTTGAGCTCTCATGGCACTCCAGACAGGTCCCTGAGGACTGGAAAAAGGCCAACATGGTGCCCGTTTTCAAGAAGGGGAGAAGGGAGGAGCCAGGTAACTTTAGGCCAGTCAGTCTTACCTCTATCCCTGGGAAAATACTAGAAACAATCATCAAAGAGTGTATTTGTGAAAGCCCAGCAAGGGAAACGATGCTGAAAGGAAACCAGGATGGGTTCATCAAAGGTAGATCCTGCCTGACAAACCTTATAGCCTTTTATGACCAGATCACACACTGCCTTCCTTGACACAGGAGCGGAAGCCGATGTCATCTACCTGGATTTTAGGAAGGCCTTCGACAGTTTTGCATCCTATTCTCATAGGGAAGCTAACGGGCTGTGGAGTGGATGCCTACACAGTCAGGTGGGTGGCTAACTGGCTCAGGGACTACACCCAGAGAGTGGTGGTTGACGGGTCATTCTTGGCCAGGAGGGAGGTGGGCAGTGGGGTCCCGCAGGGTTCGGTCCTTGGGCCAGTGTTATTTAATATCTTCATCTGTGATTTGGACGAGGGTGTGGTGAGCACCCTCTCCAAGTTTGCGGATGATACCAAATTATGGGGCAAAGTGAATACACCAGAGGGCAGGGAGCAGGCTGACCTGGACAGGTTAGATCAATGGGCAGAACGTAATTGGATGCAATTCAACAAAGATAAACGTAAGGTACTCCACCTAGGAAGGAGGGATCCCCAGCACACCTACAGGTTGGGGAATGTCCTCCTCAGAAGCTCAGAGGCTGAGAGAGATCTTGGAGTCATAGTTGACTCCAGGATGAACATGAGCTGGCAGTGTAACGAGGCCATCAACAAAGCCAATCGCACCTTGCCGTGTATTAGCAGATGCATGAGCAACAGATCGAGGGAGGTGATGCTCCCCCTCTATGCAGCATTGGTCAGGCTGCAGTTGAAGTACTGTGTCCAGTTTTGGGCGCCGCACTTCAAGAGGGACACGAAGGATCTGAAAAGGGTTCAGAGGAGGGCCACTCGCATGATTAGTGGTCTCTGTGAAAAACCCTACAAGGAAAGGTTGAGAGATCTGGATCTCTTCAGCCTATACAAAAGACAGCTGAGGGGTGACCTTGTAGCCACCTATAAATTTATCAGGGGAGGACAGCAGAGAATTAGGGATGCGCTGTTTACCAGAGTGCCTCAGGGAGTAACTAGGAATAATGGGTGCAAACTAGTGGAGAGCAGATTTAGGTTAGACACTGGGAAGAAATTTTTTACAATAAGGGTAGCCAGAGTCTGGAATGGGCTTCCAAGAGAGGTGGTGCTGTCACCTAACTTGGAGGTCTTTAATAAGAGGCTTGACAATCCCCTGGCTGGGGTCATCTGACCTCAGTCCTCTTTCCTGCCAGGGGCAGGGGGTCAGACACGATGACCCATTGAGTCCCTTCCGACACTATAATCTATGAATCACCCAGAAGATGTGCCCCTTGCAGTGGCCCACTTTGAACTGTTGAAGCATGTCCTCCTGGCCCCAAATGGCCTGGAGGTCAGCCACCTCATCTGCCCTCCAGCTGGGTCCCTGGTGCTGGCCCTGGGCAGGCTCCTCTGCCTGGGTCCTGCCACTTGCCTCACCAGCAGGGATCCTAGTGTTCCCTGTTAAAAAATTGCAAATTCTGTGATAAAAAAATCCCAAATGCTCTCATTAAATTACCCAAAATCTGCATTCTTCTGTGATTAAAATGAAACACCACTATATATCTGTATCTAGAGAGAGAGAGAGAGAGAGAGAGAGAGAGATCAATTGGGCAATCTTTTATTGATATATTTACAATTTTAAATAAATTTAGAAGCCTACCAGTGCCTCTATCATCATAATAAAATAATTTTCGAAATATCTATATACTTTGACATTTGCTTTTTTTTATTATAGAAAAAACAGAGCTGTCCCTGCCCCCTTAACTCACCAGGATGTGTGGACAGCTGCAGCTGGACCCACAGCTGCTTTATGGTGCTCACTCAGCAGCACTGGTATGCCAGTGCCCTGCCCCTGCCCGTCACTCCCAACCCACAGCCCTGCCAATGCTCCTCACCCCTGACCTGAAGCTTCTGCCTGGCCCCCACTCACTCCCAGCAGCAGCTGTATCCCAGCACCAGGACATGGGTCAAGCTGCAGCTGTCCCACCCACTGCTTTGTGGCTCTGAGCAATGCCAGCCCTTGCTGTTCTGCTCCCTGTGCCTGTGCCTTCCACCCCTCCGCCCAGCCCATCACATCCCCCAAGTGATTCCTGGGACCAGGAGCCCCCACAGGCCAGGGCTGCATGTCCCAGCACCGGTGTGGGCACAGGGCAAGGCTGCAGTGGAGCAGTTGCCCCTGCGCTATGGCTCCTGCCAGCAGGTCCCGTCCTGGCTGATGGCTGGGTATGCAGCATGTGGGGCTTGTGGGGATGAGGGGGAAAGTTCATGGGAGGGGATTTGGGGGATTTGTGGGGTTCGTAGGTATGGAGTTAGTGGATGGAGGTGTGGGGTTTGTGGGTAGCTTATGGGGGAGTTCATGGGGTGACTGTGTGGCGGTGGGTGGGGCTGTGTCCGGGGTGGGCCCCCCACCCAACCCCGCCATGGGACACAGCCCTCCTCTCCCCCTCCCCACAGCAGCAGTAAGCAGCAGGCCCCCACATTGTTCATGGCCTGCTGCAGAAAGACCCCCTGGCAGTACGTGGCACCACCCTGAGACTCAGGGGCTACACATGGCACATGGAGCCAGCCCAATCCACTGGCATGCAACTTTGGACAGAACTGGGCTGGCTCCTGCCACCACCCAAGGGCTCCTGGTGCTGCAGGCAGGAGCTGTGCACCATTAGGATGGGCCACATGGAGGCAGGAGCTAGCCAAGCCCTATGGCACACAGATCCTGCCTGCAGTGCCAGGGGGTGGCAGGAGCTGGCTCAGTCCTGCTTGAAGGTGTGTGCCAGAGGACTGGGCTGGCTCCATGTGCCATGTGTAGCCCTGGGGTCTTAGGTGGCTCTGCACGCTGCCAGGGAGTCTGTGTGCAGCTGCGGGGGGACTGAGAGCCATGGGGAGGTGGGTGGAGAACCCACCCGACCCACACAGTCATCTCCTTCCTACAGTCCCCTCACCCCCACACAGCCCCACCCCACAGTCCCCCACCCTCATGTCCCTACCTACTGGGGACAGAGCCGGGGTCTGAGCCACTGCTGCTCGCCTTGCCTGACTTCTATTTCCTCCATCACACTGAGGCACAGTGTGCTGGAGCAGCAGGGGCATGCGGCAAGCATAGAGATGTTTTGGCCAGGTGCTAGAGCATCTCTTTGGAGGACCCAGCCTCCAGTTGCTTTGGGGCATACTCCAGGAACGTGCCCTGCACTGCTTTTTTCTGGCGTGTTTTCTTTTGATCCTGGGATTTCCCAATATCAAACTTAGAGTCCGTGCTCAGACATGCCTCCTGCAGTGCCTCAGCCTGCTCTAAGACACTGCAACAGGCATGTACTCACTCATGTGGATGCAGACAAAGTTTTTGTTCTGACATGCTACACCCTTCATGCAAAATATGGGAGAGGAACCTACATCTGTAGCAACATTTCTGAGGCAACCCACACCCTATCCAGTAATCATTGTGATGTCATAAAGGTTGGAAGCTTCAGTATCACAAATATCTATAAACCACCAAGCAAAACTTGGGGGAACTGTCCTCTTCCATCTCTCCCCCACCCAACTGTATATGTTGGTGACTGTAATAGCCACTACATACACTGGGGTTACTCACACTCAAATGAAGATGGTGACCTGTTCCAAAACTGGGCATTCAGCAATGACCTTGCCCTGATTGATGACTCTAAACATGGTACCTTCCACGCAGCAAGATGGGACCAATTACTCCCCTGACATACATTGGGTTATGTCAGTCAACAGCCACGCACAACCAGCATCTTGCATCATTCTTGATGACTTTCCACACAGCCAACACTGTCCATCACTCAATCCACGTTGGCCTGCAACTCCTGGTCATTAAATGTATAAGAAAACTCAGACTGAACCTCAGGAAAACCAACTGGTCCCTATTCATGGAGACTGTTGAATGATCCATCGTTACCATTCCATGGCAAAATATCCTAGATGACGAAACCTATAAACATTTCTGTGGTGCCCTCTATAAAGCAGCACAGCCCTCTGTTCCCAGAGGATTTCACCTCTGTATACTCCTTGCTTGGATGGAGAGTGTGCTGCTCTATTAGATGAGTATGAAAAACCTGGTGATCCAGATATCACAGATCACCTGCTTGAATCACTCAATGCTGCTCATCGGGACCACTGGAAGGACTCAGTTTCTTGACTCAATTTATACCACTCACCAATGATGGGTGTGTATTCACCTGTGCTCTGGCAATCCTGCATCTTGATAGGCAAAATCCACTTGTGCTGGTGAAAAACTGATGCAAAGTAATCATTAAGGAGATTAGCTTTTTCCTGGATGTCAGTTGTCAGCTGCCCCATTTGGTTTAGCAAGGGTCCAACATTGCCCTTGTTTTTTTTTTGACTACCCACATATCTAAAGAAGGACTTTTTGTTGACCTTGATTCCCGTAGTCAATTTGAGTTCAGTTTTGACTTTTGCTTTCCTGGTTTCCTCCCTACAGGTGTGGGTCAGTGCTAAATAATCCTCTTTGGTGATGTTACCTGACTTCTAACACTTACAGGTTTCTCTTTTCAGATGCAGGAGGTCCATGAGTCCCTTATTTAGCCACAGGAGTCGCCCAGCCCTTTTGCTACCTTTTCTATGGGCTGGGATGCACTTCCCTTGTGCTTCAAGAATCACATCCTTAATGAGGCACTTGATAGTGGTTTACCACTGTATCAGAGGAGTACATCAGGAGCTTGGTGAACAACTGTTCACTAGGGCACCCCTGGAGAAGACCAGAACCAGTGGATACAAACTCCTGGAAGGCCGCTTCAGGCTTAATACCAGGAAAACCTCCTTCACAGTCAGGGTGTCCAGACTGTGAAATAAACTCTCACCAGAGGGGGTGCAGTCACCTACCCTGGTGGTTTTCAAGAGGAGACTGGACAGTCACTTCACTGGGGTCACTTGCCCCCAGTTGTCTTCCTGCCTAGAGCAGGGGTGCTGGACCCTATGATCTGAGAGGTCCCTTCCAGCCCCTAACAATCTATGAATCTACTAGATCATCCCCTTTGGCCAGTACCAGGTCCATAAGCGCCTTACCTCTTGTTGGCCCATAGACTTCTTGAGACAAGTAGAGTTCATCAATGCAGGTGAGAAAGCTATGTGACCGATCAGATTTGGCAGAGTGCTCCTCCCATGAGATTTCAGGGTAGTTGAAGTCACCCGTGACAACCATGCATTGAGAGCATGCAGCCTCTGCCAGTTCCCTAGCTAATGCATGGTCAAGATCTTCCTCTTGGTTAGGAGGTCTATAGTACCAATATATCCCCTTCATCACATTCCCCCTTTAATCTGACTCAGAGGGTCTCAAGGCGCCCTTCTTGGGTGCCAAACTCCATTTTTAGGGAAATGTACTGCTCCTTCACACAAAGAGCAGCACAATCCTTCCTGAAGAAGGTATAGCCATCTATACCCATGGTCCTGTCATAGGTGGAATCCTACCAGGTCTCCATTACTCCTATGAGATCGTATTGATTTTTATTTAGCGGGAGGGCCAGTTCCTCCTGTTTATTCCCCAGGCTCCAGGAATTTGTGTACATGCAAGTAAGCCTGCCATCAGAGGTACTAAGCTGCCCAGCACTCCTAGAATAGTCCCATCCCTGAGCTGGGGTAGGAGTGAGTTCTGTTGGGAATTCACTTGTGTCCCCTGTGCTGTATGACTTACTGATTCTGCGGCTGTCGCTTGGTGGGCTTGCACTGGTGCTTGTCTGCCCATCCCCTGGCAAGCTTAGTTTAAAGCCCTGTTGAGTAGGTCAGCCATTCTGGCTGAGAAGAGTTTCTTCCCCTTTGGAGTTAGGTGGAGGCCATCCCTTCCCAGCAGACCAATGTCTCCAGCTGTGAAGTGTGGGCTATGGTCAAAGAAGCCAAAGCCTTCACGATGGCACCAGCACCACAGTCTTCTATTGACTTCAGCAATTCGTCTCTCCCTCCTGTGCCCATGACTTGTAACCAGGAGGACTGAGGAAAAAACTACCTGTGCCCCCAATCTCTTAAGCCCCACCCCCAGAGCCCTGTAGGCACTCATAACCCGACTGGGATTGCTCCGAGCCAGGTCATTTGTGCCCATATGGATGAGAAGCATGGGGTAGTGATTGGAGGGCCGAACAAGTTTTGGGATCCTCTCAGCTACAACCCAGATACAGGCCCTGGGAGGCAGAAGATGTCATGGGCCAAGGGTTTCATAGATTTCATAGACATTAGGGCTGGAAGGGACCTTGGAAGATCATTGAGTCCAGACCCCTGCCCTAGGGGCAGGAAGTCAGCTGGGTTTATAGGATCCCAGCAAGATAAACATCCAATTTTCTCTTGAACACATTCAGAGTAGGTGCTTGAACTACCTCCGATGGCAGGCTATTCCAGACCTTGGGGGCTTGGACAGTAAAGAAATTCTTCCTTATGTCCAGCCTGAAATGGTCTTGCAGGAGTTTATAACCATTAGACCTTGTTGTCCCTTGGGGCGCTCTGGTGAACAAACATTCTCCCAGATCCTGGTGGACACCATTTACAAACTTTTAGGTGGCCACTAGATCACCCCTGAGCCTGTGCTTTTCCAGGCTGAAGAGTCCCATAGCTCTCAGCTTGTTATCATAAGGTCTGTTTTCCTGACCTCTGATCATGCACGTGGCGCTTCTCTGGACCCTCTCAAGCTTCTCCACATCCTTTTTGAATTGTGGAGCCCAAAACTGGACACAGTACTCCAGATGCGACCTCACCAAGGCTGAGTACAATGGGAGAATGACGTCCCAGAATTTGCTTGAGAAGCATCTATGGATGCAAGCCAGCATTTTGCTCGCTTTACTAGCTGCAGCATCACATTGAAGGCTCATGTTCATCTTGTGGTCAATCATGACCCCCAAGTCCCTTTCACGTGTAGTGCTAGCCAGCGTAGCAGTGCCGAGCCTATAAGGATGCTGCAGGTTTTTCCTCCCAAGGTGGAGAACCTTGCATTTTTCGGTGTTAAACACCATTGGGTTCTCGTCTGCCCATTTCCTGAGCCTGTCAAGGTCAGCCTGGATCACCCTCCTGTCCTCAGGTGTGAATGCTTTACCCCAAAGTTTGGTATCAGCGAACTTGGCCAGTCCACTTCTGACTCCAATGTCCGCATCATTAATGAAGATGTTGAACAACATAGGTCCAAAGACAGAGCCTTGAGGCACCCCAATGGTCACAGGGCACCAAGACGACTGCCTTCCATCAACCACCACCCTCTGGGTCTGACTACGGAGCCAATTCCCCAGCCAGCGGATCGTGGTGGACCTGAGGCCGCAGTTGGCCAGTTTTACCAAGAGGTGATCATGGGATACCAAATCAAAGTATCAGGGAAGCAGAGTGCTCCTTCTGTCAGGGAGTCACCCATGATGATCACTCTGCATTTCTTCTTTGGAATAGTTGCAAGTTGCCTTTCTTCCTCTAGTGAAGAGGAACTGAGCTGGTAGCTCAGTTGGTTCTTCTGGTGCTGTGATGGGCTCATATCTGTTGTTTAGTTCCAGGGGGGGTGGTGACCCTGGTGCAGGGTGGCTTGGGGCTGGAGACAACTTTTGTCCAAGCAACCCCCAGCTGGGCTTCATGGGGACTCCTCCTACATGCCCTCATCCTGCTAGCCTTCCTTGCTCCTCCCTCCTCATTCTTTCTGCAAAGGGCCTGGTGGTAGACATTGATCACCTCTTTGCCATCCCTCATGGCACACAGCCTCTGCACCACAGCCTGGAGCTCCCTTATCTGGCACTCCAGGGACTCTAATGTGTAGCACACCCCACAAGAGGAGGTATCCCTGCTCCTGGTCCCAGATGCCTGCATACATGCCAGGCAGCTCCCACAGCCAAGAGCCAGGGGCTCCATCTGGGTGAAGGCTGGAGCCATGGGCTCTGTCTGGGTAGAGGCCTCTGTGGTACAAGAGGGAGGGCTCTAGATGCAGGGGTGGGGAGGATCTTTGGGTAATGGCACATCACCACCATCATGTAGGTGGCAGCCTGGGCTACTGCTATACTGCCCCCTCTCTTCAGACTCACCACCTAGAGCTTTGTGCCCCTCCTGCTTGCCCTGCCACATGAACTCATGTGCTAACTCGTGCGCCGGGCCTAGAGCATGCCTGTTTGCGTGCTCTGTTCATGCAGCTCCCTAGGGGCTAGGCTAAGTAGGAACCATGGGGAGTGTGACCCTCCTCAGTTCCACTCAGCTGCCTCACTGGCTAGTGCCCACCCACCATGGGCCCCACTTACCTCCTGGCTCATGCTGGGGTCAGGTTTGGGGTCTGCTGAGGGTTTGCCGGGGCATGAGCTCACAGGGGCATGACCCATGCATCTCATTCCAGAGCTGGGTCCCAACTGTCAAGTTGGATTGGACTCTTACCTACTGCCAGCATCTGGAAGGGGTCCAGGGTAAGGTTTCATAGTTTATAGTTGGTAGGGTCGGAAGGGACCTGAGCAGATCATCAAGTCCAACCCCTGCCATGGCAGGAAAAAGTACTGGGGTCAAACGACCCCAGCAAGGTGTTCATCTAACCTCTTCTTAAAGACCCCCAGGGTAAGAACCAGCACCACCTTGCTTGGAAGTTGGTTCCAGGTCCTTGCCACCCTGACTGTGAAGTAGCGCCTCCTGATGTCTAGTCTGAATCTACCCTCTGCCAGCTTGTGACCATTATTTCAAGTCACTCCTGGTAGTGCTCAGGGGAACAGGGACTCCCCCAATGCCTGCTGGTCCCCTCTGACTAGTTTGTAACAGGCCACTAGACCCCCCCTCAGCCTTCTCTTGTGGAGGCTGAACAGATTCAGGTCCCTTAGCCTCTCCTCGTAGGGCCTCCCCTGCTGCCCCCTGATCATGTGGGTGGCCCTCCTCTGAACCCTATCAATGCTGTCCACATCCCTCCTGAAGTGCGGCGCCCAGAACTGGACGCAGTACTCCAACTGCGGCCTGACCAGTGCTGCATAGAGGGGGAGGATCACCTCCTTGGACCTGCTCGAGATGCATCTGTGGCTGCATGATAAGGTGTGGCTGGCCTTCCTGACAGCATCCCCACACTGTCAGCCCATGTTCATTTTGGCATCAATAATGATTCCAAGATCCTTTTCAAGAAGGGGAGGAAGGAGGACCCGGGCAACTATAGGCCAGTCAGTCTCACCTCCATCCTTGGCAAAGTCTTTGAAAAAATTATCAAGGCTCACATTTGCAAGAGCCCGGCAGGACAAATTATGCTGAGG
>NW_005842348.1:1146349-1148511 GCF_000455745.1 Alligator sinensis | reverse complement strand
ACCCCTTTTTCCTGCCTATGCAGGGGGTCGGACTCAATGATCTACTGAGGTCCCTTCCGACCCTAACATCTATGAATTTTCTGCCTCTGCACTGACAAGAAGGGAGTTCCCCAGCCTGTAGGTCTCCTGCTGGTTCTTCCTCCCCAGATGCAGCACCTTGCACTTGTCAGTGTTGAAACCCATCCTGTCCTCATCTGCCGACCCCTGTAGCCTGTCTAGTTCCAATTGCAGCCTATTCCTCCCTTCTAGCATGTCAGCATCCCCCCACATCTTAGTGTCGTCAGCAAATTTGAATAGGGTGCTTTTTACCCCCTTGTCCAAGTCACTGATGAACACGTTGAACAGCGCAGGTCCAAGGACCGAGCCCTGGGGGACCCCACTGCCCACATCCCTCCAGGTCAAAAATGAACCATCCACCACCACTCTCTGGGTGCGACCCTCCACCCAGTTAGCGACCCATTTGACTGTGTAGGTGTCAAGGCCACAGTCCCCTAATTTTTTAATGAGAATGGGGTGAGAGACAGTGTCGAAGGCCTTCCTGAAATCCAGAAAGACTACGTCCACTGCTACCCCTGCGTCTAAGGATTTTGTGACCTGGTCAATAGCAGAGGAACTCTTATTCATCACCTTGCTAGCACCACCTGGGGTGCAAGTCTCCAAATATTATACACCTCACTTTGGCACTTGTGTATATTCAGTACTGTGCATCAGTAAGGGGCCGAAGCACACACATAAGCTAGTGGACTCTAGCCTTAACAGCGTCATGAGTAACATCACTGGATGCCTTATGCCAACTCCATTTGACTGCTTACCAGTCCTCTCAGGCATTCCATCCCCTGACATCCAGAGACAAGCTGCCACCCTGGCCCTAGGCCTCAAAGCTCAAAATCTGAACCATTCTCTGCACTCTGGCTTAGTAGTCTCAAGCCAGAAAAAAACAACTATTGTCTGAAGTCTTGGAATCCGTTCTTCATTTAGGCCAATTAGCTCATCGAATTTGCAGTTGGCATGTCACCCACAGCATGGACCTCCCATCAGTGGAGCAGAAAAAAGGCTGCACAAGAACTACAGCTAAAGAACTTCACTCCCATACCAGCTTCTGCTCCTCCGGCTGGCAGCTGCCCCTCAGGGCCTGGATTGCTCTTAACTGTCTCAGAATAGGCACTGGACAGTTTAAAGCAAGCTTGCATTCTAGGGGCCTCTCCAATGACATTGGTTGCAGCTGTGGTGCTCAAACTCAAACAGCCTACCACACCATCTATGAATGTCCTCATGGCCCTTCTTCAGGTGCCCAAGGTCTTATTGACATTGACCATTCTACCTATTGCTGGCTTTCTGGTCCTTATGCCTCTGCCATATGAGTGTGGCGACACTTGCTTCATAATCACTACTACCACCACCACCACCTGCAAGGATCCATCACTAGAAACTTCCCTGCCCTGAAAGCTTGAGTGGTAGGGAGATATCCTCAGAACACTTCTACTGAATTGGACCCCACACAAAACAGCTGCCAAAGGAGGGGCTGCCTTCTTTTACTCAGTAGCTCCTGGACTTGAGCATGTACTCCCCCCACCACGGGATATCCAAATTTCAAACCATCTACTATCTAACGGGGATGTAAATCCACCTCGCACAGCAGAGTCCTCCCTGCCACTTATTAGTGGATGGGATGTGGCTATATCCATCTGTCCTGTTGGAGCTATTGAACTTATTACAAAACACTTAAATATCCACAGGAGTATGGGCTGGAAGCTAGGTCTCCCCTATATAAGTAAGTGTTGTAACCATTAAGACAGAGAGAAAGCCTTACTCTCTCCTCAGCCCGGGCCAATGGAGATTTCAGTAATTCACAAATGGCTTCATCTTGAGACTGATGGGTCCCACCCCAGATAATCCCTTTGCCTGGTGGACAGGAGACTTTCCTGGGAGGACAGAGAGAGAGAGTTCAGCCTCAATAGACAGAGGAGAGACTTGAATGAGCCTCCTGAGGCCTGGAAGTGTTCTAACCCATAGGTTTATGGGGAAAAAAGTGGGTGACAACCAACTTTTCCCTTCACCTGTTCTGTGTGAGCAAGGACTGGAGTAGGGGGCCTAATAGGAGCAGGCTCAGGGCTGTGAATCTTGTGTGGCGAGATGTCCCTCTGTGATGTTAGAATCTTAAC
>NW_005842348.1:1143220-1146318 GCF_000455745.1 Alligator sinensis | reverse complement strand
TCCCTTCAGCCTCTTCAGCTCCTTCCTTAAACACTCTGGTCTTTCTGGGTGCCAAAGCCGGGCACCCAGCTTTTCCCATGCAGTGTCTAGGAAGACCGGCTCTTTGCTCAGGGCTGGAAGTTCCCTTAAGCAGTGGCCTACAAGCAGATGTGACAATATTCAGCACCAAAATCTGTTTTGTGGATGTAGGACTTAGCTTCTTTGTGGCTCAGTTCCATAGAAGTGGCTCAGTTCCATGTCTGTGCAATGGGAATAGCAGCCCTGCCACCCTCCTCAACAGGAATTGGGCTGTGAGAGGCTCAGATACTACCATAACTGGGGGGAGGGCAGGGGCATAAAAGGTTACAAAAAAATTGACTTTCAAAAGCCACGGAGAAGCATTACAGTAGCAACGGGAATGTGAGATCACAAAGGAACTTGGTTCTTTGGGGAGATGGTGTCCAGGCCACTCAGCCTGGATTAGCATCCCTGGGGGCCCCTAAGGCATTGGGAGCCAGCCTTTTAGGCAGGTGTGCCATAAATTAGCCTCACGCCCTCCCCAAGTGCCACTCTCATCCTCATCCCCTGCCCAATCAGCTGCTCTGCCTTTTGCTCCCTGCTCTACCTGCTACTGTGCTGGCTGTCCCCTCCCCAGTCTACCACATGTCCCACACAGAGGTGGCCCATACCACCTGCTGCAGGCTGGCAACTCCTGCCCTTGGGGAATGGTCAGCTTCTGCCATCCTCCTTCAAAATACAGCACATTTTGGAGCTCTACTTCCATGCAGATTCCCTGCTGCTGTCATCTCATCTGATTCTCCTCCCCTGGCTAGAACTATCTTCACCAGTATTTTGCACTGCTGGAGTTCGGCAAAGAGCAATGACATCCTCTGGGAAAGGGGCCAGGGGACCAAGGATCCAATCTCTATTTCCTGGCACTGCTAAGAAAGAGGAATGATGGGCTGGCAAATCTGTTCCCACATTTAATCATTTGCCTATAGGCCCTAATTACTTGGAAAATTACAATTAAGAGGAGATGAAAAGGAGATGAACAGGAACTAAGTTTTGAAAATGGCCTTGGGCAGGGACTGTTTTCCACCCAAACCAATATTAATAGCTGCATAGTGTTAACAGCTGCATTGATAACATCATGGAGAGGTATATTAGAAATGTCTAATGAAGAGGCAGTTACAAATGAGCTAACTATAGAACTAGGCCAAATCACAAATCTGCTTATTAACTGGGCAGGATCCCCTCCAACCTTCCCACACCCAGTTGGTTCAGGAGAGGTTCTGAATAGTTCAGTCCTTTAGAGTGGAGGGTCTTGGTCAGGAGAGGCTCCCAAGGGGCCCGGAGAAGGTGAGAGACCTGCAGGAGTAACTCAGGTGAACCACTCAAGCTCTCATAGCCATTAGAGTGGAGGTCACAAGTAGGAGATTCCTGCAAGACCTAGAAGGCATTTCAAGCCAGGTGGCTCCATTTTAGTGTATCCTGGAAACAAGATGAGAGCTGCTTTACCCCCAAGCCAGCCCAGCATTGCTTCTCTGGCCACCGGCCCTCCAATGAAACCTGACACAAACTTGGCCTTGACAAAAGAGTCCTCAGTGGAAAGGCTGTGAAATGTACTCAGGGCCAGGAGACCACCATTGGTTTAAATCAATGGTTCTCAATGTTTTTTGTACCTGGACCCATTTGTAAACATCAATGGTCAGTCCCAGCCCAGTAAATAGTTTAAGTAGCTAGCCTCCTGCCAGCCTGCAAGGGAAAACTTGTGGTTTCCCACATTTTTCTCCTTTAAAGGAGAAAATCTGTGATTTTCCAAGTTTTTCAGTGATTGTTCATGACCCTTCCATATATTCTTGCGACCCACTTTTGGATTGTGACTCACAGGTTGAGAAACATTGGTTTAAATGACTTGGAAGTGTCTCAGCCCAGTTCTCAGCCAAACACATCACAAAACCCAAACTGCAGAGGATGCTGCACTGGGCCCTGAAGATGGAACTGACAGAGAACTGACTCCTTTTTTTAGTTCTGGAGATGACCTTTCCACTGGCATGGGAGGTAGCAGGTAGAGGGGAAGCCAGCACAGTAAGAGCCTAGGCAGCACCTGCTTTGGGGTTAAACAAAGGGCTGGATGTGGCAGGAGGGGAGGTCCATAGCCCCTCTCTAACCGGCATCAGCAAGTCCCTTACCCTCGTTGCACTTGCAGATGAATGGCTTCCTCTCCTCACAGCGTGCGTCCCTTAGAAGTCCAGTCCCTGTGTCCAGCCACACACAATCCTTCAGGCCACCATCAGCCAGGTCATCTCTCAGGTGCCTACCCCGAAACACAGAGAAGAAGCAGTTACTGCCATGGTGTCTCAAGCACTGGGCAACATCAAGACTGGGCTAACATATTCTGTGCGCTGGGAACTGTCCCCTGTACCCAGTTCTCCCTGCCATTTCCCCCTTGTGAACACCTGTTGTGCAAGCTCCCTATTGCAAGGCCCTTCTCCCTGGGGTACTATGGTGGGAACTCTCAGGAAGCCCTGGCTTGTCTTCACCCTTGATGACACCAAGGCTGATGGGCACAATGTGCCCCCAGCATCATGGCTGAGTACCTGCACCAATACCTCATCTCTGCAATGGCTGGCTGAGGCAGCAGGCTGTGCTGGGCTCCCTCTGGCTGCCCTAGAGGCTCCCCATCCAGCCAGAAGCAGCACACTGACAGCCTACTCATCCAGACTAGAGCCTGCTCAGCTGTTCTTCCCAGGTACAGACCTTGATCCCCCCACTACCTAACCCGGGGACTTTTTACACGCTCCCTAAAATCCACAAACAAGGGAACCCTGGCAGACCTATTACATCCAACCATGGGACCCTAACTGAGGAAATATCAGGTTTCATTGAATCAATCCTAAAACTGCTTGTCACCCACAGAGCAAGTTTTGTACAAGACACTACAGACTTTCTACGGAAACTTAAAAACATAGACCACCTTCCCAGCAACACACTCCTAGCCACCATGGACGTTACCAGCATATATACCAAGATACCACACCAGGATGGCATCCAAGCCTGCCTTACTTATCTACAGAAACAAGATTACAACTCAGAATACAGACCCAAAGATATTACTG
>NW_005842348.1:1120167-1142326 GCF_000455745.1 Alligator sinensis | reverse complement strand
ACAGAAACACCCAATTACCTGTGGGGGCACATTTCTCACAAGAAAACCACTCTTTCTCCAATCTCTCAGTCCTGATCCTCAAAGAAAACTTACACAACACTTCCCAGAGACGAGCCTATGAGCTCCACTTCATCAACCTCCTAGATACTAAAAATCATGGACTAAATATAGGCATTGGATTTATGACACGTTATACCTGCCTGACATCTGACTCCCCAGGTATCTCTCCACTTTTATCCCCTTTCTTCCCCCCCCACCTGTCTCTCACCCATTGACTCCTCAATCTACATTTTCACTGACTACCTGTCTTGTATGAAGACCAGCCCAACCGCTGGCTTCTTTACTTTTCATTCCATCCAGGAAGAGCACACACCAACTGCTGAAACTTCCTTAGCCTGACGAAGGGTTTTTGAACCCGAAAGCTTGCTTAATAATTATTTTCCAACTATTTGGGTTGGTCTAATAAAATATATCAGATTCACCCAAGAAACCTTGTCTTCCCAGGGGTGACTTTTTTATTTTGACTGCCACCATGTGGCAAAATGGTGAACTCTCCCTTTAAACAAGGAGGGCAGCTGGCTTGAAGCTGGCAGTTCAAACAGTGAAAGTACCGGAGCAAAGCTCACCCTTGGGCACTTCTGTCCCTTCCCAAATGTGAGGCAACAGTAGCCGTGAGTCAGGCTTGCCACCATCTGGGCCAAGTGGGATACATCTAACCACTCCAGAGCATGCACAGGGCACAGCAACAGACTCTGAATGCCACCTCCCTGGCAGTAGATAGCAAGAGAAATACCCAGGTTCAGGGGCCAGTCCCTGTGGCCAGTACTTGGCAAAGAAAAAGTCTTGTACAAGTAGCACAGATCTCAGAGGGGGGCAGATCTACAATTCCTATGCTCCCTGTTCTGTTCTGGGCCTAGGCCTGCTCCTGGGTGAGCTCAGGGGTAAAACTCCCAGCACCCTGAGCTAAGGAAGAGTTTGCCCTGGCTCTCAGCCCTGCTGAGTATCACATACCACTCACAGCCCCACCAGAGAGATCCCCCAACCTCTCCACCCCCTCTCCCCTGCCCCCCACACACATACACCAACCAACCAACCTGTAGCCTGCACTGCACTCCCTGGTGCAAGACACAGGAGTGTGATGTTTGCTTCTTGGAGAGATACCTCCATTAAACAGAGCTGTGTGGTTATCTGTCATTTTGGACTTAATACCCAAACAAAGGTATTGGAAAAGTAAGTTTCAGATCAGCCTAACATTGCAATATTTTGTATGTATTTGGAAAAATATAAAAAATATATTTGGGGTTGAATGAAACAATTTCTTTCCTTCCCTGCCAGACCATTTCTATGTCCCTGGGACAAGTCCAGATTCACACAGGCCCTGGCACAAGAGCTTCCTGGTCATGGCAACAAGTGTCATACAAGACAATGCACTCACTCTGTGAGTTGCCTGCTGATGGGATCTTGTGTGGTCCACTGAAATACAGATTCATGTGTCTGGTCATTAAGGCCTGTCCAGAAAGGGCCCTGGAAATTTGAACAGATCCAGTCCTGGAAGGAAACAAGAAAACCTGAGGGTTACAGGACAGAGATCTCTCTTACATGCTTAACCAGTATTTTCAAACATCTGGACCTACTAGGAACTTCAACCTCACCTGTAGACACCAGAATAAAAGTGCCTTCATGTCCAATAGTGCTAAGCCAGACAGTGGGTATGACCCCTGCCCCTGCCTTTGCATGTATGGTGCTAGACAGCTGTTGTGTCTTATTGTTTTCCTTGCAGTGTCCCTTGAAAGCCAAAGCCCTCGTGTTCAGCACTGCACAGCTCAGTTTGCTTGTGGCAGTTTTGCAGCACCGGGGACTCCATGTTCTCTGCCATGAGGAACCAGAGGCTTTCTTGGTTTCTGTCTCTCCACAGGACTAGACTGGGTCAAGTCAGAGGCAGAGCAAGCAGAAGTTCTACATACATATACTGAGGACAATTGTTAAGTTCCACCCTGGATATGAGTCTAGAGAATTATAATAATAAAGAACTGTAGTTCAACACAGAAGTGTTCAGAGTGTTGTTGCTGAACTCACAACATATCAACAGCCCACTGCGCAGACTGGCCTTCACAATAGTTTGGGATTTGTTTCCTAGACACGGAGTTTGTAACAGCTGACTCTGCTCTCCCCTTTCTGCACCATCTCTCAGCTCTGCTTTGAAAGCAGCTCAAAAGGGAGCGCTGTGATAGCCTCCAGGCTGGGAAGAAGGGTTATGGTGTAGCACTGTGCCCTGCTCATCTCACCAAGAGCAAAGGGCTTGTGGCCAAGACAGCTTTCTGAGTCCCCCTGGAGGTGTGCTATGGTGTCAAGTCAGGAATGGCTGGCTCATACCTTCTCCTGGGTGGAGTTGAGGTACAGCAACTCCGTGCGTCTGAACCTCCGGCACACCTGCAGGGCCTTCTGCCACGTGTGGACCAGTGAGGCATCCCAGTAGTAGCAGCTGCCATTCCACTGCCTCCACCCAGGATCCAGCGGACAGAGGATATGGGGAACTGCCATGAAGAAGAAATACCAGGGAGAACAATGACTGCCACTGTGAACTATGAAGAAACAGTTTTTCCCCCGACAACCCATCCTCAGAACTCTGAGCCACAAGTGGCTGAAGGAGGACTGTGGCTACCCTCAGAAGGAGCCTGAAGAGATGAGGGTTGTCTGCATAGACCTCATGGGCACTGTCACTGGAAAGGCTGTGATTTTGGGAACATCCCCACAGGGATGTGTTCCAGGAGAAGCTAAGGTTGGGATCTGCCCCACCACTATGGGAGCCACTGTGGGACAGCAGGAGGTGCCTGAAAGCAGACACAACACACAGCAAGAGGTACAGCTCAGAGGGAACCAGAACCCACCAGATCCTACCCCTCCAGCCAGCTCAGCCATGCCCCTCTGGCCCTGTCCCATTTCCCCAGCCACATGGACTGGCAAGCACATACATGCACCAACACATACATGGCCTCAGGGCAGCTCTTCTGGTTTTTGCTCTTCTCAGCCCCTATCTTTAATTTATTTTAAATAAATTATTTTTTTATTTATTTATCTGTTTACTGGGATGCTGTGTTGAGTTCTGGGGCCAGACCTGTTGTTGCATCCTCACCTGCTTTGCTGGCTGTGAGCCATTATCTAAGTGTTTCTGCTCCCCTCTCTCTTGCTCAGGGGGTTTGTGCTCAGGGAACTCAAAGCAGGGTGAGCCCCTGCCTGATCAGCAAATGCCAATGATATGCACAGCCCCAGATCACAGACCTTTTGTGTCACCAGTTCCCCTCTGCTTTCTGGAAGCATGTACCACCCTTGGCAGCACCTCACAGAATTCCAATATCCTTGCCCTGGGAATGAACTGTCCTTTCCCCATATGTTGCTGCTGCTAGCTTGGAACTGGCTGGAACTCAGCAGCCATCAATGAGTGCCCAGTGACAACTGAACAGGAGTCACCAGCACTGAGTCTAGGACCTGCAGGGCTCTTGGCTCAAGGGCACTGCAGAGCACCCAGGGTTTAGGCAGAACTGAGTGGTGCCCTTTAGCGTGTGGCTACCCCCAGGCATCCCAATGAGCATCTGGGCAATGGGACTTCCATTAGTTCTTCTTGGCAGGTACATACCTTCTGGCCCTTCACAGACCCAGGGCTTGAGAACTGAACAACTGGATACAGCAAGGCCTGGACTGGCAGGGGGCCCAATGCCCAGACAGCCTCCGGGAGTAAGCAGCACCCCAGCCAACCTAATGGGGAACCACTAGTCAGCTGGCAGCAGCATGAAGCCTTACCCAGGTCCATAGACTCAGTTCTGCCCTGTCCCCATCCTGCAGAGACCCTTCCCACTCTCACCTGCTCCTGTGTTTAATCCACCCTCCCACAGTCTTAAACCCAGCTAACCCCCCCAGCAGGAATAGACAGCCTGGCCTTCATAAAGCAGCAAATAAATACCTGAGGAAAAGTCTGCAGATTCCCACAAGTCGGATCTTTTTCCTGCCTGTTTCATCCACAATAGCATTTTTTTTCCCCTAATCAGATAGTATTGTGTTCCCACTGCAGAGCTCTGCCCCAGAGGTGAAAGCTCACTGCCAGGGCAGCTGGCACTGCTAGCCAGGGAAGGCCTCAGGAGCCTGTCCCTGGAGGGAGGGGGGACAGTAGGGACCTCAACCCCCTGGCAGACAGACAGGGCTACAGCCCATGCCTCCCTGGTGTGGGCTGCAGCCAGCAAGTGGGCCTGCTGATGGGGGATGCAGCACTGAGGTGTGGGCTTCCCATGGAGAAAGCAGGGATAGGGCCTGCTGCATGAGGGCAGTCAAGACACCTCTGGTCTCTCAAAGTGTCCCTATAGCTGCTGCTCCCCACCCTAGAGGTTGGGCAGGAGAGTTGGGGCAGGTGATCTGTGTCTGAGACCTATTAGCACAGGCTGACTTGGAGAGCCAGGGCTGCTCACAGGATGGGAGTGGAGTCAAGAGCAGCACAAGAGGGTGCAGCTAAAGTCAGAAGGCTGCAGGGCACACCTTGCAGGGCTGTCTGCCTTGGGCTTCCTCAGCCGCCCCTCTGGCTCAGCCCTCACTCACCAGGGTGCACTGGGATCTGTGGGCTGAGCCATACTTGTCCACCTCCCATCACCATCAAGGTCATTCAGCCCAGTCCAGCTGTGTCTCTGCACCATGGTTGCAACCCAGGCCTGAAAGAAGCAAGTACTTCACTGAGAGATCATTCCTCTGGCTTGTGGCAGAGTTTAGGCAGGCAGCCCAAGGGAGCCACAGGGTAATTAGGCAGGGAGAGGGGCATCCAGAGAAGCCTAGACTGACTGCACTCTCTGGGGCAGGGTGCTGGGCCCACTGGGGGAATGCTTCTATTGCTTCCTCAGTGCCCTGGAGATCATGGCCCAGCCCATGCATCCCGCTCCACATTCGCCAAGCACACAAAACAGATGGTGAAGGCCCAGGGAGACACTATCCACAGAGGAGTGGAGGCAGAGGTGCTTCTTCACGGCAACCCCACCACCTCCTTGCTGGGTTTGCATGCATGAACAGGAGTATGAGGTGAGGCGTCTTCTCAGAGGGTGCTGGGTAAGTGGCAGACACATACCCTCTATATCAAGAAACTCCCTCTATCACCATTCCCACATACAGTGACTGGGAAGGGAAGGGAAGGGAAAGGAATGGGGTCATCCGTCCCTCCAGGGATTGGGCTGCCACAAGAGTCCCTTACCCTGGGGAGGGCAGTGCCCCCTCTGCCTGCTGGGCTGCTTGAGGCCTCCTCTTACCCCTTCACTCCAGCTCAGATACAGCTCATTGGGGGAGGCTGCCAGGACAGGGGGCCTGTTCCCTCTTGGCAGTTCACGAGTTCATGCTCACTTCCTTGGACATTATTAAGGAAGTTGAGGATGTGGGGAAATGGCAGGCCACACACAGGGAGAAACTGCCAGCAGGAGGCACACAGCAGCCCACATCCAGAGGGGTTCACATGGCGCAGAGCCCAGCAGGGAGTTAAGTAGCCAAGCACAGGGCCAGGGATCTCCACAGAAAGTTAGTGTTGTGAAAGGCTCCTCCCCCAACACAGATTCAACTGGCTTCATCCTGCCCTGGCAGCAAGGCTACAAGAAGCAGCAGCTGCCCTGCAAGGCCAGTCTCCCTGCTCAGCACCTGGGAGTACATGCACAGAGAGACTCCTGTGGGTTTCCACTGGGTGACTATCCATAAGCAGAGCATGATGCCAGACAGACAGAGACAGCAGGGAGAAGCCGTTTCTGCCTCAGGAAGATGCCTGAGCTCTCTCAGTGACTCTGCTCAGGGAGGAGCCCAGGTCACTCCTCATCTGCCTAGCCTCCACACCTTTTCCTCCTGGCTGTTGAGGGCCAGCAGTCCCAGACCTTCTCCAAAGGAGCGGCAGGCTCTTTTGGCTTCTTCCCACGTCTTGGTGTCTTTTTCCTCCATAAAGTAGCAGTGTCCATCCCAGTACCACCAGCTGGCATGCCCAGGGCACCGGGAGCTCACTAGCCCTGGGGAGCAAACAGGCAGCAGTTGCCCATCGTTGGAATGCAGTTTCAGCCAAAACCTATTGTGCCCACCCCTACCTCAGTAAGACCATGGTGCTACTCTTGACTCCCCTCCCATACCCGTTCCCACACTGAGCTGTCTCAGCTCTCTGGTCCCTTCTTCCCAGGATCTCTAAGAGCTGGCAGGCGGGAGCCAGTTGGAGGCTCCAGCCTGCACTTGTGTATGGCAGACAAGTATTATCATCTGTAGGTTCAGGGACGGCCTAAGACATGGAGCACCTATCGAAGCCATGCAGTCAGGAACTGACCTCTGTGCCCCAGCTCTGACACCAAGCATCTGCCCCCAGCAGACACTGCCTCCCATAAAGCCGAGGACTAGTCCAAGGAATAAGGACACTGCCATAGGCAGGTAGTGCATCACTTTCTAGTGCAGCCACTGCTGTGGAGCATTTCTTTCCCCACACTGAGGCCCCACACATCCTCCACAGCTGTCCTCACTCAGCAACAGTGTTGAGGGGGGTAAGAGTGCTGAGTCTGCCATTCCTGGCCTGGACATGTGGTCTCACTGGTGCTCTGCACAAGCTGGCCTATTGCTTACTGCTTGCTGTGACTTAAGAGTCCAGCGCAGGAATTAATGTAGTTTCCATCTCTTTTCTTCCAAGGTGAAAGTCCTGTGCACATGACAGGATGCCTCCCAGCACACCCATATGTACACACACACACACACACACACACACACACATTGCACTCCCTGCCCCTCTGTCCCCATGACAGCTCTAATCCTGGGAGTGGGAAGCCTCTTTACCATGGAGACAGGAAGGCCCAATCCTGCGGACACAGCGCAGACCCTCTTCACATCGGCCACTTAGTGGACTACAGGGATGGGAGCCAGGACAAAGCAGGCAGCGTTTTGTGCAGTTCACTCCGTGATAGCCAGGAGAGCAGGCTGCAAACACAAGCACAGTGACAGGGCCAATCCTACTCCCTCTCATCAGTAGGAGTTTGGTCAACAAATTCCACTAGAACAGGATCAGGCCCCCTACCTCTAAAATGAGCCTAAGCCAAGCCCTGGAGAAGCTGTGTGGGGGTCCCCCTGCCCCTTCCCCATGGGAAGAAGAGATGGTTTCATGTCTGGCTTTGCAGGCTCACAGGAGCGCACAGGGTCATTGCCCCACCCAGGGGGAACACCCAAAGTCAGCAGCACCCCCAAAGGGAGACCCAAACACCCTGGCACTACCTGCCTCATAAAGAGGGGCCACTACCTGACTTCACGTAGAGGACAGCCCCTGAGCCAGGGCTGTCCACCAGCACTGACCCCCTCACAGTGTAGTGGGCTCCTTTTAGCTGCAGCACCCCAGAGCAGTTCTCTCTTTGTAGAAAGCAGGAATCCTTAGCTGCTGCCAGTGAATGGTGTCTCTGCCATGCAAAACCCTTGAAGGAAATGAACAGCTTCTCCTGAAAGGCCAGCAGCTTCACATCTACAGAGAGAGGGTTTCTTGATGAGATTCCTATGAGCTTGAGTCTCTCAACCCCTGGCCCCCACCTACACTCACCTCAGTGAGATGGTGGGTTTCCCATGGCAGTCAGGGTTCCCACACCTCCAAACTCACCAGTGCTGGTTGCAGAGCTCTGGCTGCCAGTGGGATGAGTCAGCCTCCTATCAAGGCCCCAGCTCTGAGTGTCAGGTATCTGCATGCACCAGTACTACAGCCCCACATGGTAAGGCAACAGCAAGAAAGCTGAAGCAACATCACAGGGAGAAGCAAGGAGATGCAGGTGCACCAGGAGTGAAATTTCTCAGTTCCATGGGAGCCCAGCCCTGGTCTATGGCCCCTGCACCAGTGAGATTTAGGAGTAGAGGTACCAGAATAGATGCATAGATGTGCAGGAGGCCTGGGCTCAGCTTCAGGCCCTGTTTCTGTGCCAGGAATGATATGTCCTCCCCATGACACCCTGGTAATTCCAGTGACTCTAAAGGACATACTCCTGGGGACTTGAGGCTATCTGAGAATTAGTTCAAGTGCCCTTGTACTTCATGGCCAAATGTGGAGGCACATCCAGGCTCTGCAATAGAACCCAAGCACAAGCCTCTCCCCCCCACCCCCTCCTTCCTGGGGAACAGGAAGCTCAGGGCATTAGTGCAGCATGCTCGCTCCCTGGACCCACAAATACCCAGGTGCCTCACGAGAACATGGAGGTTCCTGTGGAGGCAAAGGTGCTACCTTCAGCTCGTTGACAAGACCAGAGAGACTGTGGGGGGCAGTTTATCCGAGAGCCTCCATCTCCACCTCCAGAGGGAGTTGCACATATCTGGAAGATGCAGAAAAGGCAGCTGGTCCATACCCTACACTGTCGATGCTTTCCCTAGGACTAGTGCTGAAACAGGGCTTCCCTGGGTCCCTTGATGAAAGGGCTGGGGGCAAAGAGACAGGAAGAAACCTTGGCCTCTGCTATTGGCATCTTGGAACTCCCTCCTTTCCTGCATGCCAGTCATGCTTCAAAGGGCCTTGAAAGTGGTCCCTGACAACATGGCCTGCCCAGGTGGTTTCCCCA
Source organism: Alligator sinensis (assembly GCF_000455745.1). NCBI lineage: Eukaryota > Metazoa > Chordata > Crocodylia > Alligatoridae > Alligator > Alligator sinensis. The sequence continues at coordinate 1,133,762 of NW_005842348.1, read as the reverse complement.
AGTGCTGCCGGCTCTTTCGCATAATGTTCCCACACAAAGGCTCTAATGCTGTTCCAGCACCAAACCCCAGAAAACAGGGCCTCAGATGCCCCAAGACCTGAATCTGCTTCAAAAATAGTCCCAAGCACCACTGACCTAATCTCAAGGATTTAGCTTGGGTCTCCTCACCACATCTGGGGACTGCTTGATCTCCAGAACTTCCGCGGCCAGATACCTCCTGCAGATGGGCTCCATTTCATACTGACTGCCCTTGTGATCCAGAGACACACAGGCTCCATCCTTGTACACCCAGCCAGTAAAAGAAGGGCATTTCAGAGACATGTACACTGCCAAAAAAAGTGAGTTCCATGTCACCCTCATGGTCAGAGGGGCAGTTGCAGCACTGCGGTCACGTGGGAGGGAAGGGCACTACGGTTGCAACCCTTGTAACTCACCACTAAGAGACATGTCCCTGCAGAATGATACATGCCCCAAGACACAAGCAGTGTGTCACCATCATAAGGCTCAGCCCACCATTACTGTGGCTCATAAGGTGTCTTCTAGAGCACCGGCCACCCTGGAGCGTAGTGGGTGAATTTGGCCCCTTGTGCTCTTACAATATCTTAAAAGGCCTTGTGCTCAATGATAATGTTGGTGGACTGGCCAGCAACAAGCTGTGGTAGATGCTGGATATGCCCTGCAGCACTAGAAGGCCCCCATTTGAAGTGTTTTTGGGCTGAAATCCCATAGACTTGGGACCTGAGCTCCTTTTTGACAAAGGCCAGAGCAGACTGAAGGGGACTTCCTCTGATTGACAATCAGAGCCTGGGTCTGTACCTGTGAGGCAGGTTTCTTTGGTCCCCCAGGATGCTGAGGAAGGAGAATCACACAGCCTTTATGCAAAGCAGCCTGGCTCCGCACACCCTGCTCCAGCATGAGCTGGAGCGGGGTGGGGGAGAGGCATGGCAAACCCAGGAATTTGCATGCACTTTGCAACATTGCTGAAGAAAGCAGCATTGCAGCCTTTACCTCTGCCCTCTAGCGGGACCAAGGCTACAGTGCTCCCTACCAGACTGCACCAGCTGAATGAGCTAGCCTTTGCTGCTTGGGCAATACCATGAGTCCCCGCTATCTCCTTCTGCCCCTCACTGCTCACCTGCCACCTGCATGCTCGGATCCCAGCTGTAGTACAACATGCCATCACAGGCACCAGTAAGAGGGTTGAAGCTGACCCCAGGGTCACACACAGGGTGCACAGACTGGCAGTCCTGCCCTGAATAGCCTGGGGCACACCCTGCCACAGGAAACATACACACCATAAAGCCCCTTGCTACAGAGGAGTCCTCTCAGCCCCACCCAGTTCTGGTGACTGCCTATCTGGCCCTGCAGCACCACTCCACACACTGGCTGCACCAGTGAGGTGCTCCAGGGCTGGGGGAAGCACTGTTCCCCAGGAGACCAACCACCCCAGCCTATGGGGGCAGTAGACTGGCTGGGAGCTTGGATCTCTGCAAGGCCAAGAAAGACCTCTCCTGACATACCCCTTACTTCTGTCCCTGCCCTCAGGGTGCAAGGAGGAAGGAGTTCCTCACCCACCCCCAGCCAGGGAAAGGCATACAGCATAGCTCATAATTCAGCACCTGCTTTGATGTGCACAGCAGCTGTTGGGTCCATGGTCAGATCCTCCAGGCTGGCAAACCGCGTGCCAAGGGAGAGGTAGTGAGTCCCTGCCATGCTGACCACAGCATTGCAGCCCCTGCCCAGGGCAGTGCACTGCTCCTTAGCTGTCTGAAGAGAGGTGAAGCTTGTGTCCGTGGACAAGCTTCCATGCCAGGATTTCCCAGGAAATGCTACATACAGCCCTGTAGACACAGAGGAGTCCAAAGGGGAGTTACTCACACATCTTGCCTGGAATGGAGCCACTCAGAAGAGGGGATGCCCACATGCCTGGGATGGTAAATGCCACCCATTGACTGCCAGCCTTCTTTGCACCTGACATGCCAGTGCTCACTGCTCAGCACTCAGCAAAGGAACAGAACTAATGGGAGAAGCATGCATTGCGTTATCGTCCCTCAAGCTGCCGCTTGTCTGGTGCCAAGAATGCACTGTGTGATGGCCCTGCAGCCTGCTGTCCACACAGCCATGAGAACATCCACCACAGCTGGGCATTCAGGCCCCTTTCCAGAGGCCAATAGAGTCTTACTGTTCTTCTGTAGGGTCTGGCACACCCAGTGATGCCGTCTCTGGCATGGTTCGCTCCTCAGAAAGCCAGATGGCAGCAGGAGGACACAGTCTGTGTCATTAGCAGCTTTGGAGGACCGGATCAAGCTGAAACCCAAGGGAGCAGGGTGAGGCATTGGTGAGGATTCCAGTGGCAGGGGTGGTTGATACCCATACCCTCCATGCCTGCAATAGCAGGATCACTGCCAAGGCCAGGGGACTGCCCCACACAGGGCTCAGCACAGGTAAAAAGCAAATGAAGGTGATCTCTAAGAAGTGCCTCCATCACTGCCCCAGATCTGGTCATACAATGGCTTGCACCTAGGGACTGAGTATGGCCTCCTGCCTCACCTGCCCTCCTCAGGGTTGGAGTGCTGAGGTCAGTCCCCATGGGCTCTCATGCTTCCAGTCTGTGCATATCCACATGCCCAGTTATGCTGCTACAGCCTCAGCTCTCCTGAGCCAGGAGTCAGTGCCCCCATCCCCAGTGGGGAGAACAAGAGGTGGCTGGGAGCTCCTTACCTCTGCAAAGCCTTAGTAGCAGGCGTTCCATCAGCCCACTGATGCAGAGAGCCCCCACGCAAACCAGTCCAGATGCTCCAAGTCAGCTGCTCCTGCCACCAGCTCTAGGAATTAGCACAAGGCAGTTAATCTGTGTTTGACAGGGCTCTAGATACCAGTGGACAAGAACTAAAAATGCTTCAGCATCCACTTTTCCAGCATAATCACAGAATACAATCACACAGGGCAGCAGTGAAGGGGAGTGGGGTTAGCCCTCCCAGAGCTCCCTTGGGGATGGGTGTGGGGACACAAGGCTTCCCACATCACAAAGGCCTTCACTGAGCAGGAGAATATCTGAGCCACAGCCTTAGAGCACCAGCACATCTACTTGATTAAGGGCATGGACATCTCCCATTGCTTGCTATAAGGAAAACCCTGAAGTGCAGAGTGGAGCCCTTCCACAGCCCTTCAGCTGTTGTAGAGCCCTTGGTTAAGTCATCAGACCACCCAGCTCTAGCTGTAACCAGGCTACCCAGCTCTAGTTAACTGGCAAACAGCTAATTAGTTACTCAGAAGCACAGACTCTAGCCTGGCCAGCCCTAGGGGCCAGTCGCTGGGCATCACGGACTCACCAGATCTTCCAGGCCATCAAGAGTGAGGAGGCTCCCACTTGGGAACCTCTGGCAGTAATTCAGAGCCTGATGCCATTCCAGGGCAGTGCCTGAGCCCACAAGAAAGCACTTATTTTTCCAGGCTTTCCAGTCCTGTGCTCTGGGACAATGCACGTCTAAGGGGGAACATAAGACAAAGCCACCAAGTCAAACCTGAGTGCTGTGCATTGCGACACCATTGTTCAGCCAGAACCACTCACTAGTGTGTGCAGACCACTGGCCACATGAACACTAAGAAAAGGCAGAGTCTGGCCCACCCAGCCCGAGGCTGGACATTTAATGCCAAACAGACCAAGAAGCCCAATCAAGGCTCCAGGGCAGATTTTCTTCCAGGTTCCACCTCCCTTACACTGCTCAGATGGCATAAAGGGTGTAGAAATCCCTGCCAAGAATACTGTGTACAAGTTCTGGGGAAGTGGGCATGTTGTGGGGCGTAGAGGGAGGGGAACGGGTGGGAACACATTGCATTCTGGATCTCTCGGGAACTGTAGCCAACTGGTGGAAGCTACAGCAGATCTCAGGTTTCTTAATGGGCTCTCGGACTGGGGCAGGCAACCAGAAGTGGTCACTGCTGGCTGCTCTTACCCCCATCTCTGCCCTACATCCTAAGGACCATTAGCAGGAGGGAAGCCACCCAGTGCTAAGGCTGCCCTAGGCTCAAGCAGAGCCAGTTGACTTCCATCTGGCTCTTCCTGGGGCTCCAACAGCCCAGCAGGTGCTGAGAGCAATCCTGGCCCATCAGAGCCACCCCTGGGGCTGTTTCCCTCCCCCCACAGCTCAAGGGCTTGTTTATAGGTCACATACAGCCAGGGTCTAGCCAGGATACAAGGGCTTAGCCATATGGGAAGGTCAGGGTAGGTGGGAGCCAGGATGAGACCATCCAGTGGAGGTCTCCCTGCTGCTTACACTCTGCCTTGTCCCCAGCAACAGCATGCCTGGGCCCCTCCGAGTTACACACTGGGAACAGAGCCATCCATACGAAGTGCTGTGGCACTGTGAAGGGAAAGGCTGCAGAGGAGGGCAATGGGATGCGGGGCCTGTGTCACCTTCATTCAGGGCAAAGTGCAGGGCATGGGCAGAGCACTTCCGCAAGGAGAGCCCCATGATCCTGGTGCTCTGGAAGAAGCAGAAGCCAGAGTATAGGTTCTGGATGCGCTGGTCTGGCAGCAGGCGGAAGGAGCTCCTCTTGTGAAAGGAGCAGTCTGAGCTGCACCCAACAGACACCCCATCCAGCCCCACCTGCAGGAGAAACACACAGTCACTCCCACAGGCAGACTGGCCCTGCTGGGCAGAGCTTGGCAGCAGATCAAAGAGCACCATCTCCAATACCTGGGAGAGGTCATCATTGTATTTGAGCTGCCTGGGAAGTTACTAGGAGGGGAGAGGCCTCATGAGGGCAGTGCTGGATCCACAAGGACAGCCTGCAAGCCTCTGCCCTGGGCTGCCCTTGACCCTGGGCTGAGGCAAGTCCTGCTGCCTGGAGCTGGACTACCAATGCAGTCCCCATTACCCCCAGGGCCAAGGTTTTCCTGCCCTGCCCCATCGCTCGTGCCAGACAGGACCTGTGGGGTGACTTTGGTGGCAACTATCCCAGGGGCCAGGCACTGGGTTCACTCCCCCCACCCTGGCTGCACCCGGAACTGATTGAAGCCAGCTGACCAGCTGGAGCACCAGGTTAAAAAGTCCCTGGGCAGTGATGGTAGCGGGTGCTGCCAGGCAGCATGACAGGACAGGAGGAGGGTGCTCAGAGCTGGGTCAAGGGCAAGGTGGTGGTGCCCAGCGAGAAGGCAATGCAGCTGGGTGGCCCTGGCTTGCACACCAAGGGGTTCAACATCAGGAACCTGCTGGGGCTGGAGGCTAAGTTGTACCCCCTGCCACCCACCAGTCACTGTCACCACTGCCAAGGGTGAGAGTGAAGGTAGCGGCACCCTGCTGCTGGGACTGAGCTTCCTGTGCAGGCAGCCCTGCCAGCCCACCTGCCCTTCCTGCTGCCCCATGCTGAGCCCCTGCCAGCCCATGGCCCTGCCACCCAGCACCTTGCCAGCATCTCAGGTGAGCGGACACGCGCTGCCCATAATGGCCTGTGGGGTCCCCTGTTACCTGCAGCCACTAGGGAACATGCACTCCTCATGCATACACACCCCCTCCCTATATATCTCCACACCACCCACCCACCCCTCCTCCCACTCACATCCCTCCCCGCCCCCTCACACAGTGCCAGTGACTGGGGGGGTGTCACCAAAATACAAGTTTGCCAAGGGCATCATTTTTTCTACGACTGGCTCTGGTCGCCAGGACCAGAATGGAGAACTGCCTGGGACAGGCAAAGAATCATAGAAAAGAAGGGCTGGGAGGGACCTCAAGAAGTCACATCTAGTTCAAACCTCTGCTCATGGCAGAATCCATCCTGTCTATGCCATCCTAGACAAGTGCTTTCCTAAGCCAAACAGAAGGCTGGCACTTGTGACCCAGTCACTACCACATACCACCAATCTCTCCAGCCACTGTGGCCTGGATCTAAATTCTGTGGGCAGCAGGTTGCCAACCACAGGTCAAACCTGTTCTTAAAAGCTTCACCAAAGCTTCATCTAGAAATGAACTGATGACTTAGGTGTGAAAGTCCCTCCTCCCTGAAGTGCTTCTCCAGGATGTGACAGGATAAGGGGCGGGATATCAGCCCCACTCACCAGCAAACATGAGGAAGGAGCTGCAATACTGCGGAGTCGGCCATTCAGCTGAAGGCCCCAGAGGGCATGTGTGGGGCAGTGCTCCAGGGCAGGTGCTATGTATAGCAGGTCACGTGCAGGGTTTGCACAGAGAATCGAGAGGCTTCCTGCAAGCCGAAGCACACCAGACCACACAAAGGCAGTGGCTATGGACATAAAGAAGGCAGCGGTGAGGCCCTGGCACAGGACAGGAACACGAGGCACTCTGTCCTGGTGGGCACAGAGATATGCCCTGTGGGCTGGCTCCTCCCAGACTCAGGGCTATGCTAGCATTGCAGAGGGAGTGCTGTTTCTTGGATGCAAAGCATGTGTCAGGTACTCATGGCAGGCACAAGTGAGGCTGGCCTGTCAGCTAAGACACTGGATTGTGGCTGAGAGGACAAGAGTGAATTCCAGGCTCTGCCACGCTCCCTCAGGACTGCTGGGCATGTGACTCAATTCCTGTCTGTCACAGGGCAATCACTGACTTTCTCCTGGTGTCTATGAGCTCTCTGGATCAGGGCTTGCTGCACCCATGAGTCTGTGCCACATTCAGGCCCTGCTCACAGAAGGACCCTCCTGACATCAGTCATATGGGTGATAACATTTCTACAGGGAATGTGGGGCTTTGCAGTAGTGCTGGAATAGACAGATGCAAGAGCCCATCAGCCATGTAGTGCCAGGTTGACCTCCACCAGTAAATCCTGGACTCTGAGTCCAGACAGCCCCTGGGGACCCTCTGACTTACAGTGTATCCCTGAGGGGCACAAGCAGTGACTCACCCATATGGGAAAGGCAGGGCTGGTGTAAGCCATGGCTAAGACCAATCCACTGAGCAAAAAAAGACCAAGCACAGAGCCCCCAAGAAGCATGTTTCTTGGTCCATGCTGCCAGAATACACCAGGGTAACTATAGCCCAAGCCATGCCTGATGCAGATCTTTGTGGAGTCTCTGCTCTGAGCTACAGCTGCAGCTTCCAGGACTTCGGAGGAAGCTGCACTAATGTGCTGAGGCCTTGCCAGCCATCTCTCTTCTCACCTGAGGTGTGGGCTGCTGGGATGAGCTCCAGGGCTCCAGAGGCCTCACCAGCCAACTGACTCCAGCTCACCACATTCCCAGGAAACTTCCACTTGTCCTTCGAAGCTGCCAACTGCTTTACAGAGAGCATGGAGAGGGCTCTGTCCCACAGGTTCACCTCACTCAGATCTCCTTCGTATGGGGTGCTCCTTTTGAGGTCCCCTGCAAGATTTAATGCCACAGAACAGATCTCAGGGGCACAAAAGCCAACCAGTGGACAGAGGGCTGCCTCCGAGAGGGAAGGGGCTCCTGGGCAATCTGCCTTAGTCACAGGCCACTAGATACATGGGCTGCTCTGGACAATGCTCAGCCCCTGGGAACACGAGGCAGTTCTGACAGCAGCACTGATGAGACTGGACAGACATATCCAGGTTCCTCAGAGCCAGGGGAGGGATCACACACTGAGAAATGGAAAAGAGGGAAATGGGGAAGGGAGCTTTGCCTCAAATTGCTCCACAGCTCTTGTACCAGGGCTGTGCATGCTTTTTTATCCAGCACCATTGGTACCACCAGCACAGCCCTATCAGGGGCTGTCTGCATAGATTAATGTCTGTTCATTCACCACAACACTACACACACAGTAGCTGTACCCCCACAGAACAAACAACATTGCATACAGTCCTACGCTAACCCCCACACACCAGGGCTGTAACCCCTTCAACACAAACACAATGTAGTTCAAACTCCAACACAACACAACACTGCATACACTCCAGCATAATGCCCCACGCACTCTCCCTCCAACAAACACAAACACTAAATGTTATCATGTCTATAACCCTCATCTCAAGAAAAATGTAACAACACACACCCTCCAGCAGACTGCCCAACACACTGGGGCTGTATCCCTCACCCCAACACAAAACACACTGCCAAACATTGCCATCCCAAGGCCAAAGTAGGGTGAAGAATCAGGCTTTTAAAAAATGCAACACACTTTCTAATGTTTTTTGGTGCAGAAAGAGGTGGCCTGGACCTGGCAGGATCATGATCAGGTGCAACTGGCAGTGTGCATGCCCTGACAGCTAAAGCTCTGCTGAACTGTACATACCTACATACAGACACCAGCTGCCATACAGCAACGATACACATTTGGCACATAAGCCCCCAAGGCTCTCCGACTCACCTTCTCCCATGCTTTCCAGCCATCCAAGATTCAACGCCCCTCCCACAGAGATGCCCTTCTTCAGGAACCAGGCACTGTCTGCCAAGTCAGGGTCCCAGGGCTCTCCATCAATGAAGACCATGTAGGGGCTGGTGGAAGGGCTATTGGAGACAGAAATGGCAATGTGGTGCCATGCCCCATCCAGCACAAACCCGGTAGTGCCCCTGAGCATCACAGCCCTGAAGAGAAGGGCAAACAAAGAATAAGGAAGCAATTCATCACCACAGTCTAATACACCAAACCCCAACTGGCCACATTTTCCTGGTCCCAGCCTCTTACTAATGGCCCTGTAGCTCAGCTTCCACTCAAGTCAGCACATATTAACTCTGATACTCCCTGGCCATGCTTGTTGAAGGAGGAAATGTGCCCGGAAGTATCAGCACTGTCTTACTAGAAAGCCTATGGCCAGCAGAGCTAAGGGTAAGAGGAAAGGAATTCTTAGCTTTCCAAAGATCCCAGGCAAGAGAGGCAGCTCCATTATTAGTTAGAGAGAGTTACTTGCTTCAAGGGTGTCCAGAAAGACCTCTGCCCTGTGTGTGGCATGAGGTAGGATGATGTCGCACAGTTTCTTTTCCAATGGCAGTTACATTAAACATCATTTGTTGAAGCCAAACACTCTACAAATCAGAAGGCCCAGTCAGTTTGCATGCAAGAGGCCGCTCCAACCTGGAAAGCCTTGCAGCCTGAGGTGTCCCATCCTACAGCAGGCAATAGGCACACCCTGTACCTACCCACTGCCAATCAGGGAAGTGCAGGCTGGAGAGGAGGGAGTGTGCTCACCCTTTGAGCCAAACTTCTAGGCCTGCTGGAGACAGGAGGAAGAGCGCGAGCTCAGCTGGCCTTTGCCTCACTGCATAGCTGAGCAGACACATCTTGTCGAAGGCACTGAAGTTGCTTCGCATCCACAAACTGAGGGAAAAGCTGCTCAGGAAGTGTGGGATTGCATTCTTCAGCTGCACCATGCTCCTCAGAGCTGAGGTGTTGCCAGAGAGATGCATGGCAGAAGAGGCCTGATACTCTGGTGAGGATACAAGGAGAGGAGTCATTAAACCAGCCCCGCTTTCCTCATGCAGCAAAAGCCCAAAAGCTCTCCAGAGCACAGCACTCAGGTCCATCTGTTCCAAGGCTCCCTCCTCCCCTCCCAGAAAAACTCAGATATGGGCCCAAGCTCCAAACTAGACCTGGGCTGTTCAGATCTGGGGGTTGAATTTGGACGGAGCAGAGTCCTAGGCTGCTACCTCATACCCTTCTAGGGAACACCCTGCCCTCCTTCCTAGATGGATGTGAGGTACTCCTGCTTTTATGGCCTGCAGTTAGCTGAGTCATGGGATCCTACCTACTCTCTGGGGACACCTGTGCCAGCTTGAGGCAACATCCACAGAGCTGCAGGGTGATCAATGCCACATGCCATTGCTCTACAGACTGCAGCCTCATCTCCCCTCCCCACCCCACCCATCCCGGACAGATGCAGCATGGGCAATGGTAGTACACGCTTTGCCCAGCCTGCCTGGGAGGGACCCCACAAAAGGAGAGCAGAATAGGTAGTCTTAGAAGCCCGCCCTGCCTTGTGCTGGGATCACCAGCCCAGCAACCAATTAGTGCCAGCTGCAGCTGTAAGCTGATGCGGTTAGCACCTGACACTGGGAAATGGACAGATACTGTGACTTGACATTAAACAGCCCCAGGGTTGGAACAGATTTTAGATGCTCCTGGCCTGGGCCAGAAGGGAGCCAGGCCATTCTTCTGATTTCCATTCCTGGCACACCGCAGCTTGTGCATTCTACCTAGGCACACGTTAGCCACAGCCACCCCAGATATCTGCAAGGAGCCCAGACTGGCAAATGAGACGTCCTGGGTACTGAAGATTCGGAAATGCTCCTGATAGTTGAAGAAACCGACCATGCCAGCCGGAAAGGTGATGAATCCCCAGCTATTGAGCCCAGTGGAAAAGGGCACAGGCACTAAGTCTTTCTTCACCAAGGAGCCTGTGAATTCAGCAGAAACACTGCCATATACATGTGTGGTGTTGGAGGCCAGCCTCAGCTGCAAGAGAGCTGCCTTCTTGGAGGTCTTCGTCAGCACCACTGCACATGAGAAATAGTGGGACAAGGAGAACACAATGTCAACTGTGGCATATGGGCCCATCCCACCAGGGAGAGGGAACTCCATGGGAGCTGGTGGTTCACAGAAATCTGCCAAGGAAAGATACTGAGAGTTAGCAAAAGGTTTTGTTTCCAGTGCAATAACCTTCCTCTGTGCTGAGCCTCCAATGGGGCCAAGCAGGAACTTGGCTCTGTGTCGAGTTTACAGTCACAAGACTTCACTAGCAAATACAGGACAGGGGACAGCTCAGCCATTGTATGGGAGTGTTTTTCCAAAGAGTGATGGTGTGCTGGATTGTAGGCAGGTTCTGGTGACTTGGAGCCTGAGACCTTTACTTGCCCCAAGGCAGCAAGACCAGAGAAAGCTGCAGTGCAGACCCCTGGCCCAGGAGCCCCCCAGAAACCCCTCACTCACAGGGTGAAGTGGGAGCTGAGGCACCACCCTTGCTGAAGGGGCTGCTCCTAACTGAAGAAGCAGTGAGGTGAGGCATATGGCCTCTTGGGGTATGCATCTGCCATCTCATTTTATAGCATCTAGCTAATTCCCTTCAGACAAGAGCTGCACTGCAGTGTCACTGCTGACCTGGGCCAGACAGGAACCATCAGCGTGCAGGGAAATGCCTCTCTCAGCCAGCCCTACAGCAGACAAGCTAAATGAATCTTACTTGTCCGGAAGACACCTACCTTCTCCATAGGCCGATAGCTAATGGAATCCTGACCACAAGCAGGCAGCTGTGCAAGGGGCCCCAAGCACATCTGGGGTATGATGCCTCAGTGCAGCCAGGGCCGCCGGGCAATAGCCATGCTGCCTTCCACCCCCTCCTCTGTCTCCTCCTTGTGTACTCAGCTGCCTTCAGCAGCTCAGCCTGCAGCTGACTTACCCTGGCTGTATTTGCAGAAGAAGCCCATGGCTTCGGTGAGGGCATGTGCAACACAGCGTCTGGTTTCCCACCTCCCGTGTCGAAGATGGTCAGAAGGGCTGAGAACCATCACTGCACACTGACCAGACAAATTAGAGACAGCTGCTGCATGATAAGAGAGGAAACTCCATTGTCTATGTGTTTTGGGGTTTCTTCTCTGGTCCAGCCTCAGCCAAGATTAAAAAGCATCAAAGTAACAACACTGGCAAGAGTCATGAAGCAGAAGACACAGTGAGCTGTGCTGGGACCGTGGGAAGCTTGTCCTGGTCTCTAAGGGTGCAGTGCTCATGTCCCCAGACTAGTGCTGAGCTGTTGGGGGGACCTCTGCTTTGGAAGAGCAGTGGGCTGCAAGCCCTGATTAAGATACCACACCCCAGAGATTCAGGAGCATCCCAGAACTGGAGAGTAAGGGGTTGCATCTTAGGATGGGGATTCATGGGCAGAGGAACTGAGCCAGCAGATCTGACAGAGCACCTGTCAAGCCAGCAGGGGCGATACATACTGTGATGCCACCTGAAGTAGGCAGAGGAGGAAGTGTTGCTCCATTGCCAGGCAGTACTGAACTGCAGCCCAATCCACATGTACCAGCCCTCTGTAGGGAAGGCATCTAGAAGACACAAGACATGGCATCATCACTAGCTGTGGCAGGGAGGAACCCTCCAAAGCTAGTGGTCTTGGGTAGTTGCCTTGCTCTGAGGCACTGGGCCAGAGTCAGGACAGGATCCTGCCCCAGCCTTTAGCTTTTCTAGTCCCACAGCTCTCCATTACCTGTAACCTCTATGCTCCGTCTGTCTGTTGAGAGTGCTACTGTAAGTCTAAGCCTAAGCCTTCCTCCCACTGGCAGTCTTGAATCTCCCTGTTCATGGTGCAGTAGGGCTACCCCTGCACACACACCCCTCCCCCCAGGGCCATTACCTGCGAGGAAGGCATTCTCTTCTTCATCCTGGATGATCACCAAGCTTCCCCCAGACTTCTGACAAAAAGCCAAAGCTTGTGGCCAAGGCCTCATTTCCCAGAGGGCAGGGAAATGGAAGGTGTAGCAACCGGAGCGGAAGCGCAGCGACTTCACAGAACCAGCAGAGGCTAGGGGAAAAGAGGTCAGATGCTAACTAAAGCATCTCTGGCACCATCAGACCCTATTTACCCTATGGTTCTGGCCAGGTCCCCATGAAACTGAGTCTGCATCCATACCATTGAGTATATGGAGGGTTCCTCACAGCTCTCTGTACTCATGGAAATGGGAGTTTGCCAGTTTTGCTCATTCTCTGTGCCTCACCCAAGGGAGCTGTTCAGTTGCCAAAGCCACGTCCTTTAACCTTTCATCTAGATATATAACTCCAAAGACACAGGCTCCCCAAAGTCCTTTGTCAGTCTGTCTGGTCGTGGGACATTCCCTTGAAGCTGTTTATCTGCTTGGCCAAGCCCCTGTTACGGGCACAACCAAAATGTGGGCAGCAGGGTCTCTGTACTGAAAGGTCATAGGTTGAGGAATCCAAAGTCAGGATTCAAACAGGAGTTAAGCAAGGATTCAGGCTGGAGTTGCACAGAGGAGGATGTGTGGAGTATTGAGTAGCCAAATGCTAGGAGGATGACTGCTTATATCCAGGCAGCCACACCCATGCTAGCCACTGGGGCCAGCTGGAGATAGGCAACCAGCAGATCATAGTATCATAGTGCTTAGGGTTGGAGGGGACCTAAACAGATCATCAGGTTCAACACCCTGTCCCGGGCAGGAATGGGTGCCAGGGTCATATCACCCCAGCCAAATATCTGTCCAGCTTCCTCTTGAGGAGGGTGAGATGGGCTCACCCAGATGATCAGGGCCAGCTAAAGGCTAATCAGTCTGCCTGCTTCCCTGATTCCTAACAGCCCATCTCTGTAGGGAACTCTCTGTACCTGCAGCTGGCATTTCACAGATAAAGGAGTTGGTCCTGTTGCAGTCCCAGTCTCTCCACTGGTTGGTATAGAAACCCACAAGCTGCACACAGGTCTTGTCTTTAGGGTGGCCTCTCAACCAGTTCCTGGAAGCAGAGAAACGTAGGACCATGGAGGCAAACAAACCAAGAGTTGAGTTTCCTGCCCCTGTTCACCCCAGAAAAGTAGCAAGAGAAACAGATCAGACAGCCAAGGGCTCTCCAGCAAAAGAACATGCACACAACTTTCATGTGTAGCCTCTGAAAACCACATACCAAGCAAAGGCCCCACACATAACAGGAGGAATAACCACCTTGGAAAGGCTATCATGATTAAGCAGT
>NW_005842348.1:1117909-1120109 GCF_000455745.1 Alligator sinensis | reverse complement strand
AATGAGATGCCTACCAGGAACAGAGAAAAAAAGATATGTCTTGGAGGTCAGGAGCCATACAGGTAAGTAAGAATTTCAAACTCAAGACCTTGCAGAGGCTATTAAACCAAGTAGCAAAAACTTCTTCAATCATATCAGCAAAGAGAGACCAGCTGACTGCCCTGCTAAGTTCCCTCTGCTTGGGAACCCACTGTGCAGGCTTCTTCTTTTCTTACCTGTACCAGCTCTCTGCAGCTGGTGTGCCATCCACCCAGGTGAGCTCAGCTTGCCCCTCCAGCTGAGCCAGCCCAATCCAGTACTGAGATCCAGGCCCCCCTGTGCGGTCCGTGAGCTCCATCAGGAAAATCTGTGCCAGCACAGGCAAGGGAAGCAAAGCAAGAAAGGCAGACAATTCCTACAGGTGTTATTCATCAGCCCCATCTCTGTGGTGGGAGAGGGGAGAGGAAGGGATGGGGGACAGGTAGCATGAACAGGGCAACAATACAACTGTCCCCTATATGTAGGTTGGGCTGTATGGGTCACTGTGCTGTGGCCTCCTAGATAATAGAAGGCCTGTCCCCAATATTAGTAGTTAATCTGAGCCCTGACCTGAGCCCTGCCTGCCCTCTGGCTCACCCAGTCTTCCCTCCACCCCCACATCCACCCCCAAAAGCTCTCAATGTAACTGTACCTGCTTGTTGTAATCCTTGATTACAATGAGGTCTGCCTTTTTCTCATGGCAGAAGGCCCTAGCCTTGCTCCAGGCCATGTCAGAGCTCTTGTCTGAGATGAAGAGGCAGAGGGCACTCTTGTACACCACCCAGCCAGGTGGGCACAGCCCCCAAACTGCCAGAAGAGGAAGACAGAGAGAGAGAGGTTCCACTATGTAGCCAGCAGCCCCCTGCACACACACATATCACAATACAGATGAGAGACTGGACTGTCAGGGAACACAAGGCCTGGGGCACTGCCTCCCAGCAGTGTCTAGCAATAGATCAACAAGCCAAGGCCACTGTTTGTGGAGACCTCAGCGGCTGCCTGGAGAGACTCCATAGCAAAATAATAGACCAGACAAGGCAGCTCCCATCTCTACAGGAAGCAACTCCTTGGCTGGGCAGTAAGGTGCTACCCTTCGCAGGTGAACAGCCACTCTGCCTGCCACTGGGCACATTCTACTAACTTGAACTTGCCCAGTGTTTGTGGGCACAGGGGTGGACGGGGATACGCCCCCAGAAGTGGATGGTTAATCAGGTATTGTATGAGCAGGCCAAGGAGCCATCATCCAGCAGACAGGTTCCTTAGGGAGCAAAGCCCCAGCAGAGCCACTGTGGAGCAGATGTCACCAGGCACAAGCACTCGGTGTCTTGGTTCAGTTTCCTCATCTCTGTGTGTTCTCCTCCTCCTTAATTTCCTTACCACAGCTGGCCAGCGTCAGCTCCAGAGCTATGTGCCAGCACCACTCGGTCTTTGCCATGGCAGCCAGCTGCGTCCAGCTGAAATGAAAGTAACAGCTATGACGACGTTTCCATGCTCTCCATCCATGTCTGTGAGCCTGAGGGATGGGAAAGAAGCCCCACTCCAGTCCAGGCCTCTGCCTGACACCGAGAGCTGGAGCACAGGGTGCCCACTGCTTGTCTGGATGGTCCTGTGAAACCATCAGCACCACGACAGGGGCAGTAGGATGAATCTTGGACACTTGCCCCTGTCTAGGCTGGACATCAGTGCCCCAAGCCCATCCCCTGGACAAAACACCATCCCTGCAGGAGCAGGCAGTCTGTTCAGGGCAGTATTTATTGCCTGGGCAGCTGTGGGTGCCAAAGGCCCTGGCTCTCGCTCTGCTGGCCCTGGTCTGCCTTGGCCCCTTGAGCAGCCTCAGGTGAAGGCTTTTCAGCCTTTGGGTTTGTGCAGAGGACCCTGGCTTGGCCCAGTTCCCTCAAGCAGGAGCCCAAGGACATCAGCAAAGATGCTGCGCAGGGGCCTGAGAGATGGATGACAAGATGGGGTATCTGACCTCCTCCAAATGCAGCTGACAGCACCAACTGACCCTGACCCAGCCACGCGAGGCCCCCCAGAGGGAGATCCTCACCACCCCGCTGAGGGGCCAGCATCTCCCTCCTCTCCAGAAAGGTGTGGCAGGAGAGGGAGGCCTCTGGGCTGTGCCCCGCGGCCTGGCGTACATCACCATCCAGCAGCCCTGGGGCACCCCACCTGCCCCAATCTG
>NW_005842348.1:1113281-1117899 GCF_000455745.1 Alligator sinensis | reverse complement strand
CTGAAGCAGAGCTGTGCGAAGAGCTCCTCCTCAGCGGTGGCTGTGCCGGGACACTGCTCGGGGTGGCAGAAGCTCTCCGGGCCGAGTGCCAGCGGGGTAGACCGTGCACAGGCCCGGAATGGCTTGGTGTGTGTACAGACACACGCACACTTACAAACCCGCGTGCCCCAGTGTGGGCACACACACAGCACCCTCCTACTTCCCACCCTTCCCTCCTCTCTCGCTCTCCTCCTAGAGCGGTGGAGCCGCACAAGATGGAGGCTCCTGCTGGCAGCCTCCAGGGCTGCGCCTCAGGGGAGCCGGCTCGCTGCCACAGCTGCCTTGGCACAACAGGGCCCTTGCTCTCGGGCAAAAAGATGGGCGCTTCGGTCAGTTCAGCCGTGCCCCCGTCTGGCCCAGTGACCGGTGCGTCAACCAGCGTGGCAGGGGCTGATCTCACTGTGGGCAAGGGGCAGCAAACAGGAGGCTGTGGGCCATTTTGAGAAAGCCCCTTCTGTAACCAGGCAGGCCTTGAGGGCATGTGATGGGAGTGTGAGAGGGTTACAGTGTGACTGGACACTGCTTCTTCCACCAAAATAAACACGTGCCAGGCCCCCATGGCCTACCTTGGCCACCGTAACCAGCTACTGAGCTACTTCTACCGCGGCCACCACAAAGCTCAGCGCCTTCCCTCTGGGTGCCAGGTGCACTTCCCCAGCTGCCCTCACTCATGGAGATGTTCAGGCAGAAGGCAGGGCAGGGTGATACCTTAGAGACTAACTGGTGCAGAGAGCCATGAGTCTTCATAGACAACAGGCTGTGCTGTCATATGAACACCAGGGCACACCCGTTAGAGGTTTTCGGAAACCAGCGCTGCAAGCGCACATGTGTTGCGGAGAGCCCGAGCCCGAGGAAGCTTGCCAACCATCAGTCTTGTGTGACCCTCTTAAAGCAGTTGGTGTGGAAGCAATGCCAAGGCTGCACGTTCACATCTTACCTGGAGCATTTCTGTTCAGCATCTGGCCACAAATGTTGGGTATCCTCTTGGAAATCTGAGCAGGCTTCTGAATGTTTGGGGGTGGAAGACAAACATGCCATTTCCTTGCTCCAAAAGCTGTTTGTTCTCCTAAAATGACTGATTATCAGCTGAGCTTTCAAACCCTTTTGGGAGGCAGAGCTCCATAAAAGACTCAACAATGAGGGGGAGGGAACAGGCAACTTGCAACAGACATCATCACATTGCCATCCTCTTGCTTAATGTGTGACTGCAAAGTGGTCAGCTACTGCAGTGATTAAGGTGGGACAACAATATACGGGTGCTTAACTCTCCACCTGGCCTGTGAACAAGATTCCCCCATGACACAAGCATAGAGGGAACTATACTATGGAGCCATAGGCTCTAGGGAGCTACATATGGAGTCCATATAACACCACTATGGGGGGCTGATGCCATGGCTTCCCTATTCCCCTTCCTCCACCACCCCATCAGGCTCAGGGTCCCCAGTCCATAGGACAGCACTGAGTTAAGTGGCCAATCTGATCACAGGGAGAGGATCAGATTGGTAGAAATCAAATCAACCCCTTCCCAATCCTGGAGTCCCTGAACCAACTGAACAACAGGCCCTTCAGCCTGCTCCATAGCCTACTGCCTTATGCTACCAGCAAACTGTACATTTGGCTAGACAGAAAACCACCTATCCTATTGCTATTGTTTATAAGCAGGCAGCCACATGCACGCAAGCAACCAGGACCAGCTAAGGGTAGTTAGATCCCTGGCAGCCAGGCCCGCGGAGGTAATCTAGGCTGCCTACTGCCCCTGCTCTACTGTGCTAAGAATAATCTTGGTTTTCCTAAGAGATAGCTCAGTCAAACCCAATGACTGGAAGGAGTGATGGCTCCAAGGGAATGCTTTACTGAAGGGGGAATGTTCCTGAAAGAGAAGTGTGCAGCCTATGTGGAGAATGAGGTGCTTGTATATTTTTATTCCACTCCTGGAAGAGGAGGGGACATAGCAATGGACAGGGCTGACTCTATGCTCCTGTCCACACCATGTGTGACTCCAAACAAAGGCCAAACAGGAGGAGGTACTGGACCAAAGCTGGAGACACAGATGGTTTCTGGAGAACATGGTTTCATTTGTTCTAAGGGTTCTCCTGTTTTAATGACACTTTTTGGTGTCCTGTCAGTAATATATATAGAGCAGGGGTGGGAAAAATGGGGGATCCGGCCCGGCACCAGATTTCCATTTCCTGGCAGCCCCTGCCTGTGCTCCGCACAGCTGGTCTTCATGGAAATTCTGGGATCACAGGGCCGGGACAGAGCTGCAATGCATTCCCCACACACCCTGGTGCCAGGGCCGGGGCTGGGATCTTGGGCCAGTGACAGCATGGGGCTGGGGCCAGAGCCACGGTCTGTTCCCTGCACACCCCTGCCTGTGGAACCCACACTCATCTCAGGGGTGTGCATGCAGCAGATCGTGCCTATGCCCTGGCCCCATGCTGTCGTTGCCCCAAGATCCCAGGGTCTCCCTGGCCCCACCCACCCATCTCGCTGCAGCCTCCTCCCAGCCATCCAGCTGAGTGCCCTGTGACACGTGTGTCCTGACCCCAATGGTGGGTGTAGGGCAGATGGGCTGGGGTGCCTGGGCAGCAAGGCTGGGTCCAGCAGCCTCCTCCCCCACCACCCTATATAGAGATTTTTGTCCCCCAGTCTCCTGGCTCTCACTGCCTGCCCTGGTCCATAGTCACTGTTTATCCCTGATTCCCTGTTCACCCAGGCCGTCATGGCCTGTCCTGCTTTTTTGGATCACATGGAGACTTCTGGACAGATACCAACTTACATGTCCATCCATTCTGCAGGGATCTGTGTGGCCCTCTCTGCTGTTTGCTCAGGGTGAAGGGGTTAGGGGTGACATTCTCTGCCAAATGCTCTGAAATACTTTAAGTGGAGCTGGCCAGAATCCACCTGTAACCAGAGCTGTAAATTACAACAAAGACAGTAAAGAAGAGATTTTTTACTGAGAAAAGGCATCTGACCTCAGGGTTGCAGCATGGTAAGTATGCGTAGTCTCTGAAGGGCCCAGAATCACCCCTGCTTACTTAAAGTCTTGGTGGTGAGCCCTGAAGCTCCCAGGATGGGTGAGGGGAACAGTCATCTCAAGGCTGCTCTGAATAGAAAGGAGATCCCATGGCAGGACAGTGAGGGTGATCTTCCTCCCACTGCCAGGCTTTCAAGCATAGGTGGGATTCTCTTATTGGTGCTCATACATGCAAAGGTCTTTATTGTAGTGAAATCAGTTATTTAAATAAGCTTCCTAACTAAGGAGACTGAGGAAGTTGGTAATTGGGAGATGATCCCTCAGTTAAGTATCTAGCTAGTTAGAGAGACCAAGGGACTGCAGAGGCTGCCTACTCCTGCACAATAAAGTTCAGTTTAGTTCCTCTCATTCATGTATGCCTATGTTTAATGAACCCAGTGATCACTACATCTATCCCTCCCTCCCAGCACACATCTGACCTTCCCAAGGGCTCTGAGTGCATTTCTTGTCTCCTTAGACTGCACCTTCCCTCCCGCAGAAAAGTTTGGGACCATTCTAGTGGTAAGGAATGGACTTGAGATTGCCTGATTTCTGTCACAGGAATAGGATTCCCCATTCCTAAATTTGAGATGATAGTGCAGCTGGACAAAATGGAAGAGTCCTAGAGGAGAAACTGTTTCTGAGTAGAGTGCAAAGCCAGTCTTCACATGACCCACCCTGGTCAAGCTCATATCCACTTGGTCAGTATTTAAGCACAGAAGTGAGAGACATCACTCATGGCTTCTCACCTGTCCCTCCCTCACTGATAGCTCCTCCATTCTTCCTCTGCTTTACCTTGGAGTAGTCAAACGAAGTACCTAAGTTGAATCAATCCCTTCCACTTCTCTTTGAGGACTATGGTGGTTCAGCTCTGGGTTTTCTAGTTATCTCCCCTCTCAGAAGTTCCAGCAGAGGAATGGATCATAAATTGATCCTCTCTTTATCACAGCACATGCTGGGATCAGAGGTGAGAATGAAGAGGAGAGATCACAGCATGGAACTTCTATGGTCATGAAGCCACATAGCACGTTCCCACAACAATCCCCTTGGGATTCGGAGCGGGGGGGGGGGCGCAAAGGCACCAGTCGCAGGGCTCAAGTGCCTATATACTAATGCTAGGAGCATGGGGAACAAACAGGATGAACTAGCGCTCCTGCTTGCACAAAACACCTATGACTTAGCAGGGCTAACGGAAACCTGGTGGGATTCGTCCCACGACTGGGCGGTACATATTGAGGGTTTTAGATTGTACAGAAAGGACAGGGTGGGGAAAAAAGGGGGAGGGGTTGCGCTCTATGTCAATGAGCAATATACATCAACCCTCATCAAGACGGAATCGAAGGATGAGGAAGTAGAAGGATTGTGGGTTAGGTTACATGGGGGGCAAGGAGAAAGGGATTTGGTGGTAGGGGTCTGCTACAGACCCCCACACCAAGGGGAAGAACTAGATTTGGGGCTCCTGAGGCAGTTCTCGGAGACCATAAAAGCTAAAGAGGCGGTAGTCATGGGGGACCTAAACTACCCAGACATCTGCTGGGAGACGCAGACAGCAAAGTCCCACCG
>NW_005842348.1:1093198-1111122 GCF_000455745.1 Alligator sinensis | reverse complement strand
TCCTGCCTATGCAGGGGGTTGGACTCGATGATCTATTGAGGTCCCTTCCGACCCTAACATCTATGAATCTATGAATCTATGAATAAAACAAGGCCAAGGGAATGCCCCCCAAAGCAGTCCCCAAGGAAAGGCCTGTGGGACCAAGAGGAGGATGAAAGGAAAGCAGATTAAACACCCAGGAAAGAGAAGGGCTCCCTGCTGTCCCCACAGGGCAGCACCTGGAACACAGTTACCACAGCTCCCAGGAAAGCATTTGGTGGGGCTGGCCCTAGCACACACAGTGTGGGATCCCACTGCCCATCCAAACTGGCTACCCATAGCCACCTGCACATGCCCTACATGGGGCTGCACACTGCAGAGTCCCTACATGTCAGGGAAGTGTGGAAGGGGCTCCCCACGTGCCACCATAGAGGGCACCCACCCAGGACATTCCCCCATTGTTCTTAAGGAATGGGAAGAGCTCCCAACCATCTACCCATCACAGAGCCCACACTGGGGAGTGCCCCTGTCAGTGCCTCACCTGTAGGACAACTCCAGCTGAATCCCTCCCCAGTTCCCCCACTGTAGAGTGACCTTCCTACACCCAGCCTTCAGAAAGGGCTGCAGCATGAGGTCCAGCCTCCCCAGGCACCAGCACACCCATTCAGGGAGCAGTGTGAGAGGGTCTCAGCCAGAGTTCATTCCACACTGCTACTTGCAGTGTGGAGAGAGAAGGGGCAGCCTCTATTGTCCTCAGTGTGGGAAGAGAGAGACACTGTCCATTGCTCTCCACATGATGGGTAACTGGGATCTTTCCCTTGCTTTCCCTTCTAGGAGGCAGCATGCGCTCTCCATGTTGGTTCAAAAACTGTCTTCCCTGCAGGTAGGGGTGGGAGGGGATGCACTCCACTCTCCCCCTGTGGGGAGGCAGGGGCAATCTTTCGTGTTCTCACTGAAGCAAGGGTATTTTGAAAATGTAGCCCCAATTGCAGAGAGCTCACCTGCTGCAGCACAAGCAGGCCCCAGCTGCTGTAATGGGGCTCCACCAGCTGGTGCATTGTGTTACCTTCTCTTTTTATGCTAAGAATCAGTATAATTCTTCCACTTCACCCCTCAGTTTCTCAGAAAAATCCACAAGGCCATTATACCCAGCTTCTTGCAGATCCTCCTCTAACTCATTTGTTTTAGTTCTCACAAACACTCAACAGCAGCTGGCCAGCTGGCCTACAGGGGCTGTTCTGGCTGTCCTGGATCATGTTCTCTCACAGGCCCTTGTGCACCCCATCAACCCCTGTGATATTCCACATCTGTAAACTCTCCAAGGCTTATATCTTTTCATTCTGTGAGTACAATGCCTGGCACAAGGCACCAATGCTACCAATGGGCATGGAGAAGATTCCTGGAGAGGTTGTTCACTCTAGCTCTGTTTTCTTCCTGTGAAAAGCCAGAGGAATGGAGTTCTTCCATCGCAGATAAGCAGGCACCTTTTGCTGTAGCTTGTTTTGTTGGAGCTCACTGGAGTTGTGGCTTGTCCATCTCCAGATTAGAACTAGCCCAGGAAGCAAGTGGATGCAAGAAGGAAAGGACCACACTGACTTCCCACTTTCCTATCAGCAATAGCAGAGGACACAGCACCTCAGGAGCATTGGATTTCATTCCCAGGCTAGGTACCTAATACTGTGAGGACACCATCTTCAACCTCTCTCAACAGGATGATCTGTACAAGACAGACAACCTGCTGGGGCTCTGTTTTCCTGTTGTGGAGGTGCAAAGAAAGCCAATAAAGCTTTTCAACCACAAAATCATTGTTCTGTTTATTTTTTACCTTAGAAATGTCAGGAGTGGTAGGAATCATCTCACTTGGTTTTGCTGGTGGACCCTGTGGAGGGCCTATAGAATAGACCTGACAACCTCCATCATCCTTAAATGAAGCAGGGGTCAGGGAAAGTTTTTGTACTGAATTTGTAACACAGAGAGCTTCTTTTCAACTGTGTACCGGATGTTTGAGCGAAACAGGGGTCAGCCAAACTTAGCAAACACAAAGGCCTTGAAACAGAGTGGTAGCAACCCTTCTCCCCTTGCAGTGGCTCCCCTGGTCCTGTGACATCCTTCCCCCATTAGCCCTCCAATGTACCCAAGCCCTGCATTTCTCATGCATGTGACAAACACAGACAAAGGTTCTGAACAACGAAAGCCCCCTTGGTCCCTCGGTGTCCAGCACACAGAAGCAAAGGAAGAAGGGCTAAAGTAGCCTGATGTCTGCCCTGCCTGAACAGGAAATAAATCCCACAGTCAGGTGGGCAGATCCTGAGCAAATAGTGTCTGCTCCCTCAGCAGCTGGCCTAGCACTGCAGCTGCCTTCTCACTAGTTTCACCGCTGCTTTCCTGATTCCCTGGGCAAAAGAAAAACCAAGGCCAGTGGAGAACCATCTCAGCATCTTTTAATACGTGTTACCTCCTCTGCATTCTTGGTGTCAACTCCTCTCCCTGGAACCCCTTGCTGATCCTCAGTGCTGTAAAATGCCTTCAGTGTCCTTGTCTTGCCTGGCAAGGACCTCCACTGAATATCTGGTTACACCAGGGCTGTGCAGGTGGACTGGCTGCGATTCTGCTTCCCTAACTCAAGCACTGACAGGATACCAGATACTTGGGATCACCATGTCAGGTGGATTAGTCACTCAGATACAGACAGGAGGAAGTGGGCAGGCCGACTGCCCTTTCTCCAAGCTTCCCCAAACCCTGGCAGGATAGCCATCAGGGCATGTCCTGGGGTTCATCTTTCCCCAGAGAAGCAGGAACTGGCCTATTGGGAACCAAACAGAGGGCAAGACCCAGGGTATGAGACCCCGGGAAGGGCTGACCCCATGCCCAGGGACAGGATAGAGCTTGATTACTCTCTCTCGCCAATGAGTGAAAACAAGCAGCCAGGGGCTGAAGCTACCATGGGAGTTCCAGGGAAAGCTGTGAACCCTTTGGAGAGGTCAGGCCTGGGACACTGCCCACGAGTCACCTGGAGAGACTGTGCCTGCTTCCCAAAATGTTGTGCTGCAAAAATGTGGGCTCTTGGATACAGTGAAGTCCCTGTCAGCCCAGTCTGGCCCTCTCCATCCACTGGAGCAGGGAACTCTCTTCACATGCTCTGAACCTGGCGGCTGAACTCTGGCCTAGCCCTGGAAACAGCCTGCTCAGCCCTCAAACGATGCTTCAGCCGCACAGCACATGCACGGTCTGCAGCACCTGTTTCGGGGGAACTGTGGCTGGGTCGTCACTGTTTCCCGGCACAGCCCTGAGGGCTGCTGTGTGACTGGCTTCTCTTTGGAGGATGTTTTATAGGTTAAGTCTGCCTCTGGCCTGCAAGCTACCCGAGGATGCTCCTTCTCTGACTTCACTGCCAAGAAAGTAGCCAGGTCCAGGTCAAGCATGGCAACCCCGCCACGGGGGGTGGGGGTGTTTTGGCGACACTGGGGGCAGGGGATCCACCGCTGCTCATTGGCTACAGAGTCGAGGCGCCTGATGCAGGCCTGGCAGAAGGTGTGACCACAATAGAGCCGGCGAGGGAGCCGTCTGGCCAGGTCATAGGAGGAATAGCAGATGATGCAGTCGATCTTGTGGCTGCCTCGGCTGGGCGTTGGGAAGTTACCCTCAGCTGCAGGCTCCACTTCCTCAGTATAGTCACTCCCCATGGCCTGAGACATCCTGAAGGGTAGAGGGGAGTGAGAAGCCTGTCAGCGATGGCTCCATACTGTGTTCCAGGGCTCCATGACGTCCCCAGGAGCTGCTCCAGGGACTCAGAGCAAAGAAGGGTCTGGAGGTATAAAAATGCAGCCAGATCTGCTGCCTCACTGAGAGGCCACCGAGACACAGGGGCCTGAGACCTGGCATCCCAGCAGGAGGGAGGCACATAGCAGGGCAACAGGGATGAGTGCACAGGACAGAGCAGCATGTACAGGCCAATGGCTTTCACCAGAGGGACAGCTGGTGATTGGAACTGGAAACAGAAGTTGGGGACTCTGCAACTATCAGGAAAGAAAGGTGAGAGATGGTGAAAGAGGGGTCTGAGAGGGGGAGAATATGAGGGAAGTGGGGGAGAAAGAGAGAACATAGGAGAGAGGGGGAAGCAACGATAGGAAGGGTGGAGGTCCAGCACGGGGGAGCAGGAGGCGAGGCAGAGCTGGGAGAAGGGAAATGGGAGAGGAGCTAGATGCAGGTGACATCCAGCCTGGCCCAGGCCCCTTAGCCTACCTTGTCACCCACTTCTCTATGGTTTGGCATCCTTGGTCAGAGGAGAACAGTGAAGCCAAACTGCCTCAGGGCCTTTCAGGGAGTAGGAGTGCACCCGCAAGTGCCGGCAAGCCTGCTTTGCTCCCTGGTGTGTGCCGGCAAGTGCCTGCACACACCCAGGGCCCAGCACATCTTCTGTGGGCCTTCGCTTGCAGGACCCACTGCCTGCTCCTGTGGGGAATTCCTGCCCAGCTGCCCTTACATCCAAATCCTTCAATGTCTGACCCCAGCCTCTCAAGAGGGCACAGGTGATTTTTTCCCTTTGGCATCCAACTGGGCTCCAGCTAGCTGCTCCTTGGCACCCCAGCCTTTGGGGAACATATACTGCCTGGAATTAGTAAAGAAAGGGTCTGCTTTCTGGTGGGATATACACACCAGGTGGAGGAGGGGAGGAACACACAGAGCCAGTCCCTGGCAGAGCTGTACAACTGGGAGTGCTCTTTACTACGGTGGGTGGCTATAGAAATAAGAGGGGTCAAGCAGGGAATACTAAAGGGGCATGCATCAGAAGCTGAACACCCTAGTTGTGCAGAACCACAACATGGGCAGGGATGTCTCCTACCCCTTGGACAGGACCTGGCTCCCGTCACACACTCTGAGGAGGTGACTCCCCAGCAGCACACAGGATAATGGTGCTTCTGCTCCCCCCTGCTATCCTTCTCCAGTCTCAGTGATGCCAAGTAATCAGGGTCCTGTGGAATAAAAATCCAATTCCTACCTGCCCCAAGGATGCTGTAACCTCCCCAGCAGGGCTCAGGCAAAGTGGTGTGCAGGTTGCACAGCCCCGGGGGGCTCTGGCTGCTGGGTGCTTCTTGTGAGGTGCATTGCAAGGTGCTGGTGTGTGCAGCTCTTGATCCAGATTCCAGCTGCTGCTCCTGTCTTTGGTAATTATAATGGGCTCACATTTCAGGACAGTCTTGCTATTGTATCTGCCACAAGGAAGCCAACCCTGTGAGATTGAGTTACAAGCACCTGCTAACAATGGCCTCTGAAATCCAATAACTCCCTCCCTCCGTCTTCCTATGAGGTTTTAATACCGAGATCTCCCATGGCTGATGGTAGGCAGAGGAACACTGTGAGAAGCCAAGGAGCCCTGGGTTTCACCCATATGACCAAACACCCAAAATATTAGCTGTCCCTCGGAGAGCAGGGCTAGGAGCAGAACAGTCCATGTAGTTGGTCTCGTCAGCACAGTGCAGGGCTGCACTCCAGCTAGAAAGCAGAGTTCTCAGACTGCCAGAGGGATGCCCGTCACCTTTTGCCAAGCAGCAGGAGGTAACCTGTAGCCTGCATGCAGACCAGGGTGTCCTGCTCACCACAACAGAGGCCCTTCCACAGTAGAGTTCCCAATGGAAATCCCTTTTGTATCCAGGGAACTCTGTCACAGAACGCATCATCTGAGCTGTGTGCTGGCCAGGATAGCCTTTGAGTGACTTACCTGCAAAGTGCAGTTGCATGTGCTGAGTGAAGGGAGGAGCCAGAGGTCACAGCTCACACCAGTGCCTGAGATGTAACAAATGCTGGAAGAGGGGTAGGAACCAATATTGAGTTCATTAAAGAAAAATCTTCAGTCGGAGGTCCCTGGGGGAGTTTTCTCTGAATGGGTTCCAGAGTCAACTGGACAAACTGGAACAAAGCCATTCCCAACGCACTGGAATGTATCATGTAACAGATGTTCTAGGGCTTAACCAGTGCTGTGACACCTCTCCAAGATGGTTATACTGGGCTACAAACTACACACAGAGAAAGCAGTAAATCAGAGAGTTCAGAGGGCCACACTGTGCTTAAAGGATTCCAATGAATCTGATAAGAGTGGAGAGGTTGCACAACTGTAGGTATCTAGATGCAAACCCCAAGCCATAAAATTGTGTTACCAGCCTCCGGATCAGGGGAAGAGTTAGACCTAGCAACCACACCTGACATGATTCAAGAAGTTAGTGTAACTAAGCTATTAAGCAGTGGTGGCCAGGGTAGCACTAGGTTCAGCATCCTGTGTTCAACATCTGCAGGTGACACTATGATCTACAAAGGGGGAATCAAGACCAAATGAGGAAGTTAAATGCTTAGACTCAACATAGAGGCTATTCAGGCAACCATGAAGGGCCTAGGAAAGATGTGAATGCCTACATGAGAAAGGACAGGTAAAGGCAAGAGAGAATAGTGTTGACAAATGGCAACGTGGCTTTAACCAAAGAGGGACCTCCCAAAATATGAGACCCAGCCCACATGACACCAGTGGAGGGCCCATGGAAGAGGAAGAAGAGCAAAGAGGCAAAGATATGAAAACAAATGGGAATTCCCCAAGCTGATCAGAGACAGGAAGCCAGGGAAGGGTGAGGTAGGAGGGATAGGAGCCATTGAGAAAGATAAATAACCCTACATATCTCCTTCTTGCCTAAATGCTATGATGTTCCTGAAATGAAAATATTCTGGAATTTCCCTTCCTCAGTAAATGCCAACAATTCTGTCTTTTTTGCTCTGAATTGACCAGTCCTTGAATCTACCTGCTTTGGTTTGTAACACAAGTACCTCAGAGCCCCATGCCATGCTGGCAGCTGGGTCTTGCGGGACCCATCCTACCCATGCCCCTCTGGGAGGGGTACAGGGCATTCAGGAACCAAGCAGGAGCCCTGAGGTGGTTGGTTTCTCCATTCTTTTCTTGTTAGCATCCTCTAGAATCCAAGCTCCAGGGCAATATTGGTGCTGAGATTCCTATTGCCACGTGTGCTCTAACTGGGTAAGGAACAGCACATAGCAGGTACACGTGGCAAGGCCAGGAACAGACCTGTTGTAATATGAAATCCAGGGAGATGCCATCTTCTTGACCATAGGGCAGCGCAAGACTGTGACCCCCATTAAATATCAGCTCAGCATCACAGGCCCCAGCATGGGAGCAAAGAGTGGGAAATATGCGTAACGCTGCTTCAGAATGAGCTGCACTTCACACGGAAGCCAAGGTCACCTAGGTTTAGGTAGGTTTCAAGCATCAGAACCAGAGTCAGTTTCTCACTGAGAGCCAGACCGGCCACAGCAAGAGGCATCTGGTCAAGGTAAGGCCTGAAGCAAGTCTGCCATTAAGCCAGTGATTCTCAGCCAGGGTGCTGCAGCACGCTTGACATCCTTTTAAGGGTGATGCACAATATTAGCACTGTTAGGTGTGCAAACACCTGCACGTGATTCACAAGATAAACCCAGAGATTTCAAATAAGAATCCATAGTGTCAGAAGCATTTCTGACCTGCTGTGCTCTTTCTGATATCTTTGCAACAGAAGAATTATTCTGTTATTTTTCCATAGCCAAAAAATGAGTGAAAGCTAAGAGCTGGCATTTTCTGAGGGGAGCCTGGGGTCTAAAGGGGCACCTTAAGGTTAAAAATGCTAAGAAAAAATAATGGTTGTAAGCAAAGGTGCCTGGCTGCAGTGCCAGTAGTAGTCAGGAGAGAGCAGCAATGCCACGCTCCCAGGCATTATTGGCCATATATTATAGAATGCTGGTGGAGCTGCTAAGGCAATGGAAAGCATGAGGCAGGGCCTGAAATAGTACAGGATTCACAAAATAGGAAACTCCACCTTGGTTCTTTTTTTTGCATCTGGCTTTGGAGTGTATAGGTCATGCTTATATCATGTCTCCAGAATTTCTTGGCAGCCCCAAGGGCAAAAAATAGATTTTTTTCTTCAGGGGCTAAGATGTCACATAATCTCAGGATTCTGGGAGCTGAAGCCTTAAGAAAAGCACTGGTATCCTCATGCTCAAAAGAAGCTCATGAGAGCTGGCAGCACTGCAGCCCCAGGGCCTGAGAAGCCACCTCCCCTGTGGTGTCAGCCCAGATTATAGTTGGTGCCAACATGGGTCCCCACTTTGGAAGCATCTCTATGCGTTGGCAAAGCTGCCTGAATCCATACATGCTTCCCCCATGCTGCCAGTGAGGTTGTAATGGCACTGGGGAAGGGACTTCATCTGTCTGTCAAAGGAGTGGCATCTCCCTTGCCTGCACCCCCTCCAGGCATTTACACTTGTGCTAGTGGGTGTGCGAAGGTCCTATTATCAACTGCACTCACTTGGCATCTGTGTAGCTATAACTCCAGGGTAGTGAGAGTAATGCTTGTGCCAAGGACAGCCCCAGCTGTGAATAGTTATGCAGGCTGGAGAACAGACAGCCAAGACAGCCAGATGGGATGCCAATTCTTGGGCACCTTCAATGAGCTCACGTGCCAGGCTCAGGCAGCCTTCTGCTTTTGGTTTGGCATGTTTGTGACCATTCTGCTCCCAGTCAGGCCCCTATTCTGTGCGAGTGCTTTCTGGTAGGGTATCTTGGCCTCACCTTCTACCATCCCCACAGGGGCAGCGGAGACCAAAAACAGAAACCCAATCAGTTTGACCTCAATCCCTGGAAAAATCCTGAAAAAAATTACCAAAGAATCCATTACTGATAGTCTAACTGAAGGCAGCATTCTAAAAGATAGCCAAATGGCTTCGTTGTGGGCAAGTCATGCCTGAGCAACCTCATTTCCTTCTAAGATCAGGTAACACACCACCTGGATAAAGAAGATGAAGCTGATGTTATATATTTGGATTTCAAAAAGGCCTTTGACTTGGTCTCCCATGATGTCCTCATGGAAAAATTGGGGAACTGTGGCCTCAACAACTTAACATTTAGGTGGCTAGGGAACTGGTTCTGAGGCAGGACCCAGACAGTATTAATAAATGGAATTGAGTCGACATAGCACATGGTAACCAGTGGCATCCCTCAGGGTTCAGTACTTGGATCAGTGCTTTTTAACATATTCATTAATGATTTGGATTCAGGTATTAAATGCGTACTGGCAAAATTCTCAGACAACACCAAATTATGGGGGAGTGCGGTTACACTGGAGGATAGGCTAGGGATACAAGCTGATCGAGACAGACTCACAAGGTGGGTGGATCAAAATCTGATGACGTTTAACACTGAGAAGTACAAAGTACTCCATCTGAGGAGAAATAAGCTGCAACACACTTACAGGCTCAGTGGCGCTACACTTGCCAGCACCACAACCGAAAGAGACCTGGGGGTCATGATAGACCATAGAATGAACACGAGCCACCAATGTGATGCTGTAGCCAGCAAAGCAAATAAGACACTGGCATGCATCTACTGCTGCATCTCAAGCAAGACTAAGGATGCCATCCTCCCGCTCTACTTGGCTTTGGTGAGGCCGCAGCTGGAGTACTGCATTCAGTTCTGGATGCTGCACTTCAGGAAGAATGTGGAAAAGCTTGAGAGAGTCCAAAGGAGGGCTACACATATAATTAGAGGTTGGGAGAGCAGGCCATATGAGGAGAGGCTGAGAGCCTGGGACTGTTCAGCCTGGAGAAGAGAAGACTTAGAGGGGACTTGGTAGCAGCATATAAGTATATAAGGGGCACACATCAGGGCCTGGGGAAGCATCTGTTCACCAAGGCACCCCAGGGGAAGACAAGGAATAACAGTCTCAAATTGCTAGAGGTTCACTTTAGATTAGACATAAGGAAAAACTTTGTTATGGTTCAAGTGTCCAGGGTCTGGAACAGACTTTCCAAAGAGGTGATACTATCACCTACTCTGGAAATCTTCAAAAAACGTCTGAATGCTCACCTTGCTGGGGTCATCTGACCCCAGCAGTCTTCCCTGCCCAAGCACAGGGGCCTGGACCTGATGATCTTGTGAGGTCCCTTCCAGCCCCTAATGTCTATGAATCTATGAAACCCCGCATTCTGGGAGCAGGGCCCTGGCTTTGCCCAGCCAGCTCATTGTTTAAAACCCTGGGGCTCCCAGCCCCTAGAAGGACCCCAGCCGGGCTAAGCAGAGAGGGTTGGGAGGCTCCTGTTCTGAGCTTCAAACTGGGCCGGTGGGGATTGGAGCTGCGCTGTCTCCAAATGCCAGGCCTATGCTGTGGCAGTGCCGGCAAGCCTGGTCTGAACCTCTGCTGTGCTGGCTGCCATCCAAGAGGTGCAGGAGCTGCAGGCTCTGGTAGACCTGTGGCCCGGGACAAGGTTCACTTGCCAGACTGGTTTCTGTGAAACCTGTTGAGTGAGGTGGAAGCAGGTCTCTTACCTGCTCAGGGCCAGAGCAGGTGTCTGCTGCTTGGGATTCCTGGGATTCCTTCAGAGCAAGGCCGAGCACCACCATCCCTCCACTGGGCCACAAGCACTGCAGTGGGCCCTGATGTCCTGCCCCTTTCACCAAACCCCACAGTGACACACCTCACTCAGCCCCTCAGCCTAGCCTCCTGCCCCATTTGGGTTCTCCTTTCCTCAACCCCATAGGGACACCCCTCATTGTGCCCCCCAGTACTGTCTCTGCTGTGTCCCCATCCCCCCACCTCATAGTGACACCCCAATTTCCCCCTTCCACAGTGCCCCTCACTGTGCTCTCAGCCCCACCTGATCAGCAACACACTCCCATCCCCCCACCTTATCTCCATCCTGCCCAGGTCTCAGTCAGCACAGCAGAACATGCCAGCAAGGCATCACAGGCACTTTGGCATGAGGACGCCAGGGCCAGGCTGCCTTGCCGGGAACAGTGGTTTCCATGGTGCTCAACAGGGTTGTCAGTGTTAATGAGCCCTGTGAATGGTGATTGCTGCCATCTGCGCAGTGCATGTCCCCTGAATCTGGGGGGGAGCCATGCTGCAGGCTCTTCTTCTCTCATTCAGCTCCTTTGCCCATTTCCCAGAAGGCAGACGTGCATGCACACTCGCTCACAAGGTCCTATCGGCACCTGCACATGCCTGCCTGCATATATACATATAGCTGTGAGCACATACACAGGCATGTACACACACCGATTTATGACCTACTTGTGTACACCTTCCCATGTGCACGTGCAGACTGGCCCCAGACACACTGTGAACACAGAGGAGCATAGAAAGACTGAGATTCACACAGGAAAACAATCTGTTTCCTAAAGACAGACAGAGTAGACACACTCTCCTGACGCATTGCTGGGCCTTTGCCAACTGCATGAGCTGTGCATTTGTTCTGGGCAATGGTAATTTGGCAGGTCACTGTGGAAGATTCAGGCCAGTGGTAGCTGCCTCCAAGAGCACTCAGAGTGAGAGAGGCAATGTCCTCGGTGCCAACTGACAGCCGGGGAACCGGGCACCGACAACGGACAGGGCTCCAGAAATACCTCGTTTGCAAGGGGCCTGTTTCCAGGGACACCCATAACACATCAGGCCCAGAGGCTGTCAACAAACCATTCCCCACAATGAGTCACAGTGTAAACACCTGGCCAAGTTAAGTCATCTCTTCCCTGGGTGAGGTCTGGGCTGGGCACTTGTCTGCACTCACAGGCCACAGAAAACATGAGCCCTGCAGGTCTGGAGAGTGAGCAACAGCTGGCGATATCAACCTGATATCTCTCCCAGCTGGCGATATCAACCTGAGTGCATGGAGGGGGGTGCCCACACACTGCACCTATGGAGAGATGGCTCCTTGTCAGCTGCACCTTCCCCCACTACTCCCTTCCCTCACCACACCCTGTGCTATCAGGGCAGTCCCCTGCCTCCCATCATGCTGCCCAAGATTGGGCACACCTAAGCCTGTTAGGTTCTACAACACTGTTTTTCAACTCCTGGATCATGACCCAAAAGTGGGTCGCAAGAATATATGAAAGGGTTGCAAACAAACTTTAAAAATGGATTCTTCCTTAAAGGAGAAAAACATGGGAAATGGGGTTTTCCCTTGCAGGCTGGCAGAGTTCCAGCCACAAGGGGCTGCTTGAGGCCCCCCATGCCCTGCACCCTCCCCCCCGCAGGAGTCAGGGCTGGGAGTGAGGGGCACCAGCAAGGCCAGGGGACTGTTTTGTACTTAAACGATTTACTGGGTCAGAACTGGCCATCAATGCTTACCCATGGGTCCTGGTACGAAAAGGTTGAGAATCACTGTTCTACAGGCCCCACTGTAGCGGCCAGTGTGCTGCAGCCAGACCTGTGCTCCTCCAGGAGCCCTGCTTCCCCAGCAGAGATGCACTGGACTAGAGAGATCCCTACACCTGCATCTTCCAGGGGCAGCAGGGCAGCTGGCAGGATCCTGGAAACACCCTTCCTTTCCTGGGGGTTGTACAGTGAGAGGGGGGTCTCTAGCCCAAGGTTGGGGGATCACCCTGATTTCTCTTTCTTCCCAGCAAGGAGACCACATTTCCCTCCTGTCCTGGGGCAGCCCAATGGAGAAGAGAGCTTGTGTCTCTCCAGCTGCATGACAGAACACAGAAAGCAGGGTAGATATGCAAATTTATAGACTAACTAGATATATAGAGGGAGCACGGGCTTTTGTGAGCCCAAATTCACTTCATCAGAACAAAGAAGTCCACGTCCATCTGCTATGCAGCCCCCAGGAAGCCATGGGGCTCCAACACTGGTGGGCAGGGGGCTCTCCCTGCTGTGCCCAGCTAACAGGGGGGCTCTTCCTGTTCCATGCCCAGCACAGCTAATCCCACCATGGGCGCTGATGGCCCAGGTAGCAGATACAGAGAGCCGAGCTGGCTTTAATTTATTTCATTCCCTTTCTGTTAGAGCAGGAAGTGGCTTTTAGGGCTGTGCGAAATTTCGCAGGCAGTTTCGTTTCGACGCTGTTTTGAGCTCGAAACAGCAAAATCAAAACGAAACAGAGAGCTTCAAAACAGCCTCAAAGCAAAACAAGACAAGTCGAAACGTTTTGAAATTTTCTAAATGTTTTGTGTTTCAAAGCTCAAGCTGGGCTTGCCTGCAGGGAAACAGAAACTAAAGTAAGGAGAGGGAGGGGAAAGGGGGGTGGGGAAGGACTGCTCTCATTATTGACTGTGTAGCTGGCCAGTGACTGTCATCCTTTCCTGAGATGCCTTCCAATCCCAGTGCTCTGGGGGAGGGATGGAAAAACTGCATAAAAGGCAGCATTGTTTGATCTGCCCTGCTTGCTGCCGTGGTGTCAGTTGAGTGAGGGTGTGCCTTGACACATACACACAGTGTCACCCACCCATGTCACGAGTTTTGCCTGTCAGCAGCCAGAGGTGCAGGGTCCCAGAACCCAGCAGCCCCTGCACCGATCTCCTCAACAGCTGGCAGGCTTTGTGGCCTCAGCAGGGGCTAGCATGCCTGCAGCTTTCACCCTGCTGCGCCTTAACACGCACAGTGTCACCCCTGTCATGAGTTTTGCTTGTCCACAGCTTGAGATGCAGTTTCCCCCAAATCCCTACACCTATCTCCCTGAAACTTGGCAGGCTTTGTGGTCTCAGCAGGGGCTAGCATGCCTGCAGTTTTGACCCCGTTGTGGCTTAACACATACGTGACATGAGTTTTTTGCTTTCAAGACTTTGAGGTGCAGTTTCCCTGAAACCCCTATACCTGCCTCCTTGAAGCTTGGCAGGCTTCATGCCCTCAGAAGGGGCTACCATTCCTGCAAGTTTCATCCAAATCAGGCCAGAAATGACACCGTTATAGGCTGTTTCGAGCTTCTCTATTATAGCTTATGGGCAAAACATCAAAACAGCGTCAAAACAGTGAAACTGTTTAGACGAAACAAAACTGAACAGCGTTTTCAAATCGAAACAAAATTTGAAACGAAACGCTGCTCCATCAAAACATCGAAATGCAAGTCTAAAAAGAACGGTGCCGTTTCACACAGCCCTAGTGGCTTTATCAGCCCATGCAGTGCAAAGCCCTTGGTTCTGAGGCTGTGCAGACTACAGCCCTGAGAAGGAGAGAGCCCCTGCGGGTCGAGGGGGGACTGCCCAGTGCAGGCCCACATGTGACAGCCACAGGAGCCAGCACTGCCCAGCCACAACCAGAGCAGGCTGGATTGATATGCTGGGTAGGGACTGGTCAGGCCACATTCCAGGTCCCTGGGGAGGCTACTGGGGTTTGGGGCATGAGGGACTGGGAGAGCAATCCTTCCAGGCAGGGAGAAGCACCCACCCCCACAGTGGAACTGAAGGTGCTGAAAGCAAAGGACATGC
This sequence comes from Alligator sinensis, assembly GCF_000455745.1. Taxonomy (NCBI): domain Eukaryota; kingdom Metazoa; phylum Chordata; order Crocodylia; family Alligatoridae; genus Alligator; species Alligator sinensis. The sequence continues at coordinate 1,096,910 of NW_005842348.1, read as the reverse complement.
TGCTCTTAATCACTGGCCCAAGGCAGGGAGCCTGCCCTAAGCCAGAAGAAGCCTGTGTGAGGAAGCCAGATGGGCAGCCACTGCTTTCCCCTTGGCCTGCTACCAGGAGTTTGATAAAGGAGCAGCAAGCAACATTTGTACTATTCCCAGGGCTGGAGCTTCTGGACGTACCCAGTGGCCTCTGGACTGCCTGCATGGTAGCCCCTCTGGGGTTATATGCCCACACGGCTCCACACAGAGTGGGGCCTGCCATCAGCCAAAGAACCAGAATGCTCTGCAGCAGAGCCATGACGTGGGGCTGCAGGGCACGATGGGAGACTGCATCCTGTGCAGAAAGAGGGGCTGGAGGGTGGGTCTGGGGCAGGGAATATCAAACCCAGTGCTCTCAGCAGGGCAGAGGGAAGGGCACAAAAGGCAGGCTGCCTGGCACACGTCAGTCCTGTTTGGCTCATTGCATGCACCATTCAGGTAACCTCCACAGCTCTCCCCTCCATGTGCCCTTGCCCCTTGGCACCTGCGTTCAGCACTTTTATTTAATCGTTTCCAAGCAGGTTGGCACATGGAGCCTCACCCAGCACTTCGAGCCAATTCCAGCCTCTCAGTCAAAGGTTAAACAAACAACCAGTGAAGGACAGTGTGATGTGTCATACTGCAGGTGACAGACACCATTTGCTGGGGGCAGTAGTAGAACCTGAGTCAGGCCCGCAAACTTCTTCCCCACCACATGTGACCAATGCTGGGACTGCCTCAAAGGAGCAGAGTTGAGTGCCCATGGGCTGTTAAGTCACTTAGGGTCTGTGTGGTGCCAGGAACACGCTCCATTCCCCCCTCCCACCCTAGCTGTGGTCTGGAAACATTCCTGCGATCTGTGTGACAGGGCAAGGGGCTGGGAGAGGGGACAGGTAGCAGAGAAACACAACAAGTGTTGGATTCAGGTCTATTTGTTTATTGACACTGATAGTGATTTCAACACTTGAAAACACAGCAGGGTGTGAGCTGAACCAGCACATACAAGAGGCAAGGCAGCAGTGCCCAGCTTCATTCAGCAGCTGCTTGTGCCAGCTACAATTAGTGCCCTCCAGGTAGGGCTGGGATCACACCAGTCCTGCAGCACAGACAGCAGGGATCTCCTCCTTACAGTGCAGGCAGGGCCAGGCAGTCCAAGGCACTAGCACAGCTCAGATCCCATCAGCAATGCAAATCAGAACTGAACTGGAACCATATCCTGGGGTTAGCTGTGCTGTAAGATGGGGCAGACACATCCAGACTGGCAACACAGCCACGCTGCAGGCAATGGGTATCATGTTGGGAGTGCTGGGGCTCTGTGGGAAACTCCCAGGAGCCCCTCAGAGGCAGAAAACCCCATGGAACAAGACCTAATCTTTGCACAGCAGTTTACAATAAAATGAGGTTGGGAGCAATTAGGAGAGCCCTCTCCGGCTTGTTCAATAAGGCACAAACTGATTTCCAGAGGCACTTTGTAAGAGTTCAGCTGGACTAGCACTCTGGATCACTGAAGAGCAACACAGCTGAGGGACAAGGAGCAGGGAAGGGATCCTAGCTCTAGCATGGGTTAGTCTTTGCTGGTGATCCTGGCTGAAAGCATTAGGGTGAAGCAAACATTGAGCCTCAGCTGTGCAGCTTGGCCCCAGCCCTGGAACCCTGCCCTTCTCCTCCCGAGAAGCCTGTCCCTGCCTCCACCCCTCCAGAACGCACGGATCACTTCTGGGCAGCAGAGTGAGATACAGTCTAGGTATTTTATGCTGGCCCTTGTTTCTTCCAGTTCACTACAAAGCTGTGAAAAGCAAAAAGCTCCTTACAGCCCAATGGTTACAATCCTTCTACCTTCCACCCTTCTGATCCTTGTACTCTGCCTTCTCCTAGAATCATTCTAGCCATGGAAGCACCACACAGGCCTTCCTCCTCCCTCAGTGCTGCTCAGTGCCAGGATGCCTCCCTTGGAGACTGGGGCTGTCTGCTCTACAGACATGATGCAGTGGCACTAGATGTGGGGAAAATGCTTGCATAACCAGGGCACAGGCATTTTAGCTTGGCTCCAAACAACTGTGCTGCGGTAGGGACGTGCCCACCCTATGTAACCCTTACTCCTGCACAGCTGCTATGACACAGAGATGTCCTAGTACAGACTCTCCCCACCCAGCCACACCGGAGCCAGCAACTGCAGTCACTGGAAGCAGTGCAGCTCCAGCTGTCTGTAAAGGACAGTGCAGGTTTGTTTTAGGTTTCACATGAAAACAGCTTAGTCTGGCTCTGCCCAGAGCAAGTACAGCATCTGCCAAGAAAGCCAAGGCAGGAGTGACACTGCCAGGCTACAGAAGGGCTGTACTGGGGAGCAAGCTTGGATCAAGAGGTAAGAGAGGTACTGCCTCAGCTTCCTTGCACATTCCTCCCAGCCTCAGCATGAGGAGCTCCTTTATCTGCGCAGAGGGCAGGACTCTCAGATGGCCCAGCACCAGAGACTCCTGCACAGGAGGGTGGGCTCCAGAAAACTCCACACACATCAAGCCACTCCCTCCCCTCCCGAGTTTGTTCTGAAAACCCCACTGCAGCCTGCACTGGTCCACAGCAGTACCCCCGCATGCTGCCACATCCAACCATGCTCAGGTAGAGCCAGGGCTGCCCACTGACTGAGCTCAAAACTGCCTGGGAGCATAAGGGCAGCCCCTGACAGTTTTGTACATCAGCTAACTCCTGGAAAGCTGCCTTTTGCTGCCATGCTTGGCCACAGCCCAGAGCAGGGGGAGCTAGTCACAAACACTTCCTAGCGCTGTGGGTTTAAACAGAGAGTCCTGTGTGCTCAGGTGCTGCACAGCCCTGGAGCTATGCCCAGCACCTTCCCTGCACTGGACTGTTTGTCCTGGGCATTTCCATCCCAGGTGCTGGGGGCAGGTGCAGTGAGGAACAGACAGAACCACACTTAGGCCTGGTCCATCCCCAGGCACTTAGCTGCTATAACAGTGTTGCTTAGAGGGCAGTTACGCTGATCCAAGCTTCAGTGTGGGTGCAGCTAGACTGGTGCTTCAAACCAGGAGAGCTTACTTCTATCTCACATGGGAACAGCTAGCCTGGGATAAGCCTTTTACACAATACAACTGCACCCACTAGGGGCAGGGGTGCAGCCCCTTTCTGAGTGTAGACAAGGCCTTGGCTTGTGGGGCCATATCCCCACAGAAAGCAAGAGATGTGTCCCAATCCCAGCCAGACAAGGCTGTTTCCAGTATGATCCAGCCATGGACATGGGGGTGGGGGGCAGTAGAAAGCATAGGTCCCACAAGCACTGCCTAAGCCCCTTCCCCTCCCTCCCACCAAGCATAGACTCCTGCTTCTTTGGTTGGTGCAAGCTCCTGCACAACTTTGTCTGTACTTGACTGGGGAGCAAAAATCACACAAGCATAGCAGGCAGCACAGCTACACTGGGGCTGTTCTGGGGGTTGGGAAGCAGGGGTTGTGGCAGCTAGGGTTGGGAAACAGGATCACAGCACTCTGCACCAGGCATGCAAGGTTTTGCTAGCATCCCCTGAACCTCTCCACAACCACAATCCTGGAAGCATATCACTGTTAGATGGCCATCACCAAGGTATTTGGGTAAACTGTCCATAGGATACAAAATAACTGGAAAACCAGCCTAAAAGCAGGGAGACTACAGTCCATGCCTCCTTTCAATCCACAAAGGGGCAAGGTGAGGCAAGAA
>NW_005842348.1:1091583-1093167 GCF_000455745.1 Alligator sinensis | reverse complement strand
GGGTTCTCACCAAGAGGGGTCTTGCAGTCCCAGCTAGCCAGCGTGGGCACCTTATCTCTGGGATCAACCTCACTCCACTGCTGTTCTACGTATAGTACCAGGTGCCTCCCTGAGCATACTGGCTGAGGCCTATGCCTCAGCAGGACCTTCATGGTGCCAGTTGGCTGGTCCTTGTTTGGTGTGTTATGGTTCAGGTTTAGCAGCAATGTGCAGGGAGGCTTTTAGGAAACAACACAGCAGCATTTTCTGCAACAGGGGCAGGACTTACAGCAGCAACAGCTCCTGCTCTCAGCTTTACCTGCCACCATCTCAGGACCCTTGAGTGGCTTGTCCAGGCTGATGCTGTAAAAGGGGTCTGGGGACACTTCTCCATTCAGCTGCTTTGTGCTGGCATAGGGGTTGTAAGGCCGGTCCCAGGACCCATTTGTCGGGATTCTGTGACCATTCCAGCCATCCAGCGGCTCTGGTTTCCTCACGCTATTCACCTCCTCTCGGGCTATGTAGGTGGGCACAGCTGCAGGATTAGCGATCACAGTGGGTGAGGCAGGCTCCTCCCCGAGGTACTGCTTAATGAAGCTGTTCTTGAACTGCGCTCGTGGGATGTTCACACTGGCATAGGGGTTCTCAATAGTGACACCACGATCCATGTCACCCCCAAGGCAAGATAAGGTCATCACAGTCCCTCTCCAGACAGGAATTATTTGGTTGCTGACATGGCGTTACAGCACAAGAAACTGGAATTCAGTGCCCACAGCAACTATGGCAATCCACAGAGCCAGTGGCATAATCATCAATCGGGCCAATAGTTTTGTCCACTGCAAATCAGATCTCCCCAAATCCTAGAAGAGAAAGACTTCATTAGTCCAGACAGATGATGTGTACTTGCACAGGACAGGTCTCCTCAGCTCGGAAGCTTCCACGGGGAAGGCGTGGATCTCAGGGCAGTCACTGGGGGCTCGGGGAGCAGAGACCAGCGGCTGCTTGGGGCAGGGAGAGCGAGCCTCTCGCCCCTCCAGTGGCAAGACTCACGGAGGTGAGTTCGCGGTGCCCTCAGCAACTCTTCCCCTCCCCAGGCTCCCAGTTAAATCCAGCCCTAGGCCCCGGGGACTTTTTAAATTTAATTTGTATCCAAAGCCAAATTAGCCAAAACTAATTCGAAATCCAAGAGTCCAGAACCATATGTGGCCCTACTACCTGCAAACATCCACCACCCGCACCTGGGGCTTCAGATGTTTCCAAGACCTTTGGCAGGCATCCTATGAGGCTCGGGATTTGGATGCCCCGAGTTTTGCTTGCCCTCAGCCATAAGGCCCTCGGAGGAAGCTAGGGAGGAGATTTCCATTTCCATAAACGGGTCTTAAAACTGCTGCATCTCGCTAGTGCAGCTGAGCCGCGCCAGAAGAGCAGGTCTCCTGCGGAGGATCCTCCGAGTTCCTTGGTCTCTGCGTGCAGCAAAGACCCCACCAGCAGCCTGCCCTGCAGTCCGGGCAAGAGGGCCGGGGCGCCGGGAGCTGCTTCGGCAGCGGGAAACGCCGAGCTCCTGCCCCCGACGCGAGCGGGGCGCCCGCACCTGCCCGGCGGGCG
>NW_005842348.1:1089304-1091244 GCF_000455745.1 Alligator sinensis | reverse complement strand
GGCCCGGGCGGGGCGCAGGGCTGGAGCTGCCGCAGCCACCGTGGTGCGCGGCACCTGGGAGAAGCGAGGGCGTTTCTTTGGCCCAGTAAACGACCCCGAGCCAGCCCCCTGCGTCAGGGCGGTCAGGGCCGGTCCCCCTGGCAGACCTGCCGCTGCCCGCCGGGCTGAAATGGGTTTCTTGTTCCCAGTTCCTTATTCAGGGATGTGGACTGGATACATGACATCACTTTACATTTTTATTAGTCGATATGCACTGGTGGTGAAACTCTTACCACTTTAGCACGTCTCCTTGATACTAACAGCCTGTAGCTGGGTAAAGATTAGCTGTGTGAAAGGAATCAGGAACTGGGAATAAGGAACCAACTTCAGCCTTATTCACTGCCCTTTGCTGGAGTGAAGATGCAGGCAGCGCCGTCCCTGGGGTGGGGTGGGGTGGGGCGAATCGGGGTGACTGCCCGTGGGCCCTGCAGACAGTGACTCGCCACCCTCCGGCCCCCGTGCGGGCTGATATACCCCGGGCCCCGCGCACCCTTAGGGACCGCTCTGGATACAGGCAGCAGAGAGCTGCTGCCTGTCCTGGCCTGCTCCCCTCAGCTTCCCCAGGGGGTGGAGGTTATTTGGGTGGAGGGGAAGTTTCCCTGGAATTCTCCTAAGGGGAACGTGCCCCTGAAAAGTCTGGCTTTCAGCGCAACCTGTTGCTGTTCCCCATGCCATCTCTCTGCAGCCATGCGAGGGTGGAAAGAAAAGCAGGTGGGAAACAAGGGAGGAATATTTCTAGCCATGGAAGCTCCACACAGCCCTTCCTCCTCCCTCATTGCTGCTCAGTACTAGGATGCCTCCCTCCGAGACTGGGACTGTCTGCTCTACAGACATGATGGAGGAGTACTAGATGTGGGGGAAATGCTAGCCCAGCCAGGGCACAGGCATTTTAGCTCTAGGCCCCAAACACCTGTGTCATGGTAGAGACATGCCACCCCCCATTAAGTTGAGGTGTGTGCACAGGGACCTAAGAAGCAGGGTGAACACTGCCGGTGTTTTCCTTATGCAAATCAGCTGTGAATTCAGTGAAACTGGCTGGCAGCAGTTTCGTACAGCCCAGGAAGGGGCCTCTCAGCCTGAGAGAGCCCTATTTCTACTTGGTTCTAGTTGATTTTTTTTAAATGACTCAACCCTTGTCTATACACATTGTTGTACCTCTTCAACTACATCAATAGAGTCAAAGCAGTACAACCCTCCCTAGGGTAGACACAGCTATGTATGTACAGAAGTGCTGACATTGGGTTAGCTATTTCTGTGCAGGAGGCATGTACAAATCTCCCAGTAAAAGGCACATGTACTAATAATAGTATCCATGCTGAAGTTCATATTAATTTAGCAATTTTGGTGGGAAATCGCCTGTAGCTGGAATCACTATACAATACACTATCCATCTCTAGAATGATCCTAACACTGCAACCAAATATCGCTCTCAATATCTAAGTGCCTGCCCATTGATTTACACCAATATATATATATATAGACTAGCCCTTACTTAATAGTGAATCATAGAAACATAGAATCGGAAGGGACCTGTAAGATCATCAAGTCTGGTCCCCTGCAGTGGGCAGGAAGTTATTGGGCTCAGATTTTTTTTTAATTAAAATATATTTCTCTCTATATATAGCAAGTTATATATGTACATTCTCTATCATAAGCTTTCCATCACGCATCCTAAAACCTCATTAAGAAACCTGCGCTTCCCATTACATTAAACGCACCCACTCCCCTGTGCTTCTGCACACCCACCCTCCACCCTCACCTACCCAAGTCGCAATCCTTTAGTCCAAACCCTGATTTGGGGTTTACATTCTCAGTTCATTCTCTGTCCTTGTTGCTGTTAATGTCACTGTTGTGCGGGCTGACTTCCGATCTCGCCTGGGTCACCATGTGCGAGCTCTCTT
>NW_005842348.1:1071539-1088978 GCF_000455745.1 Alligator sinensis | reverse complement strand
TAGTTGCCTCGGAGTCGTTAAGGCTCCGAGGGGACGGTAAATAAGTCCCGCGGAGTTGTTGAAGCTCCGTGGGTTCGACAAATTAAACCTCTGTTGCCCTCTTAAGGAAAAAGCTGGGTTCGTATGGATCAGCAGCACTTAGAGATCCTCACACTCCTTTCCTGAACTCCACGTGCTTTCTCTCTCTCCGATTTGGGCGGAAACCACCCAAGCCTTTTGTACGGCTAGCAAGCCAATAGCTAGCCGCCACGTGTGCCTACATTAAGACTGGCCAATAATGTGGCGCGAATCCTAATACAAATGGCAGGGACTCCTTGCATCGCGCATTACTATAATGCAAAAGAAATGCACTATGCAAAGAAAGCTACAGAACTGGCGGGAAAAGCTCCTGCACGCGGGTTCTCTGTTGCAGCAGAACACTCCACCGTGCAAAAGAGCTGCAATTTGGCGGGAACATGATTTAGCGATGCCGAAGCACACTCAAACAAAGAAAACCACAACTTTGGGTTGTGACAACTGTCACTTCCGCTGCTGCTGATCCTGTTGTTGTCCTTCTCACTGTCTCCAGGTCCAGTTGCATCTCTGTCTTCATTCTCTCTGTCCACTTCCCCTCCCAGGGGGTCTTTAAACAACCTGTGCCACATGTCACTTTTCCAGATGAAGTTGACTATGTCTTCTCCATCCTCACACCAATTTTCGGTGGTAGGACTGAAGTTTGCCCAGAAAGATTTTAACACAGTCTGTTTTGTTAAGCTCAGCATGCCTGTATAACAGGAGGTTCCTACATTGCCACAGGATGCTCCTGACACAGGACACACACTGGTCGAAACGTGTTGTCTGGGACCTCTGCTGCTCAGTCAGGTGTCCGTACATCACCGCCTCCCTTGTCATCAGCCTGACTCCTGTCACTCTTTCAAGAAGCCGGCTTACGTTTTCCTGCACACCCTTGGCATATGGGCAGTGCCATAGAAGGTTGTCAATGGTCTCTGCTTCTTGGCAAGTTTCCCTGGGGCAATTAGGTCAAATCCCTCATCCATGTCCTGACTGTGAGTACTCGGTGCACTATCAACCAACCCAAGTTTCTGTGGTCCTTGCAGAGGTCCTTGTGGAAGATCCAGTTGCAGATGCCTTGGCAGTCCTCATTAGGGAGCATCTCCATGTTTGATAACCTGTCTCTGCCTCTGATTGCCCTCTGTATCTTTTTGTTTGGACATAGTTGCCAGGCTTTCCTTCTGTAACCCACACTCGCTCTGGAACTCGTTCAGGACCCTGTAGAACCAGGGCTGCTCCATGGTCCATGGTCTCCCATTGGTTGGTGTATACACCCCCCACCATCTCAGAAGGTGACCTGCAAAAAAAGTTGACTAAACAGGCTGTTTTGGTCTCTGACTCAGTCACCAACTTGCAAATCTGGCTCGTGTACTATGCTTGCAGGAACAGGTGGATGTCTGGCACCCCCCTGCCCCCGACCCGTTTTTTCTTGTACAGGGTCTTCCTTGCCACCTTCTCCATTCGGGATCCCCAGAAAAAGATGCTCATGGCTCTCTGGATTCTGTGGATGATATGCTTTGCGGAGAGGAAGACCAGTGCGATGTACAGAAGCACTGGTAGCAACACCGCCTTTATGAGTGCCATGCCCCACCCATGGAGAGGTGACACCCGTGCCACACATTCAACCTCTGCTTCACCTTGGCCGCCTTCTTCTCCCAGGCCCTCCTTCCATTCAGCTCCAGGTCAAATTACACACCAAGGATCTTGACCCCCTCACCTGGGGCCGAGACCCCCAGGGACTCCAGGTCCCCGAGCTCACCTACGGCCAGGCAGGTGTTTTTTCCTCCCATTGAGTTTGGCCCCTGCTGCCGCTTCATAAATCCATGTGTGCCACAGGACTCTTTCTACTATGCACTTATTCTTGCACAGGATGTTCAATCGTCCATGTAGGCCAGGACTTTGACTTGTTCCTTACTTCCCCCAGGGATCTGGACTCCGTGGATCCCAGGGTCCAGCCCGATGCGCTGAGCCAGGGGTTCAATGGCGCAGATGAAGAAGATTGAGGAGAGTGGGCAGCCCTGATGGATCCCTGACTCTATCACGATCCGCTCGCTCAGGAAACCGTTTACCAGCACCTCGCTGCATATGTCCGCATACAGCGTCCTTATCCAGCTGGTGAATGTTAGAGGGATGCCCATCCACTGCAGGGTCTTGAAGAGGAACCGGTGTGACACTCTGTCGTAGGCTTTTTCCAGGTCCAGGTTCAGCACCATCATCTTCTGTCCGCTGTCCCATTCCAGCTGGAGCACGTGTCTCAGTTGTGGCAGAGCTCCGTGGATCTGGCATCCTGGTACTACACACGACTGGTCCTTGTGAATGATGGCACCTAGGACAGATTTAAATCACTTGATCAAGACCTTGGCCAGCAGTTTATAGTTGAAGTTAAGGAGGGCAATGGGCCTCCAGTTCTTCAAATCCTCCCTTGGACCCTTCTTGTACAGGAGGGTCACGAGGCCCCGGTCCATCCCAGCCCCCAGGCACCCTTCCTGCAGTCGCTCCTGAAAAAGTTTCAGCAGGTTGGGGCCCATCAGGTCCCAGAAGACCATGTAAAACTCCTTGGGCAGGCCATCTGACCCAGAAGTCTTACTGTTCTTAAATCCCCGGAGGGTCTTCTCAACCTCCTCCAGTGTCCACTCTCACTCCAGCTGTTGCTGCTCCTCCTCTCTGAGGGCCCAGGTGAGCCCTTGCAAGCACTGCTGCCTGGCCCCCGGGTCCTCCAGTCGTGCAGTGTAGAGCTCCTGGTAGAAGGCAGCTGCCACATTTAGCATGCCCTCCTTTGACCAGTGCTCCACTCCTGCTCCATCTCTCAGGCACGTCATGGGCTTCTCTTTGCTTGTCTTTAGCCTGGTGAAGTAAGCAGACCACTCCTCCCCCTCCACCACCCATTGGGCCCTGGCCTCGAAGATCTTTTTCCTGGCCTTCTCTCAGGACCAGGCACCAATCTGGGCCTTTGCCTCCCGCATGTCCCCCCTCACATCCCAGCCCGCCACTGCTTGCCCATGCAAGGCCTGCAACTTACGGGTCAGGCGCTTGTGCTGCCTTCTGTGGAAGAAAGCTCGCCACTTGCCAGACTGCTCGAAGAAGCCTTTGGTCCTGTCTTTGACGCAGGCCCACCACTCTGTTTGGTTTGGGTACAGGGCCTTTAGGGTCCTCCAGCCTGCATATTGCTCTCTGAACCTGTGCTGGATCTTCTCATCTCAGATGAGCTCGACAAGGTGCCTGTCCAGCCTCATCTTGAGCACCTCCAAGGAGCGTGACTGCACCACCTCTGCTGGGAATGTGTTACAGCTTCTGGTGATCCTTATAGAGAAGGAGTATTTCCTTATATCTAACCTGAATTTACCCTCTGTTAGTTTGTGTCCCACATAAACATTTGCACTGATTTCACTAAAATGTGACATCAAAGTGATTTAAATCAACAGGTGCAGCTGTGTGTGAGGAGACTAATGTGCCAGTTGAATCTTAGTTTACATGGGTTTGGCTTGTGGCAGTTGTGAGTGTTTTGGGGCAAGCTACACAGATCAGCCATATCCTGATATCTGGGGCTCCTACCCATATGGCAGGAAATACCCTAGGCTCCAAGGGGGTGGGCAGCACTGTACTTAGACTCCTGGTGGCCCTGGGCGAACTTTAGTATCGAGCCCTGCTTCACCAGAGATAATGATAATAATAAAAATTACCATTTTCAGGCCCCCTTTCTGTCTGGGCCCCAGGCAGCCGCCCAGTTCATCCATGCCTGTGTCTGGCCCTGGGGGTGGGAAAGAACAGGAGCTAAGGCACAGGCTGGGAGGGCCAGTGCCACTAAGCCAACTGCTTTTCTCTGACTGAGCACTCTACCCTGCACAAAGCCTGATGGGGAAATAAAGCAAATGAGAAATGCAAGGTACATTGTTAAAACAGGAATGAAAACAGAGAATTGGGGAATATGGAGCAGGGTGGATGGAGTGGGGAATTCAGGGCAGGGGGATGGGAGCGAGGGCAGAAGATGTGGGCTAGGAGGCCATAACTCATATCAGAGCTAACAGACTCCAGCACTCAGTAATTGATTGTGGTGAAGCTGAGCAGTGAAGGGCTGATAGAGCTGTGAGGAGCTGCTCACTTTCAGGAGGCCTTCCCTGTATGGGAATCACATACTGCCATACAGCTCACAGCTGCTATGTGGACACTTCTTCAAGTAGACCTGCTCTGGCAGCCAGCATCTCGCAGGCTCATGTTCCCCTGGACTGCGTGCGCCAGTCAAGCCAGATGTTTTCAGTAGCTGGGCTCTGAGACTGTTTATTGGGGGACAGAGTGCAAGCCTGGATTAGTGCAGGAGTGCCATCCCTCGCCAACACAGGCCACAGATTCTGCCCCAGACACCTCTCAGCATCCCAGTGAGCCCTTTAGGAGACCAGCCTGGGATCATTAGATGTGTGTGCCTGCCACGTTGTGGTGGGCTCTGGGAACTGCACTCCCGCAGCTCCACTGGGGCTAAATTTTCAGAGCACATGTTAATGGGGATTGGGAATCCCTCCCTGTCCTGAACAGCAAGGAGCCATGGGCAGGGGCACCTGCGCACCTACAGCCAGCTTGCCTTGGAAACCTCAGTGGTTCTGGAGTGCTAGTGGGTTCACCCCAGAGATCCTCTGAGTGGTGGAGGTCTTACAGTCATACCTTGGAGCCCACACTATGATCTCTTGGAAGGAAGGCTGAGAGGTGAATGCAAGTCTCCTGCCCCTCCTGAGCAGCTCCCCACAGCCCTATCAGCAAGATGCCCCTACAGATGGAAAGTGTAAATTGGTGTCCCCCCACAGTTGATTGTGCCGGCCAGGGAGCACAAGCAGCGCTTTCAGAAGCGGCCGCGGTGCTCCCAGAAGTGCCAGCGGTGCCTCACCTCGTGCCCCCACTCACCAGCCAGCACTCATGGGGGGGCACCACTGCTCCCACCTGCTCCCCCTGCCCATTGCCTAAGGGAGGAGCACTGCCTGTCAGGGGGTGCACTAGCATTCTCAGGGGGTGCACATGCACACCCGTGCACCCCCTATTTATCACCACTGGAAGCAACGAAGGGTGATTGTTGTGGGAGACTCCCTGCTGCGGGGAACAGAAGGTGCCATCTGTCATCCAGACCCCTTTGCTCAAGAGGTCTGCTGCCTTTCAGGAGCCAGGATCCAAGATGTAACAGCAAGGATCCCAAAGCTGGTCCACCCTATGGACCACTACCCTATGCTCCTTGTCCAAGTGGGCACCAATGACACAGTGAGAAACAACCCTGGGAGAATCATGAGCAACTACAAGACCATAGGGGCAAAGCTCAAGGAACTAGGAGCATAAGTGTTCTTCTCCTGAATCCTCCCAGTTAGGGGCCATGGTTGTCGGATGGAGGAATGCATTGAAGAAGTCAACCAAAGGCTTTGGAGATGGTGTCACTCTTTTGGTTTTGGATTCCTCGACCTTGGTATGCAGTTCAGTGGCACTGGTCTGCATGCAAGAGATGGTATCCACCTCACAAGCAGGGAAGAAGCTCTTTTCTATGAAAATCACTGACTTGCTGAGGAGGGCTTTAAACTAGGCATGTCCAGGGGAGTGAAGGTAGATTCCACTGCTGTACACAAATCCTCTGGCCAAGATGACCCAGGGGAGGATATTCACATAGGGGTCATCCAGATGAGTGCCAACACCCTGAGACAGTTGCACAGTGACAGAAATCCTGAGAAAACTAGGAGTAAACTCAGGTGTCTTTATCGGAATGCCAGAATCATGGACAATAAACAGGATGGACTATCACTCCTTCTGGCAGATGAGGGATTTGACCTTATTGGGAGACCTGGTGGGATGATACATATGACTGGGCAGTGAATATTGAGGGCTATAGGCTCTATAGGAAGGATCAGGTTGGGAAGAAGGAAGGAGGGGTAGCCCTCTATGTGAAAGAGCGGTACCCCTCCCTGCAGGTCAGGTTTGATTGCACAGGGAGGCCCCTTCAGACCCTCTAGGTCAAGATATAAGGGGGCTCAGGAGAAGGGGACCTGATGGTGGGAGACTACTATAGACCTCCCTACCAAGCAGAGGTGAGCAACCAGGCATTCTCCAGGGAACTGACCAAGGCAGCCAGCACAAAAAACTTGATTATAATGGATGATTTCAACTACTCTGACATCTGTTGGGAAGACCATTCAGCCAGCTCCAGCAAGTCAGCCAACTTATTGGCGGCTATAGACAACTTGTTCTTGACACAGGCTATGGAGGGACTGACTAGGGGTAAAGCCACTCTGGACTTAGTGCTGACTAAAGGGGAAGACATGGTAGGTGACCTGAAGATTGGAGGTACTCTACGCGACAGTGATCATGATCTGATTAGAATTACCATCCACCAAAAGTCTGGGAATTCTGTCAGCAGAACAGAAGTCCTAGACTTCAGAAGGGCAGACTTTGGTAAACTCAGGAGTCTAGTTAGAAAGACCCTTTGCAACCAGTGACTGGACGATTTGTGAGTTCAGGAATGGTGGTGCTTCCTTAAGGAGGCAATTCTCACTGCTCAAAAAGAGGCCATCCCCATGCGGTCAAAAAGATGGAAAGGGGCCAAGAGACCCACTTGGCTGAACAGGGATATTAGGGAACTTCTGAAAAAGAAAAAAGAAACATACCTGCAATGGAAAAACAGTTCAGCATCCAGAAAGAAGTACACTCATATGGCCAGGGTCTGCAGGTATGAAACGTGGAAAGCCAAGGCATGCATGGAGATCAAACTGGCAACCAAAATAAAAGACAACAAAAAGTCCTTCTATAGGTACATAGGGAGCAAGAAAAAATCAAGCTCTACTGTGGGGCCCCTACTGAATACGGGTGGGGGAGGCAGCCCACAGTTGATCCCCTTGAAAAGCCAGAGCTCCTAAATACTTACTTCACATCAGTATTCTTGAAATCAGATGAGAACACATCACATGTAAAGAGGTACAGAGAATACGGGGAAAACAGCAGTCCACATGAAATCAGTCCTGAACAGGTGAGGGTACTCTTAGAACATTTGGACATTTTCAAATCTCTGGTCCAGATGACCTGCATCCGAGAGTCCTGAAAGAACTGGCCGAGCTCATAGTGGTGCCTCTGGCAAGGTTGTCTGAAGAGTCGTGGAACTCAGGAGTGGTCCCGAATGACTGGAAGAAGGCTAACATGGTACCCATCTTTAAGAAAGGGAAGAGGGATGACCCTGCAAACTATCGACCAGTCAGTCTGACTTCAATCCTGGGAAAAATCTTTGAAAAAATTGTCAGGGAGGCCATCAATCACAAGCTCATAACTGGTGGGGTATTAAGAAGCAACTAGCACAGCTTTGTCAAAGGGAAGTCATGCTTAACAAACCTGGTGTCCTTTTATGACCAGGTAACTAACCAACTGGACACGGGATGTGAGTTTGACATCATCCACCTAGACTTCAGTAAGGCCTTTGATACTGTTTCCCATGATATTCTCTCAATTAAGTTGGAGGATACTGGCCTAGACCAGTCTACAGTGAGTTGGGTTGGCAACTGGCTCAGAGGCTGATCCCAGAGAGTTGCACTCGATGGGTGGCCTCATCCTGGAGGTCCGCCTCCAGTGGTGTCCCCCAGGGATCAGTGCTTGAGCCAGTGCTCTTTAACATCTTTATCAATGACTTGAATAAGGGAGTGGAAAGCGCAATGATTAAGTTTGCGGATGACACCAAGCTGTGGGGAAATGTGGGCGCATCAGAGGGTAGGGCAAGGATCCAGGATTACCTTGACAGACTGGTCCTAGTGGCTAAATACAATCAGATGAGGTTCAACAGGGACAAGTGCCAGGTCCTTCATCTGGGTAGGAAGAACCTTCACCATAACTATACGATGGGGGTGGTCCACTGACTGACACCACATCCGAAAGGGACTTGGGGGTGACAATCGACCAGAGGATGAATATGAGTCAACAGTGTGAGGAAGTTGCCAGCAGGGCAGTTAGAACTCTGGCGTGTATCAGCCGACATGTAGCCAGTAGATCCAGGGAGGTGCTTCTCCCCTCTATTCGGTGTTGGTGAGGCCACAGCTGGAGTACTGTGTCCAGTTCTGGGCACCACACTTCAGGAAGGATGTGGATAAGCTTGAAAGGGTACAGAGAAGGGCCACCCATATGATTAGGGGCCTGCAGGATAGACCCTGTGATGAGACTCTGGGAACTGGGTTTGTTCAGTCTGAGTAAGAGAAGGCTGAGAGGTAACTTGATAGCTGCCTACAAGGATGTCAGGGGTGAACACCAAGATCTAGGGGAGGAACTCTTCAGAAAGGCACCCCTTGGGAGGATAAGAACCAATGGGCACAAGATAGTTGAGGAAAAATTTAGGCTAGACATAAGGAAAAACTTCTTTTCCATAACAGCATCTAGAATCTGGAACACACTCCCAGCAGAGGTGGTGCAGTCCCCATCCCTGGAGGTGTTTAAGAGGAGGCTGGACAAGCACCTCATTGAGCTCGTTCGAGCTCAATTATCTCCTGCCCATGGCAGGGGGACCAAACTTGAAGAACCAATGGAATTTGAAATCAATGGCCCCCAGGCAGTCACTGACATAGCAGCCTCTGCCACCTATGCTTCACCTTCCCCGTGGAGGTAAAACAAACAGCAGAGTCCTCTCCATGGTGAGATGTCCTCAGAGAGGGCTTCATGGATTGCTGCAAGGCCCCCGGAGCATCTCGCCACCATGCCTCTTCTGCACTCAGGCAGAGCTGCAGGCAGGCACTTGGTCTGTGAAGCCCTTGCTCTCCTCACTGTCAGAGAAGCTGGTAGCATCTCCCTCCCAGCCCCGAGGTTCTCCCTGCTGCCATTCCTCAGGCTGGAGCTTGTTGGTTTGTTTTGCTGCTTCTTCAGGATCAACTTGAAGATCTTACAGGTCCTTACTTGTCCTTCTATTCTATGATTCTGCAGGTGTCAGGGAGTGCCCAGAGCCCCTGACACCATGCATCTGCCAGGAGCAACAGTATCTAAGAGCCAGGTGCATACACAGCCTGTTGTGGGTCAGGACGTAGTGGCTGAAAAAAATAGACCCCACCTTCTGAATGTCCTGGGGCAACCCTTGCTGATTCCAAAGGCAGGACTCCACAGTTTGCACACCTCTTGGGCCCTGATCTTTTGGGGGCAGAGGCAGAAGTGGAAGAGAACCTTCCCACACCACTGGGCTTGCAGTGTGTCAGGCAAAGATGACCTCAGCCAGGGCATGGCCCATGCACTTGTCCATCTGTGATTTACTGTATCACAGGAAGTATGATCTGGGGCTGGCATAGCCTAATATGTCTCCTCCCCTGGGAACCCACAGCCCCAGAATGCTGGTGGGGAACCTCACTGAGCATACTACCCAGCTAGCATGGGGAATTATATAGCCATGGCTACAGAGATAAGGTAGAAGGGGGAACTGGAAGAGGACAGCAGCATGACTTTACAGGGAGCACATGCACAAAGCTGCTGAAAGGAAAATGGTGGGAAAAAGGAAGGAGTGAGTGGCACTGCCTGGCCTGGCCAGCACAGAATCAAGGGTGCTGTGCTCCCACTACAGTACTGACAGCTGGATTTTAACAACTGCACTGCTGCCATTACACTTTCCACAGCTTTTTTCCCCAGCAGTACCAAGCACCCTTCCAAGCTCACAGGCATCTCAGCCCTCTGCTGTCCCCCCACATACACAGTAAAGTGGCAGCCACTGGTGTAACACTGTGACTGAGGGAAGTGCTTCAGCTCTCTGGACACTGTGCTACTTGTGCAGCAGGACTTGCCACGGTCAGTCACAAGCAGTTTGCTGCGGCCAGAACCAGAGTTGGAGCTGCAAACCTGGTTCTAGCTGGGGCAGTGCTGGGCGACTGTACAGATCCTTCACCTCCCTGAGACTCCTTGTGTGCTGCTAGCACCTGCAGGTTGGTCTACAGGGCTCACATCCAGTTCCTTCAAGAGCTGGGGGTTGCTACTTGGTGCTGCTTTCAGTCTTTCCCCCTCTCTGTCAGGAAGAGGGCTAATTGCCCCTTTTAAATATGGGGTTATGCCAAGCAAGCCACTTCCAAATTGGCTGCCTGGTTTCTAGTCCTGCATCTCCTATTTGGGCAGACTCTTCCACCTCTCTGTGTCCTGATTTCCCTGGGAGATCTGCCTAAGATAGTTAAATGGCACCATCACCAAATTAGTTTTGCCTACTGAGACTAAAAATCCAGTTCCAGTCTCCACTACACATTCAGAGGCACTACACACCCAAAACAGCATCCATGCAGAGAAGGGGCCTATGCTGGGTTTTGCCCTATTGCTGTGTGGAAAGTGGCTAAACTGAAACCTTTCAGAACCAGACAGCCTCCAGGTTCCTGCCACCCCAGCCAAGGTGTGGAGACAGGGCCAAGACAAGGGTGCTAGTTAGGCTGCAGACCTGGGAGAGGAAGATGCAGGTGTATTAGCAGTCCTTCCCAGTTCTCTCTGCTGTCAACTACGTTTCCCACTTCCCATTGCAAAGGAAAACTCCACTTCCTAGAGTGCTTTGCAAAAGAAAACTACGTTTCCCAGAGCCACTTGCAAGGAAAATTTACACAAAAGAGGAGAGTGGCCAGGTTCTCATGCCCACTGGGATGCAATGAGACGCTGCAGTCACACGTGCCCCGCACGGGTCTGGGGCTCTCTGCCCTGCAGTTGTTCTGCCCCCCTGCAGTGGAAACTCCTCTAGATCTTGCCTCAGGTGAGTGTCACGGCAGGAGAAGCGGTACGTGGGGTGGGGGAAGTGGGACCACTGACTCTGTGGAAAGCAGCAAAACAAACCAACAAGCTCCAGCCTGAGGAATGGCAGCAGGGAGAACCTCGGGGCTGGGAGGGAGATGCTACCAGCTTCTCTGACAGTGAGGAGAGCAAGGGCTTCACAGACCAAGTGCCTGCCTGCAGCTCTGCCTGAGTGCAGAAGAGGCATGGTGGCGAGATGCTCCGGGGGCCTTGCAGCAATCCATGAAGCCCTCTCTGAGGACATCTCACCATGGAGAGGACTCTGCTGTTTGTTTTACCTCCACGGGGAAGGTGAAGCATAGGTGGCAGAGGCTGCTATGTCAGTGACTGCCTGGGGGCCATTGATTTCAAATTCCACTGGTCCTTGCAACAGGGGCTGCTGAGAGCTTCCTGGCTGTGCTGGGTACTGTGCAAGAGCTCCCTCCTTCAAAACAGGATTACATAGAGCTTGCCACAAGCACCAGCAAACCTAAGCCTGGCTCAGCAGCTGATCCTGGACTCGGTTGTTCTGTTAGACCTTGCAACTAAGACATTGCCAAGTGGTGTGCAGTTGTGACCATCACAACACAGAGAAATGTGCAAGTGACCAATCCTGGAGCTGAGAAAAGGGCAGAGGGGTCATCCTGACAACGTTACTGGAAGAGCAGAAGGGAATCTCATGTCAAATTCAACTCTCTTCCATGGGCTTTAGGGCTCAGAGGAGTGGCATGGCCCAATAGATGCTGGTCAGGGAAGTGTTGGGTGTGATGTGCTCTAGGCTGTGTTTTGGCTGTGGAGATAATACTGAGCTGGTCACTTTTCCTCTCTCTGCCTCAGTTTCCCCAGCTGTCCTATAGCTAATAATGAGCCACCCATGCCCATAGCTCACAGAATGGTATTTTGTGGCAGTTAGCACCTTGTCCAAGAATGGGATTTTCACCAGCTTGGAATTGGTCCCATTCTTCTTCCAATGCAGTGAAGTTTTCACTGACTGTGACAGTAACCATTGGGCCATTGCCTTTTAAAAATCCTGTTTCTTATATTCCTTGTGGAGAGACAGAGAGCTCAGAGAACATCTCTCCCCAGGGAGCCTGGGACTGTTCTGCTTGCAGTGGCATCTCCTGGGGGAAAGGGTCTCTTTACCAATGGGTCCCTTCCCATGTTCTCTCTGCTGGTGCATGAATCCAAGTAGAAAACTTCAGTTCCAAGCTGTTTGTTGAGACAAGGAAGATACCATGTTTTTTGCCACTGTAGTGTTGCTGAACATGACTTCAGAAAAAAAGCCAATGTCATTTTCTAGGCTGGTGTCCTAGCTTCATGGGTTGTGAACCTTGTTAAATACTGTAAGTTGAGTTTTAGCTAAACAAAACTTCTGTGTACAGTATGCACCTATGCGAGGGTAATATGAGCCATTGCAGCTGTAGGGGCCTGGACTGGGCTCTTTTAGATGGGGAACCCCGTAGGAAAAACGGGGAGCTGAATAAAGTTGTACCGGTGACATTTGATGGTCACTTCCTTCTGAGTCAACAGTGAACCAGTACCCTTGGTCTGTGTGAAGGGAACCTTGGGCTGGTGGAGGAGCCCTCTTTCAGGTAAGAAGTAAAACCAAAGTCCTGAACAAACATGTCACTTTTTGCAAGAGCCAAGCTGGTGCTCACTGTTCCCATTTTCCAACTCAGGTAGTTGCATTTTGTCTTCCTAAATGCTTCCAGCACTTTCAGCTGGACGGGATCATTTTGATTCTCTGACCTAAGCTATCACAGGGCAGTATTGGAAACCATTACAAGTTGCTGTGTTCCACCCCAGAGACAGCTGTGCTTCTGAGTGATGTGGACTCTCAATCTGTGCCCCAAATATGCTTCTCAGTAGCATATCTGGTAATGGCAATGTCCCCTCTAGAGAAATGACTGGGCTGCCCAGCCAAACTATACCAGCATCCTACAGGACTGCACATGCTGAATGCAAGCATGAGGGTTTTCAGTCAGGCTCTTGACCCCCCCCAACAGCTCCCCACACAGTGGTACTGACAGTGCTGCTGTTCCTTTGGTGGCTACCACCTCACTCGGGCCCCAGCAACTGTATTTCCTAGATGGTTTCCTAGCTGGCCAAGCTGTGCTTTGGTCCCAGCAGCCACTCCTACCCCAGTTCCCTTGCCACTCTTGCGCAGCTCTTCCCTCAACCTCTCTGACCCTGTGCTGGATCCTCATCCTTCCCATGCTGCCTTGACTCTTCTTGGGTTTCCATGGCATCACGTAGCCAAGCATGGAGGGGCTGTGCTCACCTGTCCTTGAGAAATCTAGAGAAATATAATTCCTAGAGAAATCTTATTCCTCTGTTAAAGGGGCCCAGGCTGTGACCCTCAACCCACCCATAACTGGCTGACTGGTGCTCCCTGGGGCAGCCTGTAGACCAATGCCATCCTTCTAATGCCACTCTCAGGAGAAGGCCCTGTAAAATAGTTTTCCAGTTAATACCAGCGGGTGATAAAGAAAGTGGTTTGAATTAATCCAAGGGGCTGGAGAGCTCAGGTACTGTCTTCATGCCTTTCAGTGATGCTTGCGGGGCTTGGTCTCACCCCAGCCCTCCAGTTCAAGTATATTTCTATGCTGCAGATTCTTCTCTTTTTTTTCCCCATTCCAGGCCTGGGGGCATCTGGATGGAATGGGCCCCGGGGCAATGGTGGGCATCGGGGGTGCTTGGGTGGACCAAGTGCATGGAGCCCTGGAGCATGGCTGAGTGAAGTTCTGTGGTTTCAGGTGCCGGTTACTTTGGCTGAGGTGTCTGAATCTCCCAGAGGCCCTGTGTGGCCAAAGGGCAGGGGCCACTCACCAGCATGCAAGAGAATGACCAGACTGTGCTCTCAGTTGGTAAGGGTTTGCTTGCATGTAGACACTGCTCTGGCTGATGTGCCTGCATTGACTGTAGCTCATGCTTCTTCTCTGGGCTTTGATCTAGGGTGGTAAACTGGTGAGGCTGTCTTAAGTCACAGTAATAGCAATCCCTGGTGCACCTTATATGGAAGGCCAGAATGGCAGTGTGCCCAAGCCCCCATTCACTCCCTCTGTGTGGGCTGTTTCTCTCTGGAGCTCAAGCTCTCTTCATGGTAGGTGCTGGACTCCAGGCTCTGTGTAAGTTCAGAAATGGGCAGTTGGCTTAATCCTTGTGTTGTGCCAGAACCTGGTCCCTGGATGTGAGGACTCAGCACATCTGCCATCAGTTGCCTTTCTCCCCTGGACATCTTCAGGCATTTTCCTTCCACCCAGATTGAATGAGTCCTCCAGCTGAGAAAGGTTTGGAGTTTGCAACATACTCCCCCATTTCTTTTCCTTGGGCAGGATTTCCCATTCCCAGTGCTGCTATGATCTCCTGCTTGGAGCAAGGGGAAAAACCGCGTGTCCTGGATCCTCTGGACTCAGAGATGACAGAGATTCCAAGAGTCGCAGGTAAGGAAGAAAGTTGTATTGACTCAGGTCCACACTAACATGTCCATGCTGCAGGGCAACAGAATTGCAAGCTGTGTGTTGTGCCAAACAAACCAATTATGTGCTGGAAGACTGCCATTTAGGCACAGAAAGGGTAATGGAATTGTGCCCAAGGAGGCTGATTTCAGGGTGCAATGTAATCTGAATTCTGGTATTTGCTAACGTTTGTGTGTCTACCTCGACAGTCATACTGTTGTTTAGTATGTAACTCTCAGCTGGGCTTTAAAGGTAGCACCTCATGCCAGCTGGAAACCAAATGAAGAACAATTTATGGTAGAAGGGCTGGTGCATTCCAGAGAAAGGTACCCACAGAGTGAGGGGAAGGCCTTTGGTGCATATTCCTCAGGGTACTGGGGTCTTGTCTCACCTGGATGGAAAGCAGGTGGGTTCTTTTAGCAGGGAGAGCGCACGAGCAGCCAGCCATAGGTGAAGTGCCCACCCTATGTGGCACAGGACAATGCAGAGGAGGCAGCTGTCTTAAGGATGGAGTAAACACAGGAGCAGGTGACCCATTTGGCTGGTTCCAGAAGGAAACTGAAAGTTCAGATTGGGTTCTGGGAGGCTCTTCTTCCATCTCATCCTTTCTAAGGTGTTCAGTAGCACACAGAGGAGAATTGCCTAGTTTATCTCTGAGGATGCTGATGATTTTCAGCCGTAGGCCTGGTCTGCATGAGAAAGTTGTTCTGTGAACTTACGGTTAAATCCCCTGAGTGAAACTGGTACAAGTTCCTGCATGTAGATGCTCCAGTTTCAGTTTGAGTGGCTTATTCTGGATACCTCCTACTTCCAACTATTTTGGTTTGTTTGTGCAAAAAAAACAACCTCAATCTGGCTTAGCCTGAGGTAAGAGCATTTTCACAGGCTGGGGACTTGCCTGAATGGGGGACTTAGATCACATCTCAAGGTAGAAGGGGTTGGTCCTGTGTACAGGCAGGGTCATGGCATTAATGGCTCAGCCATGTGCAGGTCCCTTCTGGTGGTCCCTGTAGCCAACAGGGTGAGTCACAGCCAGATTTCCTCTTTGCTCCTGCAGATGAGGGGATCCCAAGCAACAGCAAGGTGGATGCTCCTGACTCTGCGAAAACAGAACTGCATGAGATGCTGCTGAGAGGATCTAGCCAGGCCACTTCCTGGAGCCTGGAGAGCAAGTGCCAGGTACCACAGGCCTGTCAGGACCCTTCAGGCCAACCTGACCATGGGGAAGGCGCAGGGGAGCTCCATGATGTGACTTCACCCGCAAAAGCCCTGGCTGGGGAGAAGCCCTACAAGTGTATGGCCTGTGGGAAGGGCTTCAGCCAGAGCTCTGATCTCATCCGGCACCAGCGCACCCACACAGGCGAGCGCCCCTACCAGTGCCCAGCCTGTGGCAAGGGCTTCGGCGACAGCTCCACGCTACTTAAGCACCACCGCACTCACACAGGGGAGAAGCCCTACAAGTGCATGCAGTGTGGTAAGGCCTTTATCCTCAGCTCCTACCTGCTGCAGCACCAGCGAGTGCATGGCCGCGACAGGCCCCACCAGTGTGGCAGCTGTGGGCGCCACTTCAGGCAGAGCACTGAGCTGGTTCAGCACAGGCGCGCCCACCTAGGTGAGAAGCCCTACAAGTGCCCAGCCTGTGGCAAGGGCTTCGGCCAGAGCTCTGACCTCATCCGGCACCAGCGCACACACACAGGCGAGAAGCCCTACAAGTGCCCAGCTTGTGGCAAGGGCTTCGGCGACAGCTCCACGCTCATCAAGCACCAGCGCACCCACACTGGTGAGCGGCCCTACAAGTGCCCGGCCTGTGGGAAGGGCTTTGGTGAGAGCTCCACACTCATCAAGCACCAGCGCACACACACCGGCGAGCGCCCCTATGTATGTGCCCAGTGTGGCAAGGCCTTCAGCCTCAGCTCCACCCTCTTCAAGCACCAGCGCACCCACACGGGTGAGCGCCCCTACCCATGTGCCCAGTGCGGTAAAGCTTTCAGCCTCAGCTCCAACCTGCTGCAGCACCAGCGCACACATGCTGGTGAGCGCCCCTACCCGTGTTCCCAGTGTGGCAAGCGCTTCACTCAGAGCTCCAACCTGCTGCAGCACCAGCGCACCCACACTGGCGAGCGCCCCTACCAGTGCACCCAGTGTGGGCGCCACTTCAGCCTCAGCTCCAACCTGGTGCAGCACCAGCGCACTCACCTGGGTGAGCGCCCCTACCAGTGCTCACAGTGTGGCAAGCGCTTCGGGCTCAGCTCCAACCTGCTGCAGCACCAGCGCACTCACACCGGGGAGCGGCCCTACCCATGTGCCCAGTGCGGCAAGCGCTTTGGTGACAGTTCCACCCTCAGCAAGCACCGCCGGACCCATGCAGGGCAGCATCCACACACCTGTGCCCCAACCGGCAAGCGGGGCCCGGGGGATGGGACCATGTGCCTGCAGCAACCCTGTGGGCACCGGGGTGAGGCCCCTCACCAGGGCACCCAGTGTGGCAAGGTCTTGGGCCAGAGCATTGGTGTGAGCCCACACCAGCACACCCATGCCATGCAGGAGTCCTGCAAGGACTGGTCGCTCTGTGCTGTGGCATCCTGCCCTTGACCTTGGCTGCCAGGCTCTTCTGCACCATGGCATCCTGCCCCAACTTAGGCCAGCAGGTCTTGGGGGACTATATGTCTGCTAAGGGGGACAAAATGTCTGCCAGACAGGAACAAAATGTCCATCAGAGGGACAAGATGTCCACATGGGTCTCTGCAGCCCAGTAGCCGTATCCCAGAAGCATGGGATGGATGAAAGTGCCTCAAACAGACAGCCCCCGGCTGTACGAGGCTGCCCAGGTGCCATCAAACCTCTGACCACCTGCTGGCCTCTTCTGTCCTCAGTGTTGTAGTCTCTGAAGCTCTGCAGGTGCAGAAAGGACCTCAGGCTTTGACCGTGTGAGGTTGGTAAATGCCTGCGTGAGGAGGGCTCTTCTGCAGTTAGGCTTCTACAGAGCTGGCCCCATGGAGGCACCTTCAGTATCAGCCATGTGCCATTTGGGCTGGGAATAGCTACTGCTTCACCCCTGAGTGCTGCCATGGGGCACTGCCCCAGCTGTACAGCGTAGAATGAGGAAACCTGCTCAGGTGGTGTGCACTAAAGTCTGACTTGCACGCAACTGTAGGATTTGGCTCCCAGTATGCCTCTGTGAGGAGGGGGAGAGGAACGAGCTGGGGAAGACCATCTGTAGGGA
>NW_005842348.1:1059784-1071381 GCF_000455745.1 Alligator sinensis | reverse complement strand
GGGAAAGGAGCGGCAATGGTTGAGTGGCTAATCCCCACTTCTCCAGTTTAGTGGAATGGAGCTAAGAAACGGGGAAAAAACTAGGCCAGATCCTGAGGGGAAGGTTTCTGTGGGTGAGATCTGTGAAGCTGTGAGGCTGGCAGGCCAGGTGGCCACCCTGTCACCTGAGTCATTTCACAGTGGATTGGATGTAAAGAGCTCTCCTCAGATGTTAACGGTCCTAGGAAAAATAATGTCTCTAAATGCAGGGAAAGAACTGGGCCAACACCACAAGGCAGGCATGACTCTGGGAAGCCTTCGGTGTCACAGCCTGGCATGAAAATATTACACGGCTGTCACATGTCCATGGAGTCTGAAAAGATCCCAGGTGATAATTCTTAAGAAAAGCTGAACTGATCATGCATGTGCAGTTGATAGTTATGCCTACTTGGGAGCTGTCTGAACTGGAGGTTTCCAACCTGAAAGTAGACATCTTGGCTCCCTTTGTTTCCTTCCCAGTGAGCGCATGGTGCTATGTGGGATATTTCTGTGAACTCTGATAGAGAACTGTTGCAGTTTGCATCCAATAAAGAGACCTGATATGTTTTAGCCAATTGCCTTTTCCAGCACCTGGGAATTCTTTCTTTCCTTCACCCTGGTTGTTTGCTTTTTTGTAGTGCCCTGTAACACCCCATGTATTTGACAGACATAAACCAACAGGCCCCTTCCCAAAGTGCTAAGAATCTCTCATCAGCTCCCCTCCATCCCCTGAACAGAGAGCACAGCCCATGTCTATGTCTGTGGGGGAATTAAGTAGATACCTGGAGGATTTCAGCAGAATCTTAACCAAACAGGAGAAGCTTAAAGCGCCCCTCTCCTGACTTGACAGCTTGGTACAGCACAGGTGGCGGCAGCTGTGAACATGCCCCCTCTGGGAAAGGAAACCAGCTCCGGTCATTCTGGAGTGCTCATGGCCTGCAGGTGCAGGGAGCTGTCCCAAGGTTGGGCAGCCTGGAAGGAACTGTGCAGTGTGTCAGGCTCTGGGATATAGGTAAGGATATCCTCCATAAAACAGGACTGCCCTGTCATTATTAACAGAGAGGTATCTGCTTCCCCATCAAAGACAAAAGAACTGGGGTACTCTGTAAGCAACAGCAGGGACATTTAGCAGCTCCAAAGAACGTCATACAAATGAATTGAATAAGGCACCTTTGGCCATGTTTTCATGACACAAGTGAAACCACCCCACAACAGCAGAAGTAACAAGAAATGTGCAAGTCAGCAGTACTCTGTAAGCCTGACCCTGGGCTCTGCAGCTATCTGCCAGGTGTGCCATGCCAGCCTGGTGCAGTGGCTTGAGTCAGTCTGAGCCTATGCTGACCCCCAGGGGCAGATGTGCTTGCACCCCCCTCTGATTCCTGGTCTGCCCAAAGTTTAAAACCAGCTGACTAGCAGTGGCAGCAACATTTCAAGTCGGGCAGTTCTGAGGGAGTCATTTGACTTCATGGCTCATTATAAAGTACTTGCCCCTTTCTAAATTCATTCCAAAGGTGTTAACGACCTTTTCTTCTTTGTAATGGTCTTTATGTTCCACCTGTTAAGCTATCCTTTGCTTTGGATTTGGCTGTCTGGTAATGAAGTTCCTATTTCACAGCCCTGCAAATTGTTTTTAACTCATTCCTATGAAGTTAGATTTGTTTTTGCTTCAATCTTAAACTGAGTAATACAGCCCTAGGCCCCTAGCATATTAGTAAAGCTTCTAGTTTATTTTTAACTGGAGAAAAATATGTGTTGTTTTATATGCGATGATGCACCTCACTACCTGCACCCCCCTTTTCAAAATTCTAGATCCATCCATGGTGGCACCAGTTCTTTTCCTATATCCTCCCAGGCCTCTGTACAATCAAGGGCAAGTCCTGGGTCTCCATTCACTGTTTGGACAGTGCAGTTATGGTTCTGCACAGAGGTTAGAGAGTAACACCTCAGCCCAGGCCTGGAGACAAGCTAAGTACCTGGCTAGTAGGGTATGCTGGAAAACCACTACTGCCCCACCAGCCCACAGTGATAAAGCTCTGTGCTGGAAGCAGTGGGCTAATTGATGCAGATGCTAACTGAGGCAGTGACTTGCCTGTGTGGTACATCCATCATCAGCAATCCCTCACAGCTGAGGATGATGGTCTTCTATGATTGCCTTATCTGTGGGTCCAAAGACGGCTGACAAGGCCAATTCGGGATCCACATGTTTTTCTGCAACTCAGGCACATGTTTCCATGCAGGGTGTGTGGCTCTGGATTCTTGGTTTGGTCTGTGACACTGTTTCTGCCACTCCCACTTTTCTGTCTCCTGTTGTGAGGTTTCAAAGTACCGAAATCCCTGCGATTGACTCTTCTTCCATTTAGGGTGGTCCTGGGTAATAGTCTCCTACGAGTTGATGCCAATATTGCATTTTTTTCCAAGTTGGCCTTGAGGACATCCTTGCCCTCCTCTTGAGCATACCTCTTGACTGAGCTGGGAGAATAAAACTTGCTTTGGGAATCTGGAATTGGACATCTGGATAACATGGTCAGAACAGCAAAATTGATCTTGGATGATCATCGCCTCAATGCTTGTGGTGTTTGCTCATGAGAAGACGCTAACATTGGTGTGCATGTCTTCCCACTGGATTCAAAGGATCTTCCACAGGCAGCGTTGATGGTACTTCTCCAGTGGGTTGAGGTGTCTCCTGTACATTGTCCATGTCTCAGCTCCATACAGTAAGGTAGGGATCATGACTGCTTGATAAACCATGAACTTGGTTTCCAATCTGATGTCACAATCTTTAAATATCCATTTCCTTAGGCATTGAAAGGCTGCATTTGCACATTTGAGGTGATGTTGGATTTCTTTGTTGACATCGGCCTTCTGCAAGAGATGGCTTCCAAGGTACAGGAAATACTCAGTGTTCTCCAGAATCTCACCATAGATCTGAATTACCAGAACTGGGGACTGCTCATTAAGATCTTGTTGATGGAAGACCTTAACATTCAGAAGACAAAGGTCCTCCATCAACAAGCTCTGTGGCACATAGGAGCTGTATAAACCAGGTGGCTGCTGGGCTTCTCTCAGGAGTGCAGCCCCCAAGGCTTAGACAGCCTTTTCCACAGGACAGATTGGTGACCTGGTGGCTTCCTGAGCAGCCACGGCCCCTACCATGGGAATGCAAAAGCCACAGCTTCATGTGGGGCTTTGTTTCACATGTGGAAGTAAGGTGCATAGAAAGGGTCCTCTCAGGTCAGTAAACACTGTTCCCCCTACCTCACCCACTCCTGAGCCACTGATCCCAGCCAAACCGGATAGTAACCTGCTTCCGCCTGGTTTGGCAGTGAACATAAAGAAGGCACAGAGCAGGGAGAGATCACATTACAAATACAGTTGCTTCTCCCCATTTAAACCTGAGTGCACCCAGCTATGGCTGCATATTCACAAAATGTTCTAGTAGCTTACAGGCTCTGAAAACTTCAGGCTCTGTGACTTGTCTCAGTCCCATCCCCACCCCTCTGAGCCAAAAGGCAAATGTGTTATTGCCAGGAAGCCAAGGGACAATAAATCCAGTGGGGTAAATTGGTGCCCTGTCATGCTCACTTTAAGCTACTCAAGAGCCACAAAGGGGCAGCAATCCTGCAGGGGGCTCCTGGCATGTGGGAGTGTCTAGAGGGTACAGGCAGCTGAAGGTGTTTCAAGCTGCATATTAAACACCTGCTGGAGCAGGGACTGGAACCCAGGTCCTCCTGTATAGAAGCCCTAATGAAAGTAGAACTGTGCCAATTTTCACGGGGAAGGGAATGGCATCCCAGAATACTCTTATGGTATTATGCTTAGTACAGTCACCTCAGTAGTGGAAGACCCATATCCAAATCCATTCTCCAAAATCTCACACCTTTTAAGATCCCCTCCTGTTTTGTGCATCTAGCTCCAAATTTTTTTTTTTAGCTGAAACTGGCAAATCTGACCTGAATTGGTGACTTTGGAATGACCAGAACTTAATTTTTTTCCAGCCAATGTACTATTTCCCCATAGGAAATATTGGAATTAGTAGTAGTACGTGTAACAGTAGGAGCAGTGAGCTAGTATATCTCTTGTGGTACCACACAGAGGCCAAGTGAGCTAGTCTCACTGTGCTGAGCATGGACATTGTAAAGAGAAAGCCTCTGTCTCGAACTGTTCCCAGTCTACAGAACAGGTAGATCAGGTGGACAGGTCCCACATCTAGGAATATAATCAGGCCATTTACTTGGAACTTGGGGCATTCCCGAGCTATGGAAAGCCTCTGGGGGAGTTTTTTTCTTTCTTGCTGTTTTGGTGTTGTTATACACTGTTTTGCACTGTTATACACTGTATGTCTGGCAGCCCCGTGGTCCACCTGCTTGTCCATAGCAGCTGAGGCAAAGGATGTCCCTTCCATTGGTCTCTGAGATGGGTTTTCTTCTGGAAATCACACCTCACAGAGATGGTGCTCTTGTAGTGCAAATTCCCTGCAGCTCCGCCCATGAAGTGTGGCCGCCTGCGGTGGTGAAGTCAAGGAACCATGGGCACTGTGGCAGAAGCCAAGACAAAAATGGTGCTCTTCTTTCATTGACATGTAGTGTCCCCCTTTTCCCAGTAGAGGGCAGGAGCAAAACCTACCACCTCTTTTCATCTAAGTATATGGGGATGGGGCCAATCTCAAAGCTGGCAGAGGTTTTGAGAAATCAGCCTCCCACAGGGCCCCGCAGAGGCTCCTGGGATCCAGTAGTGGGGAACCTAGGCAGGGAAATATACTGACAGCAGATGGCTTTTTGGTCTAGGATAAGCCATTGTGGGATAGCCTGAAGGAAAAGGGGCAACAATGGTTTCCTTTTAGGACAATCACTGAGTTCCATGTGCCCTCAATAGGAAAGACTGTGTGGTGTTCATTATATAGGCTTTATGCCTATGGATACATTTGCCATGTGATGTGTGTGTGTGTTGTACGTATGTGCATCATGTTGTATATATGCATGCATCGTGTTTTGTACATGTTATCTGTCCTCTCATATGTGTGTTGCATGTAATTTTGTTGTGTCTGTGCAATGGGCTGCAAATATTGTGTGGCTTTTGCATATAGGCATGTGGTGGCCATGTCCTGTATGTATGCCTATGTGATGTGTTTTGTCTTCAGATGTGTGTTTGCCTGAAGAGTGTGGCACATGTGTGTGCAAGGGGTGTGTGATGTGTACCTGTATGCCAAGACTAAGCTTGCACATGTGCATGCAGTAAGTGAGCGTGTTTGTGAGCTCCTGATGCACGTGCACTCCCTGTGCTGTATGCACTCAGGCCCCCCCAGCCCAGAAGCCTTTCTATTTTTGCAACCCCTCTGGGGCCTGGCCGGAGCACGCTTACGTTCCTTGTATGTAAGCACTGTCAGATAAATAAATCTGAACGTCCGGGCTGGCACTATGTGGGCCATACAAGCCATGAGTCACTCAGGGCCTGGCCTGCTGCCTGGTGTCTCCCTTGTCCTTGTGCTGGCCTGCAGGAACCTGGAGATGTTCTGATTTCCTTATCGCCTCTCCACACTCCCACCTCGCACCGGATCCCCTACAGATCAAGGGACTGTCAGTCTGGTCCCCATGGCAGGCAGGGCCTTGGCAGAAGGGCGAAGGGAAATCACATTGTAGCTGCCCGCTGTGTGCTTAGCCAGAGGAGAAGCGAGGATTTCCTGTCCCAGAGCAAGTGCTTCCCACCTCCACCCAGAGGCAGCACCCCTTTGAGACTGTGGAGCAGGACATTCCCATTGGGCTTTGTGCAGAGAACCTCCCTCTTTCCCTGTACACAGTTCCCTGGTGTGTCATGGGGAGGTACATATTACAGGCAGAACCCTGTGCATCACATGACTGTCCTGCCATGGAGGCGGCCACCTTGCTCCCACGCTGCCATGTGCCACTGCCTGGAATCTCATTCACCCACTGGAGGCTAGGAAATAACCCCCAAATAGAAATCCAATGTATACAATACAGATGCAGCCTAAGTCTGAAGACAGCCTAAAACTACTGCTTCAGGATCTCAGTGACACTAGGTGAATCTACATGTTCATTAATGTGCAGTAGTTATTGTGCATTTAGTTTAGTACTTGCTTAATGAAGTACTAAGTAAATGCACAGTAACTAGAGTTACTGCACAGTAGCACCAGTGAATGCCTTTTTCGTGCTGCTGCTGTGCAGTAGCCCAATAATACTGCACAGTAGCATATTAGCACTGTTTGTGCTGTGACATGCTACTGTGCAGTGTTATTAGGCTACTGCGCATTAGGGGGTCTTGTGCAGATGCGCCCACTGAAACCTAGTGGCGGTCCCTTCTGTATTGATGTGGGTAATTATTTCAGTACCAATGAATTAGTACAGATACATTCTTCTACTGTGCTCATCACCTGCTGCTGCGGGCTGGGAGGGGAGTAGGGTGCTGGTGTGCTGGGAGTGCTGGCCCATCTGATGGGGGTAAGGAGTGGCTGTCAATGACTGCTGAGGTGAGGAAAACAGTACATCATCCTCAGACTGAAAGTCACCTTGCCTCTTGTCCAAAAGAGGGAGCCAGAGGAGAGGTAACAATGGTCTCTGTGGACAAACATGTCATCTTCCTCTTGGTCACCAAACCAAACCTGCCTTCCACACACTGTCATCCCTATCCAGGAGCCAAAAGCACTAGCTCCCCTGACTAGAGCAGAGGCACAAGATAAACCTGGGTCATGTCTGACAGCAGCATCACCTCTGCTGCATCACCACATTACAATGTGCAGTGTAGACATGCTGCAAACTGTAACACGCTTTATTTACCCACTGATCCTGGGGACAGATCTAGTCCAACTACATGCAGACAACCTCCTTGACCAGGAGTCCCAGTCACGCACCAATGCCTAGCTCTTTGTGAGCACCTCTGATTGCTAGGCAGAGCGCTCCTGCTGCTCACACAGCTCTCTCCACCCAGAGCCGTGCATAGAGGAAGTAACACCAGGGCATTTCTTCCCAAGACTCAACAAGAACTTGGAAGATGATGTGGAAACGCCCCTTGTGGTGATGCCTCCCGTGGCAATATTCAATTATATTCTCCTACTCTTATTATATACCTCTTCTTTCTGCATAGAAAGAAGGAACTGTGAATGAACAGGTAATTTAATCCATTGGTTTGTGAGCAAACATTAATTTTGAAATGGGATCCTTAAAGAAATCTAATGCCCTGGCCTGGACTACTTTCTGTACCAAATTATTTTACTAATGGAGCAAAGCGGTCAAACTTCCCACAGAGAAAAACCAGCTGCAATCTTGGGCTTCAGCTGGAGACATGTTTTAGGACCAGTGGCTATTTGCTGAACTTCCTGAGTGATGATTTATCTGTGAGCACAGGCTGAAGGATGGTTTTCTACTGCAGAGAATGCCAGGAAGAACTTCCTCCTTTCAATAGCTGCCATCTCCTTTGTCCCCATTGGGGGTGAAATTACAGGCTGTTCATGGCCTGTCTCAAAAATAGTCACTGCCTCCTGTTGTTCGAAGCGGCGTTAGCAGGGCAGAGCAGGGGGTGACCTGACACAGCTGGGAGTGGGGGAGCAGTCAACACAGAGCAGAGCTCTGGGCCTCATCTCTCTGCTAGCTGCTGTCTGTTTTCAGCTCTGCAGTCCACTTATTCTCCCTCTGTTCAAACAGCTTCAATTTGTTTGGCACTTAATGCCGGCTGGAGCCAGAGCTGTGTGTCTGGGCTGCCCCAGCACAATGGCTCTTTGTTCCTGTCTGCTTGCTGAATTTGTTCCCTCCTTGTCTGTCCCTTGTCTGCTTCAGCAATTATCCTAATTAACAATGCTCCTTCCCTGTACTCTGCCTTATTGGCTGCTTTGGGCTGTCCCCCAGAGTCCTCTTCCTCCCTCCAACTGTGCAGGTGCAAGAGAGCAGTCTCTGCCTCCAGCAAGGAGCCAGGGAGCACATGCAACACAGCAGGGCACAAGGGATTCACCTTCACAGGCCACAGAGCACCTAGGCCAGCAGAAGCCTCATGGCTGCCCTGTGGTGCGTCCCCTGAACCATGACCTGCGAACCTTGCTACAGCTGGGCCATGATGGCACATCCTGGAGATGCCACTGCTGAGATTCCAATATGGGGGGCAAAAAGGTTCATGCTGCTGGGCCCCTGTGATGGACCTAAAGGCCCGGAGGCCTCGGCTGCAAAGCTTGCCCTGACAGCTGAAGATAACTGAAACTTCCCATTTCCTTCAGAAGCAGAAGGGCAGCCAGTCTGCAGGGTAGGCTGCTCGGTCTCCTCCACCACAGACCCCCGAGGTTCTTTGAACCTTTACACTCTAGCACTGTGGCCTGTGTGTGATGGGTATGGATAGGGCTCCATAGCAGGAGACTGGCTGTAGGAGAAGAAAGAAAGGCTCTGGCTGGCTCTTCTCCACAGTGAATTGCAGCTGGCCTGCATCCATACTGATGCTGTTAGCAGGCATGTGTGTATGCTCCACCTGCTGGGCTGGAAACACATTCCCAGAGGTCCCTGGGCAGCTCTCTAAGTGAATGCTCCTTCCTTCTCCTTCTGTTTCACAGGGTGGACCTTGTCTGTGCAATGCTACTGGGACTTGCTCCTTAAAAGTCAACTTTAGGCGAGACCCAGTACCAGTGTCCTGACCACTATGTCTGTAGGACAGAGAAAGAGGCCTGGCTTGACCGTAGCTTATGCAATCACCCTCTGTTCACCTGAATTCCCCGTAGCTGCTGTCCTCACCAGCACCTATCTACCCATCTCGTCCTATCCTTTTGTGCAGTGCTGCTGAGCTCTGTTCGAGAGCTGCCTCCTTCTTTTCCAGACGTCAGTTTATCTCAGATGTGGGCGAAATGAGTCTGCTTCCTGTGGGCTGTTAGGCCTGCCCCACTGCTAACAGGAACTCTTCTCACCTGCACTCGGTTGCTGAAAGCTTCAAAAGCGTGGTTGGAGTTTCCATTGCAAAGCTGAGCTGGGCCTGCCATTGACGTTGCTATGACTGACCTTCTTTTTCAAGATGGAGTAATCTGTGTTGCTTAACAGAAAGCCTCAGCTCACAGATAAACCATCATGCAGGAAGGACAGCAAGTGACCATGTCTCTAGCTGAAGCTTCTGCCTAAGATGCCACTGGGTTGCTCTCTGTGGGAAGTTTGACTGCTCTGAACCATTATTAAAATAATTTGGTACAGAAAATAGTTTGAAGGGGTGACCTATACCCCTACAGGTCATCTCTCTAAGGCTTTAGCAAGAGGGACCATGACTGCAGAGGAGAGTTGCCAGCACTTCTGCACGCAGGCATGAGGTCCCACAGGAGTGGTGGGTCTGCATTTGCTGCTGATTCTTTTTGACGGATTTCTGGGTGTGAAAACAGCAACAGCACAACTCCGGGTTTGTGATTAAGTGAAGTCTAGTCCCTTGCTTTGGAGAGTCACCCCTGCTTGACCCAGGTGGGTGGCTCTGTGGGGAGGGCAAAGCAGTTGGCCCAGAAGTCTCCCTCAAATCGGCCTCTTTATGGCCATGCTTAGTTGCCAGCAGCCCGCATTGCTGCAGTCCATGAAGTTCTCTGATGTGCCAGAGAGAGCTGGTGAGTGCTACAGCCACACTGACCAGGAGCTGGAGCTGACAGTCCTATTCTTTGCAGACACAGAGCAGGGAATATGATGAGTGCTGCCTCTTCATCCTGAAAGCACCCCCCCCCCACACACACACACACACACAGACACAGTCTCACAAGCAAGGCTCTGCCCAGTCCCCTTTCTCCCCCAACATCCTCCTCAGGGAGATGACAGAGGCTCAGCACTAACCTGATGCCTGTGGCACTTAGTTACACCTCATCCTCAGGGCACACAGGCAAGGCCATCACACAAGCTCCACATACATCCCCTAGGGTTGGTGCAAAAGGACAGCTTCACAGTTGGTCTGGATCAGAGAGGTGATGCTGCTCAAATGAGGATGTGTCAGACCTTTCCTCCCACTCCAGGCATCAGCCTCTGGGCTCAAGAGTGGCAGTGGTCAGGTATGCTAAGCTAGGAGACTGTAACCTTTTCCTAAGGGATGCAAACCCAGTTGCAGTGATCCACATTGGCAGCTCCCCCCATCCTCCCCATCCTTGTCCTTTTGCTTTGTCTTGCTTGAAACATGACAGATGGTTTCTGAGCTGCTGGATCTTTGTGGGGCTGGCATGGCATCGCCACATGCCTTCTACACAGAGGGTGCTTGTGGATGGAAGTTAACATGCAGCCAACATAGGCTCCAAATATGCCCTGGGATGACCCTTGTGAACAACTGATGAGACAGAGCTAAGTCACAAGAGTCAGTGAAATCAGGATTGTCTTCTGGGAGCTCTCTCCTCTAGCAAGCTCCAAGCTGCAGGCGCTCTGGGGAAACATAATTAGCTCCCGTTAGCCAGCCATCCTACAGCCTGCTGCATGGCATCTGACAGCGGTGAAGCAGCATCATATTACAAGGACCGCTGTGTAGTAAACAGCACGTGCACATCCACCTGACAGAGACAAACACTCTCTGCCCAGGCCCACACTGAAATCAGTGATTCAGTGCCCACTGCTGCCAAAGAAAGGCAGCCATTTTAGCATCTTTATCTGCACCCATAGTTCCTATGGGAGGTGGATGGCTTATCACAAATACTCTGAGGGAGAGTTTGCCTGTCAGTAGCAGGAATTAGTATGTGAGGTCAAGCTCCCACCAGCATTAGGCCATACCCAGAGAGCTGTTCCTTCAAATAGCCCTTCACTGCCAGCAGGACAGCTAGCCTCGGGGCACCCATGCATAGTGTACCCAGCATGTGCAGGCTCCCTCACACTCCCGCTGCCCTGGTTCATTATTGAAAACAATATTTGGTGTCATCACAGTTTAGGGGAGCCCTGGCCCATCCCAAGGGAGAAACACAAGTAGTGGCTCCCTGAGGGAAACACATGATGAGTCCTGGACACCTGTGGGGACCATGACAGCAGCTGTGTCAGTGTTGCAGGATGTTTCCCTCCATCTTCACTTGTTCCTCCTCTACTCCAGCTCCTCTCTGCACCAGCCGCAACCCCTGTCATTGTGCTGTGGTGCTGCATCCAGCCTCTCCTCTGCCTGTTGTTTGGCTACCAGAATTCGCGTATTCAGCCCTGGAGCAAAGAGGAAGCAATTACTTTCTTCCAGAAGGATTCAGCCCTTCTTAGTCTTCCCACTCTCACTGGCTCAAGGGGAGCTGGGGCTGGGGAGAGCTAATGGTTGTGATCAGAAGCAGTGCTGGCCAATCCCTAGCCTTTCACCTCTCGAAGAATCGGAGGAGGGAAGGGGGAAAGGAAAGAGAAGGGAGGCTGAGTGGAGTCACCCATCCCCTGTGCCCTACCCCAGAACAAGCAGTAGACATGTGTCCTGCAGGATGCTTCCTGTCTGGCTCAAGGGACTGTGCTCCTATCACTTCCCTGGCAAGAACTGCAGCTTCCTGAGCAGCCAAGAGTTTCCCAAATACACCCCTGAAGTTTCCCTTGATATTTTGCCTATACTTCACCCTCCTAATTCCCCTGTGCCTCCTGGTAAGACCCAGAGCTGCAATTCCTATTCTTTACAGGTGATCACATTTGTCAGCAGGA
>NW_005842348.1:1024417-1059753 GCF_000455745.1 Alligator sinensis | reverse complement strand
AGCAGGAAACTAGGACCAAACAGGGTGGACACAGGAACAAGGAGTCACCATCCCAAGACCTGTCAGAAGGGCTACTGCCTGCTGGGTACTACATGACCTGCTGCTTGTAAGTAGGCAGCCATGCCTATGCAGGCACCTCTGGCTAACTGTGGGTAGGTAGACTCCTGGGAAACAGGCACACTCAAATAACTAGGTCCAGCTGGGGGCAAGTTAGCCTGCCTGCTGCCCTGGCTCCTGACACTTCTATGCTTCCCCTCCAGCTCTCCAGAATGATCATCACTGCAGTCTACCCTGTACCAGGGACGCAATGACCAGCGTTCTCAGGCTAGTCCCTTGGACTCACAGTCCCAAAGTTCCTTCAGGCCAGTTCTTCCGTACCCAGATATCCCTTTCTTCCATCCTTGGCCTAAGAATATGTTGGCAACTTGCACAAGGGAAAGCAGGTCCTGACAGGAACACAAGCCAAGGATGACAAGTCTTCTGGACAAGCAAGGCCAGTGGGGCATGTCTTGCCTCTCCCAACTAAGCCCTGAGCCAGAATGCTCTATGCACAGACCCCTCAGCACACCCCTCCCCATCACCCTGAAGCACTGTCATGGGAGTGCTATATGAATGTCACCTGGCTGCATATGCCTCAGGGCATGTAGACAGTTAATATAAAAAGCATGATCTACTGGCACATGGAAGAATCAAATATTGGTCACAAGTCTGCAGGGCCAACAAAGTTGTTGTCATTATGCACTGCAAATAGCTTCCAAAATACTTAGTTGTGAGCAATTAGCTGGTTCCAGCAATTCATGAGGCCCTTCACTTCCTCTCCTGCATCTCTGGGCATTGTCCAGGCTCCCTTTGCCACTCAATGGAACAACCTCTTTTTCCAGTTTGCCAGGTCACCGCTCTCTCCTCATTCAACCCCGCTGGGCAAACCCAGCTCTTCCATCATGTGCATAGATGTGAGCTTGTAATGATCAAGCCAGACCAAAGCAGATTGCTCACTTGCACCACAGGCAGCAAAGAGCTAGGCGATATGCACATGCAAACCTTTCCCACGCACTCTCCCCCTAGTTACCTCACAGGAAACCAACCACAAAAGAACAACTTAGTATGTACAGGTGGGCGGCTGCATAGTGGGCAAGGGAAGGGTATGCAGTAGCAAACTCAACTGGGAGTTGCAAGGGGAGTCCACAGAGAAAAGGAGCTCCAGGGGCTGCTGTAACACATGGCAATGGCTACTGTAAAATGGGTAGATGCCTGTGTGGACACTTAGTATGATTCAAGATAAAATCATCCGCAGGGTTTGGCAATGGCTTTACAACACTGATGTGTTGTAAAATCACATCTGTGGTTAATCCAGGGCATCTTTCTGCCACAGACTTGGTCATATGAACACAACGGACACTCCTCTAAAGCTACTAGCATTATGTGAGCTCAGACTGCCTCAGTATCAGTCCAGTACTGCCCAGGCACAGCATTGTACTAAGGCAGTCACGCTACTTCTGGTTACAGAGCCCCTGCCCCCTCTGAGCTGGGAGCAGCAAAGCTACCCTGAGCTGGCTACACTATTTCAGCTAATGCACCTGGAGCAGGCTTTGTCCATCTCACTGTAGTGCTGCCTGGCACCAGCATGAAACAGGATGTGTTACTCTGGGGCAAAAATCTGAAATTTTTCAAGTCTTTTGGGATGCCAGGCCAGCATTATTCAAAATGCAACTGTCCTGGGCCAAACCAGATCATTTTGTAGCTTTACCCTCCTCCTCCTGCACTACAGTGCTCATCTCTCATACTAGTATTTCCAATGCACTAAGCTCTGGTGGAACTGTGGTGTTCAGTACCTACCTACCTTTATAGTCTCAGGAAAGGTATTAGTCACTGTTTCCTATTCACTTATTACTGCCTTATTTAGAAGTTTCAGCCTTCGAATCCAGGAGCACATACAATACCAGCTGACTATACTGATCAAAGGCAGACCACTCATAGCCATTAGTAAGAATTAATAGTCTAGAAACACTGAAAATTGCTCCTCCAAACTCCTTGCTTCAGACACCAGGTTCCCTGCTGAGACAGTCCACAAGCACAGAAAAGGCCACATGGGCTGGGGAAAGGATTCAGGATGAATTATTGGACAGCTTTAATTGTAGATGAAGTCAGAGCTGGCTCAGGCACTGTTTTTCATCTAATGAAGTGAGCTCCAGCTCATGAAAGCTTGTGCTATATATATATGGATATATAAGTATATCTATATATATCTACTTCAGTTAGTCTGTAAGGTGCAAATCTATCCTACTTGCTGCAAGATGGATCAGCTGGCTTCGTTGCAATTTTCTGGGTAGAGCTTTCAGAACAGGCCTTAAGAGCTGAAGCTATGTGAGTATCTGGGATAGTACAAAAACAAATCCCTGCTCTGAGGTTTGTTTGCTAACAGCTCCAGTTAAAGAGCTGTGCAGCATCTACCCCCATGCAGTATTTTTATAATCAGTCTCCTTTGGGGTCCACTGATCAGGGAGAAATGAACAGGAACTTGAACAGACAATTAAATCCTCCCAAAATACTGTGTGTAGGTCTTGTGTATTGCATGGACAGAGCAGGCTCAACATTACTTGAGCCTTCTCAAAACCTGGCTTGAAGCCCTCTGCTGTTAGAAAGTGCTATGTGTATGGCACTGCTGACGGGCACAGTCTTATACTCTTACCCAGTCTGAGACTCACTGGATATGTCTTACTGAACAGTGCTATGAAGTTACAATCATGAAGAGCATTAACCTATTTGAGAGAGTCTCCACAGCCAAAATACAAATATGTTGTGTCCCCCTCAGTCCCTTTTGTATGCTAAACTGATACCTCTGGAGCTTTTTGGCTCTATAGAAACAGTAAATGGCATTTGCAGCCATTTGCATCTGCCAGAACAGGTCCACAAGGTCACCCAGAGCTGCTCTTTCATCATCCTTTCCTGCCAGAAACCATCTTTGACATCTAGCAGAAAACACTTTTGCCTTTGCGAATCTTAGCAGGATCTCTGCACTGGCTGTGAAGGGTCAATGGGACTATTTCAGAGATGTGCAGAGTGGGCCTGTTTTTTAACAGCCCTCTCTTCACTGTTCAGACTGTCATCCACATGACATCCTTTCAAACTCCCAGCTTCACTACCATATTGTGTGTTTTAAGTTTCTGAAGTTTCACCTTGGAGGGGACTTCCAAGTTCTATCTCTGATTGCTGCAACCTATATGCTCTGCCTTATTACCTGTGGGACCTAAAACTCTCCACTCCCTAATAACTTCTTCAGCAAGGGAACCAGGTTTTAGTGAGGCAGCTAACAGGGGTGGGGGGCAGTCTGGTTGCATAATGACTTCTAAGTTTTGTTTCATGTTGATCTCTCATGTCTTCTATTTTACTCTAGGCAGAAGGTATTTGTCTAAACTGTCAGTATTTGGGTGCAATTTCCCCTTCTTTCTCTGGCGCCAAGGAAGTGCTGAGACCTTCAGAAGCAGACCATGCCCATTGCAGAATTCCAGGTGCCCTCTGACTGGGCTGTTCTCTTCCAGCCTTGCAACTGCTTCCAAGTCTGTGGTTGAGGCCCTGAAGAAGCTCCATATTTCAGAGACATCCCCACAGAACTGCAGCACAGCAGGGAGGGGAAAGGTGCATACAGTCAATCTTTACATGACTCAGTGTCTTTGTTCAGCCACAAGGAAGAGTTAAAGGTAAAAACTGTTTTACTTCTGAGATCACATTAGGATCTCTGAGTATGAAGTCCCTAGAGGAAGCCAGTTGCAGTGCTCAAGAAAGGTTTCATTAATCTACAGAATTGCAATACAGATTAAAAAGTGGAGAATATCATTTTCTACCTCCAATATGTATCTTAGCTATTATCTTTTTTTACCTGTACAGCTATAGAAAACTCCACTGGAAAAAAATTGAGATACAGATCTCACAAGATCATACTCATGACTGACTGACTTCTACAAGGTGTGCTTTCTTCCAAGCCAGGAATACCAGTGTCCATTATCATTAGGCACTGCAAGGCCAGTTCTTCTCTGAGCTGTGCTGGACCCAGGAATAAACAGAGGGTGTAGTCCTCACTGTTTGCATCTGTGGGCCTGTTTAGAGCTGCCCTCATCTGTGTCCCTACCTGCAGTAAGTCTATGGGCTTACATAGGAATAGGGGACTGGAAGGGCCTCCCAGACCATCATCTCCAGTCCACAGCTGGAACACTCTAGAATATGCCCTAGATAAAGCAGGGGAGACAAGGGCACTGCCAGTGTCCTGCCTCTGCAGTGACAGGGAAATACTCTATTAATTGCCACTGGCATGGCACACAAGAATAGCTAGGGCATGTGAAAGTCATGGCCACACTTCCTCGTGCCACCTGCCAAATTTACAGGCATATGCTAAGATGATATAAACCAGATGTAAATGCATGGAGGAGCTCCCTCAAACAGAGATATGTCAGTTTAACTAAATTAATGTCATATTACAATGATCATTAAACTATTGCAGCTTCTGTATGTAGAGTAGGCTTTATGTATGTACCCCTGATTGGTACAGGGCCAAATCCTACCCTTAATTTCCTCCTTTGAGAAAACCCACTGAAGCCATTGTTGATACATGTCATCTGCAGAATCAAGAGTCTCCATATGTGACAAGCAGATATCAACCACTGGTTTTCACACTGATCAGTATTATTGCATTGTTTTCTTGTGTTCTGACCCTCTGCCTTAATCCACCTCTTAGCTCAGCTTATACTTTGGCTGTGAGCTTTTCATGAGGGTTCATCCCTGGTCTTTGTTTGAGCAGCACCCAGCCTCAGGAGGTGAGGGGGTAAGTGAGGAGGTAAGGTCTGATCCATTACTGGGATACCCAGATGCTACCATGGTAGTAAGTAATGAAAATAGTTAATAATAATTTATCAACCCTTTGGCCTCCCTGTGGCCTTTATAGTATCTATACAGCTATGATGCCTTTGTAATCATTATACTGTCTGTCACCTGACTGGAGGGTGAGGGGGGTTATAATTGTCATAATTCCAGAAATAGCAGGTTTCCAACCCTTTTATATCTGGCAGCCTCTTTGCAGATGGTGTAATAGCCACGAGCCTGGAAAAAATCTCTTCATCTTCATCCCAAGCAGCATTATCTCTCTGTAGAGCCTGAAAACAGTTGCAAACCTAGAAATACCCAGTTTAGAACCATTAGGGAACTCCTTGAGCTTGGGCTGGGAGCACATAAATGGTGAGTTCCTGACCATTACAAACCCGTGGGCCTCTTTGCTGTTTTATAGAGCTGCTGGAACAGAAATAGCTGGCTTGCAACAATAAATGCCATGGGCTTCTTGGCAGATTTTTTTAATAGCTTCTAGCCTTGAAATACTGTTTTTACTCCCATTGTGAGCACTGGATGTATTATGAGCTGCAGACAATTTATTCCATTATTTTAATAGCAGTTGCATGAACCCTTGGGGAAACTGGTAGGTGTGACAACTACTTTTCTTTCAGGATAGATGTAAGAAGCAGTTAGGCTCCTGTTTCGGTAGAGGGAACCATCCAAAGCACAGGCAGCTTGCTAGACTTATTAGAAGCTGGGTTGTGTGGCACTGGGTTTTTCTGGGGGTTGAATGCAAATGCCATGGGCTAGGTATTGTTTTGGTGGAGACATCTGTGTCTGTAAGCAAAAGTAGACAGAAGGAGAAAGGGGCAGAAACATGTAGCCCTGAGAGGAGCGGAGGGGGTAAGAGTCTTGCGGTGAGTCCTGGCTGCAGAGTGTCTTGAAACTATGAGCAAGGATATTGCTTCCTAATCTTTGATTCTTGCGGCATTCAAGGAAGTAGGATTTTTAACTCATTTGATAAGCCGGATAGCTTAAAAAATACCTGACACCACCACCAATGTACAAGGCCCTGGCCCTGCATATTGGTTGAGTACTCAGGCTAAAGCCCCAATGAACATTGGCCATTTTTCTCTTGGGCAACTTTTTCTGAACAGATTTTGCTTTTTAGGACTGTGCTTGTCATTCAGAATCTCTGGGCATATGTTTATCCAAACTCGCATCAGATGCCAGATTCTTTGAGACCTTGTTCACCAGGCCAGTCCTCTAT
Source organism: Alligator sinensis (assembly GCF_000455745.1). Taxonomy (NCBI): domain Eukaryota; kingdom Metazoa; phylum Chordata; order Crocodylia; family Alligatoridae; genus Alligator; species Alligator sinensis. The sequence goes on along the minus strand of NW_005842348.1, from coordinate 1,053,665 downwards.
TTGCTCTTGCCTCGGGGGAGTTGGTCACTCTTAGGACAGAGTATTGTTTCCACATCTTGTTTCCATTTCTTGATGGGATGGATGAGTGTGATAGTCATGAAGAGTGTGAGGGCACAGTCAACTTCCTGAGCTTTTCATTCCCTCAGGAAGTAGGTGGAAATAGCAGGCAGCCTTAGGAGCAGCTCATCTGGAAAGACTAGAGAATCAAACCTTTCCTTCTTCTCATCTGGCACATCCCTGCTTCCAGCATCCAGTTACTGTATTATAGGCTAAGACAGATTTCAAGTTAATTTCTCACCTGACATTCATACAAATTACCAGTACCTGAATGCAGGACATGAAATGAGGTCTTTGCTGTAAAGAGTGGGAGGGTAAGGGGGGACACTGTGGGCACATCTGTGCTGTGCTGTGCTGTGCTGTGCTGTGTTGGCAGCAGGCTGCTGCTGGCCTAGCCCCAAGAACACCCTGCTGGCCTGCTTCTGCTGGCACAGCCCAAACCAGGTAGCATAGCCAGTGAAGCTATTTTAGGGCTATCCCCTGTGGCTGCTCTCAAGATCAAGGTCTTGAGAATAGCCACAGGAGTATGAACGTGTCATTTGGATCATGTCACCAGCATCAGGGGTGGAGGCATGCTCTGAGCTGTCTTGGCTGCCACACTGTAGAGATGCCCCGAGAGTGGTCTGAGAGCTGCTGACCCTCACCAGGTGTTCCCTGCAGCAAGTGGACAGCACATGAGGGCTTGAGCCACAAAAAGTCTTGGGCACCTACCTTCTACTCTACTAAAGACCCAAATGTAGACTCTCAAAATCCACATTCTGCTGCTGCCCAGGAAAGTTCACCAGGTGCCCAAGTGCTTGCTGCTGCATGTACCTAGAACCATTCTAACTCTGAGCAGTTTGGCACTTAGTTCACACCTGACCTCCATCAGGATCCTCTGCCTCTCTCACCTGTGGGACCCAAGTAATTGGATATTCTCAGTGCACCCACCTGAATAAGCCTCGTGCAAACCATGGCTGGGGGAGGAGGTATCTCCCTTGCATCCTCACTGTTAGTACTAACTCAGTAGTGTACTGACCAAAAATGCATCAAGTGACAAATACACAACAAGCCACAAACACAGAACTCAGGGGAAACAGCAGCGATCAGTTCTATTGACAATTGATGTGGAAGCATGAACACATAATCACAAATATTTATATTCCATGTACAGATGGCTTGTGAGTGTTGAGATTCACTTATACAGGAGTGTTAGCTAATGCAAATGAACTGAAAATCACTTAGCTCCAGATAATACATGTGCAAAGCTTTTAATCTGGGTATAATCAAACAGCACAACACTGTGCCATAAAAGCAGCCATTTTGTAGTAGTGTATGGCTCTTGGCACAAGTTGCAAAGAAATACCAAAGCACAATACATTCTTGAGCATGCAGCCAAAGGACAAAGCTCTTATAATGACTGATGAAGATGATGAGGTACAGACTTAGGGCCAAATTCTCTACTGGCATAACTGTTCATCTCAATGGAGTTACACCAGTGAGAGCACTTGGCCTGGAGTACTTTGTTGGGTCTCTCAATAGATTTACAAAGTGAAGCTCTAGAAAAGACTGACATAGAAGACAAAGGCATTTGTAAATACCTACTGGAGAAGAGTCACTGGAATCACAGCTGTCTGGTACTGAGGATCAATGATCATTATCTGATCTTAAAAACATACAACCTTGTTTTTTGGAGTTGTACTCAATGAGGGAACGGGGCAAAATTATGCTGGCAGGTCTTTGCAATGACAGGCAGCACTCAGCAGGGTTTAAAATGGTGGAATTGCTAGCGCGCTTGGCTTTAAGATCCACTTGTAAGGGCAGCTCAGCTGATCAAATCAGTGTACTGGATGTTTACTAAAAAGGGTTCCAGCAATTTTGGTTTATAATAGATGGGGCACATGCAGAACCTAATGCACTACCAAAAATACGCTTGACGCACACCCCTTCCACCCAAATCTGCATCCACTCAGTGAAGCTGTCTTAGTTCATCTCAGGCCCATTGGTGACAAAAAGCTCAAGAGCAGGTACTTGGGATAAGCCCAGAGCCACTTCACTGGTGAGCTTCAGGGTCTGGACCATGTTTTTGGGTAGGTGGGTCATGCTCAGGACCTCCAGTGCCAGGACATACTGTCCTTGTGCTATAGACAACCATATGCGATCTCAGCCATTGTGACACGTGTGTTGAGGGCCAGCCCTATAGAATGCTTGACAAGCAGTGTATACCTCCAAAGCACAGATTTAAACCCAACAGAACTATGATCCAACTGAAAAAAATGCAAGGAATGGACTGTAATCACTAGCAATTTCATGAGCAAAAGTACACGTAGAACTAGTCCAGGTAGAAAAAGATCATGAAACTTTGGAAAATGTAGCATGAGAACATTTAAAGCATGTTAGGCTGATAGAAATGAAATTGCTACAGATGGCGGGGATGATTCTGTGAGTAAGACATCATATTATAATACTACATGCACAATGAGAGGACCATGTAACCATCAGAGCTTGAGAACAGAGCTTGAGCAGTGCTACTCTTGTCTAGGCAGGAGTGCTGCCACTGACAGTGAGGAAATCTGCAGTTAATAGAGCCATTAAGACCACACGAGAATTCACATCATCCTGGCACAAATCTATTTTTATTAATCAGGAAAAAATCCCTCTTAGCAGACTGCTACTTAATATTTGTTCATAATGAAGCTGTTGTTCAACACCTTGAGTAACAATGTAATAACACATTATAAAGTTGGATCAACAGGAGATACCAGACGAACTAATGACAGAAAATGGCTCGCAATTTGTAAGTGGTTCATCTGTGTAATTTTCTTTGACCTATCAGTTCAAACACACAACATTAAGCAGACAAGTTAGTAAAAGTAAGGCTAAAAACCCTTCGCAAAACAAACCAAGTAGAGATAGAGTCAGGGGATCCACGCTAAGTACTGTTATAATAGTGCAAAGTGCTTCAGACTGATTTTTAGGATGAAAGAAATATGTTCAGAAGGACAAGCCTTTGCTGCCAACAACTAACGTTTCTAGAGCCAAAGACAATTAACTCTAATGTTATACAAAACTATCCACTAGGAAACAAGACCAGAAATATCACAAGAATGCCAAACGGTTGACCAGACTGCAAGTGGCAGTGTTGGATTCCAGAAAGACAATGGTTGACAACCTGTTTAGGTAACAGCTATATTACCAATTTCAAGGCTGTACAAAACAACCACTTGTTAGGGTCAGGCCAACAAGAGGTCACTGGGTCTCTGTCTCTTGTATACATCCAGCTGCTGCTTTGTTTCTGGGATTACAACACACACCTACCCAGTGAAAAACACAAGGAGTAGCTCACATATGCTCCAGCTAGCATCAGCGTTCCCTAAGCTGTGCGGCATGCGCGGTTGCGCAGGTGCGCCTGGCAGCACAGCATGAGCGCGCCTGCGTGGCTGCACAGCGAATGCTGACGAGCATGTCCTCCTCAATGGCTCAATAGTCCACTGCAAAAAAAACAAAACCCACAAAACTGTTTTCAAAACAAGAAGTGACTGTGTGATCAGGTTGCTGTTCTAGGTCAGAGATCTACCCAGCAGATCTGAATTTAATTTACATGGGTAAATTAATTTGCACCTTAATTAACATGGGTCAGGTTGTTTCCTGGCCTCTGTCTGAGACATATCCATGAGGGGCTTTGTTACCTGTGTAATGGCTGGGTTGGACAGTGGCAAATAAATTAGAGTATGGTTGTTGGCTTCAGTTGTAGCTGTTGAGTTACAGTGTAGCTATTTGGATTGAGTGTGCCCGTTGAGTTAGGGAGTTGCTGTTGCTGAGGGTATAGCATTTAGTTATGTATGTTCATTGGGGTAGTGGTCATGGTCATGGCTTGCAGGGTATAGTTGTTCAGATGGGGTGTGGCTGTTGAGTTTGGCTCTTTTGCCTTCTTTGTATTTGGTTGAAGTCACAAAGAAGGAATGAAAGAAGACGAGGCTGAGTGAGTCCTGTCATGTGATGCGTGACAATGCTGGGAACATTTGTAACCCTGTCCCATGTGAAAGAACAGAGGAGACAAAGAGTCTTTCCTTACCAGCTTTCCCGGGTGGCACCTCCTTCTCCCGCAACCAAGGGCAGCTGCAGAGGCTAAGAGTTATTTTCAAAGAGTGTTTGTCTCCCTGCCATTGTGTGAGGCTGAACTGGCCTAGCCATTTCCAGAGCCTCAGGTGAAAGTTTTGTTGCCTTATACCAAGTGGGACTGCCAGAGCCCCAGATGCGGGAATTAATGGTTCAGAGAGGCTGCGTCTGGGTTACCAGGACTCCTGGCTATGGGGATTGTCTTGTATCAGCTGGGTCGGGCCATACCCAGGCGCGGGCTATAGGGGTTATGGCCTGGCCGTCCCCAGGCTCAGGGCTTTTGAGAAACCTGTCCCTGGTGAGATACTTACAGCAGGGACACGTGCGGGTTTGCCAGTGAGTTGCTGAGTCACCGCAGGCCCCTTCCAAGCACGGACCCCAGCTCCGCACTTGCCTCTGCCCTGGTGTGTGCGGACGGAGACTCCCCGGGGGCGCAAGGCAGCACTGCACTCTATGAATGGACCTTCTGGCAACAGCCACGCTGGCCCAATGGGCCCCCCCGAAAGGCTTTTGTCCCTTTAAGAACAAGGGGAGGAGATAGACAGTGGCATATGTATTTGTGGGGAGGCTCTAAGGCTGACCTTGTGTGGTGAGGGGAGCAGAGGGACTCTGTATGGTGCTGGCAGGCGACTCAAATGGCGGAAAGCAAGCTTGAGGGGGAGGAAGGAAGCCCAGACCGCAGTCTGTGTTCCTCACCCGCTTAGCAGAGAGCTTGTTGGGGCTGCAGCCAGCCTGCCATCACTAGGGGAAAATTCCCCCCCCCCCCCCCCCCGGGGGGGGCCACACGGGGGAAAACCCCCCCCCCCCCCCCGCCTGAGTGGGAGCTCACGCCCCAAGCATCCTGCCCAGAGCCCACAGCTGCGCAGGCTGAGGAGCTGAGCGAAATGCTGCTGAGGGAGGGAAATGGCTCATGAATGAAGAGTGGGAGGGAGCCAGCATTGGGCGCTAGGGCACTGCGGCCCACTGGGCTCTGTGCTGCTGATTGAGAGAAATGTGAGCTGGCTGCATCACTGCAGTACCCACTGCAGACACCGAGCAAGAGGGGGAGAGAGAGCAGCTAGGAAACAGCTCCCTGGCTCCGAGCATCCAGGCAGGACCCGCACCCTCTGTGGCAAGGAAAAGAGCCTGAGCACAGAGCATCCTGCGGGGGAGAGGCTGCTACAGCAGCAGAGAGCAGCAAAGAAACAAAGCATCCCTGGGGGCAGGATCCTCTAGCAGTGGAAAGGATTCAGCAAGGCCGCCTCTTCCAACCAGCCCTGCACCTGCTGCACTGCCAAGGACCTTGCCCTTGCAGAGGTGAGCACAAGAAAGGGCTGAGGAGAGCCTGCCATCTCCCGTGTGCCACTGCTAGTTCTGTAGCCTGCACATATCTTGTTCACTTGCAGACATAGTGTTGCATCAGCTTCTTATCTGGGGAAACAAAATTCTGCGTTCTGCCCAGAGAGCAGAGGGGGCGTTTGCTCTCTTTCTGCTGCTGAGAGTAAAGGAGTCTGGTTGGAAACGAAAGCCCCTGGAAGAGGAGTTTGCCCTTCATCATCATAGCCTATGAAAGGAGTCACATCCTGGGATCTAAGAAGCATACAGGAGCAGCGCCTGGGGACCTGGCATCCTGGCTGGAACATCAGCAGTGTTATCTGCCAGGGATCAGATCCTATTTGCCTCCAGGTAGCTTGGACTCCTGGCTCTTGCAGAACATCTGGAACTTGTGGGAGGAGAGCCCTGTATCTGTGAGCTCTGCCTTTGTGTCCTGCTTCTTAAGGGACAGTCGCCTTTTTGGGTGGCTGTCTATTTTCCAGCAGAGGAGGCTGCATTGAACAGGCTTTTGCTGGAGGCAGCCATTGAGAAGCTGGGCTGGACCAGAGACAGAGACAGGCTGGATTTGGGGAGGGTGTGGATAATCAAGAGTGTCCCTGGGGAGCTGGGACTTTGTGCAGACAGAGCTGGAACCTGCATCCCATCTGCCTTTCAGATAACCTCTAGCAACTGGGGCCTCCAATCCACTGGCGATTTGTCTGGGACAGAGAGGGGCAACGGGTGCCAAGTCTGAGGTACCGCAGCGCAAGGATCCTCCTTGAAAACCAAGCAAGACTTCCCAGAGCTGTGGCCCATCACAGGTAACAGCATGCATCCACTGTCCTCTGCACCTGTTTATTAGCATGTGTCAGTGCAGAATAGGCCTCCAAAAGCATGTTTGTATGTGCGTGTGTGTGTGTGAGCATGTCTGTGTGTGTACATGTACATGCATGTGGCATGTCAGTATGAAAGCTGTGCATTAGCATATTTGCATGCATGTATATCCTTGTGCGAGCTGTGTATTAAGAGGTGTATGCATCCTGTATACCAGCCCATGTGTGTTAATGTGAATGCCATATGTCTGTGTGTGTCAGTATAAATGCAGCGTGTCTGGGCTGTGTGTCAGCGTATGCTGTGTGGCTCGCCATGGTGTGTGTCGTAAAGGCTGTGCCTCTGTGTACAGTGTGTGCTGTGTATCTCTGTGCCCGTTGTGTTGATGTCAGCACTGCCCAACAGCAAGCAACGTGCAGTGTGTGAGTGTGCGTGCTGCATGCTAATGTGTGCTGGGAGCACAACCCGTCAGGCTGGATGGTGTATCTCAATGTGCACACTGCCTGCCAGCACGTATTGTAGGGGTGTAGGGGGTGGGCATTGTGCTATGTGCCAGTGGGAGCTGTGCTCTCTCTCTCTCTCTCTCTCTCTCTCTCTCTCTCTCTCTCTGGGTAGAGGTAATGTGGAGCATTGCAGCCCAGGCATGGGTAGCCTGCTGACAAGGATTTATTGCTTCTCCCAACCCTAGGCTGTCTGCAATACAGGCATGTGCAGGCCAAATACTCTTCTCTCAGGCCCAGCTAATGCATAGGCTCTGCCACCCAGCTTCATGCTGAGAGATCTGGGGTGAGCAAGACATTTGGTAGATTGGAATGTGACAAAGTCTCTTGACCAGTCCTTTCATTTGTCCCTGGGATCTGGCACTGCACCCACGCAGGCCCCTCAGGCTGTCCCGTAGTCAGCTAGTCCCTTGGACAGTCCTGGGTCTGTACAGCCCCCTCTGGGTGGTCAGTGGACTCTCAGCCAGCTTCTGGAGAGTTCGACTGGAGCAAACTAAGGACAGCACCCCAGTAATGCAATACAGGAATTTAGCAGGCCTGGGGTAATGGAGAGGAGGATGGAGAGCTCCATCACGCTTTCCAGAGGAGAAGCAGGACCATAGGCTAGAGGATAGTGGTTACAGAGCATCACCCATTTGCCCTCTGAAATATGGAAATACTGTGCTCCCCTTGCCTTCCAGCCCTCACTCCAGGACATAGATGGGGACATGGAAGGAAGAGAAGAGCAAAGCCAGAGCAGAAGGAGGGGCTGATAATGGTGGGCAGTGAGCCATGGAGGCAGAGTGACAGAAAGACAGAGTGCTCCATGAGACAAGAGCACCCTGTGTATTCCCAAAGCTGGAGAGGACCCCAAGCCCCTGAGAAGGGGCCCTGAGACTTCACTGGGGCAGAAGGGCAGCAGGAAGAGGAGGGTGAGCAGCAGAGAGGACAACCCTCCTCTTCCTCGGCTCAGTTGACAGGCAGGTACCAGCAGCGAGAATAGGCCTGTGGGAAATGCCTGGCTTCTCCCATTTTCTTAGGCCAGTACAAATCAACTGTATGGGTAGATGGAAGGAGCCACTGGGGTCTGCACATGGGGGAGCAGAGAGCCGATCATAGCTCCCAATTAAAGTATGCAGATTAAAAACCTCTCAAGAGTTGAGTCTCCAACTTCCTGTTGCTTTTTGTTTCCAGCCCTTTCCTGTGAGCCGCTGCAGGGAGCACCAAGCTGAGCCTGGGGCCACAGCACTGGGGCTGATCTGTGCCAGCGTGGAGAGCCCCTTGTACCCCCAGCAGAGGAACATGCAACTACAGAGGTGAGCCAGCTCTGCTCTCCACCAGTTGGGGATCCTGCCTGGCTACAGGGCTTATGCTCAGCTGCTGGCTTGGGGGAGCTGTAGGCTCCGCGAATGTCAGTGACTGCAAGTGGGAGAGACAGGAAAGTCAGAGCAAAGGAATTCACAAACACATTCTTTTGGCCTGCAAGGATCCTGCAGAGAAACAGGAATACAGGCAGGATAGGGGTGGGGCACCTGGAGGAAGGTGCAGGCAGCCCTCAGCACAGGCTGCAGTGATCACATTCTGGCTGGGAGCCGTCCTGGGATGAATTGCAAGCCTGAGTCACCTGCTCCCAAGGCAGCACAAAGCCCTGGGAAAGCCCTGCCTTCCCTAAGCCTCTTGTCACAGTTTGCTATTTACAGTTGCTGCTGATCTGGCTTGGAAAGTGACAGCCAGCAAAGAGTGGGAGGTCTTCTGAGTGACAGAGAGGGACTGCAGGGAGCAGCCACTTTGATTATCCAGTTTGTGACAGGAGCATGTCCTTAGCGGCTTTGCTCTGCAGGATATTATTGTGAGCAGCAACTTCCTGTGCACGCCTCCAGCCTTGCCAGTGGCAACTTGAGGGCAGTGGGTGAAATTGGGGTGACTGCAATCCTGAGGCAGAAGAAGGACACTTGGCCCCATTGGTTGGCACCTTTCTCCCAGGATGTGTCCCCGCTCCAGCGGCTTTCTTCCACGCTATCACTTTACTGCCAGAAGGAGATTGAAAGCTCTGCATGCTGCCAGCATGTTCTAGCCTCATGCAGGCGACCCTCAGAGATCCCAGAGCAGTGGACAGTAATGTAAAGACAATACTCATGTCGTGTCTGAAAGGGCAACAGGTCATCATCAAAATGGAGGCGATGAAGATCATCCACCCGGAAAAGTTCTCAGAGCTGCAGGGCTCCCAGTCACGCTACACTCCTGCACCCCGCCGGGAGCCACCACTCATGGCCAAGCGTGCCTGGCCATCGGAGTCTGAGATCATTGTCAATCAAGCTTGTGGAGACATCCCTGCCTTGGACAGTAACCCTGGCTCTCTAGGGCTGCCCCGGACTCCACCTCTGCCACGACGAGAGCGAATATACCAAGGGCAGCGCAAGGGCAGCTCAGAGGTCTGTTTCCACCGTCAGCCACCATCAGATGAGGTTATCGTCAACCAGTATGTGCTGCACCCTTCCACGCCATGCGAGCCCCTGGAATGCCCCACCTGTGGCCACATGTACAATTTTACCAACAAGCGGCCCCGCATCCTCTCCTGCCTCCACTCCGTGTGTGAGGAATGCCTGCAAATCCTCTATGAGTCCTGTCCGAAGTACAAGTTCATCTCCTGCCCCACCTGCAAGCGGGAGACTGTGCTCTTCACTGACTACGGGCTGGCTGCACTGGCGGTGAACACCAGTATCCTGAACAGACTGCCTGCTGAGGCCCTCTCTGCCAACCCTGTGCAGTGGAGCAGCGATGCTGACCGCAGCTGCTACCAGACCTTTCGCCAGTACTGTGGGGCGGCCTGTACCTGCCACATTCGAAATCCGCTGTCTTCCTGCACCATCATGTAACCTGCGTGCCCTGCCCTGCCTTCCCCCCGCACCACTCGCTGCATCAAACGGCAGTACCGTGTGAGAGAAGAGCATTGGCATTGGCCTAGCACAGGGGACAACAGGACCCAGAGTTGACAGCAACAGGCCTGACCCTCGCATCAGCTCTCCCCATGCACCACAGGGGATGAGATCTTTGCTGTAGCCCAAGGTCCTGTGGTAATGCAAGGGATCTCCAGCTGCTGGGCTAGAGGCTGTTCATGGCTCAGGCTTTGGCAAGAGCTGGGGGGAATGCAGTCCCCCTTGCTGACAGGAAACCACTGGCTGTGTCTACTGGTGGAGGAGGGAGCTGAGATGAGGAGCTCCCCTTGTGCCCTGGCTGAGCTTCAGTGAGAGGGACATTGGGACTGGCAGCGGGTGTCTATCAGCAAGTCCGGGCACTCCTGTGCTCCCTTTCTGTGGCTCACGCTTTCCCTGTGTCTCACCAGGCACCGTGCCCCCCTTGCACTCACTACTCTGGGCAGCATTCTTTCTGTTTCTTTCCTGTGGCTCATGTGATGTGGTCTGAGTGGAGCAACTTGGCCCAGGAGGCTTCCCTGCCAGCAACACAGCTGAATGCCACTGCAGGCACCCTGGGGAACAGTGCACCCGACGCACGGAGGTGACGGGGAGGACAGCCTGGAGCTTTCCAGTGCTGAGCTGGGCAGTGCGTGCGAACCGAGCCTGCCTCACAGGAAGCAGAAAGAGGCTGGGGGGGCGAGGGGGGAAGGGGAAAGAGGGAGGACCACTGGGCAGCCAGTTTTCTCTAAGTTATTTGCCAAAGCTTTCATCTCGGTGGCCAAGCTGAAATGCCTCTAAGTAATTGTAGCCAATTCAAACCGTTGCCATGGCCCCACAGTTACTAATGGACATGTGTCCCATTTCCTCCGCGGGCCCTTGAGGGAAGCTCCAGTTTATCCTCATTTTGGAGGATCTTTGTTTTCCCAACCCATTCCAGGACACTCCATCCTTGGGATTGTTCATGTTAATCAAGGCGATGAGCTGGGATCATCCTTCTGTGGGTTCTGCGTGTGTGTGGGAGGGTCCCCTTCCCTGGTGCCCCCCCCTGCCTCCCCCGTGGCCGCAGCTCCCACCCAGTGGATGGAGAGTTTGGCTCTAAGTACAGAGGTTAAGGCCTTCCTTAGAGCTGGATATGCCATGTTCTTTCCGTCAGCATGGCGGTCCCCTCCAGTGAGGGAGGAGTCTGGCTAGCTTCTGAGCAGGGCTGTGGGAATGAGCTGGGGGTAGCTAGTCCTTGCCAAGGTCACCCCCTTCCCTTGTTGTGATACTAACTGCAGAGGTGGGGGAGAGAAGGATTTGATTCCAACAAAGTCCCCTTCATGGAAGGAACAGCATCAAGGGGGCTGAGGGAAGGAGCAGCTGGCACAGTAACATGCCTGGTGTTCCCATGGCGGGTGGAGGGGCAGGGGAAGCAACTGCCCTGTTCTCAGTGACTTTGTTCCTTCACAACATTTTGGAGGAAAGTTTGCTGCCAAAAAGCAAGAAAGCAAAAAAGAAACAAAAAGCCATATTTTGCAGGTGCTCCCCTGAGAGAGGCTGTGACAACAGCACCCCGCTGGGTAAGGCACAGCACAGTGTCCTGAAAGACAGCAAGGCTTGGGATTTGGGGGCTACTCAGCCCTGGGGGCAGCTTTGTCTGTGCATGGGGCCTGACTGCTACCTTAGCTGAAAGCAGGCATGCATCTGGAGCCCATGTCCACTGGGCTGGCTCTGCTGAGTGAGATAGAGAGACACCCTCCCACTCCCATACCAATCAGCAGTGTTGCCCCAGCCAGCTAATGAAGAGGAGCAACCCATCCACCCATTCCAGAGGTCCTCATAGTTGGCCTTTAGTGGCATAAGACACCAAGGGAGAGGAAGGGGAGGGCTGGAAGGTAGCCAGATTTGTCTGTGAACCCCTGAGAAATAAGCTGCAGGAGATCCCCTTGCTCCCAGCCCCTCTGCAGAGAATGAGGTGGCCCTGGGCGCCCACAGGGGAACTCAGGCCAGTACCCGGGAAGCATGTACACACTGGGCAGGGGAGAGGGCCAGGAAGAACAGGGCCTGGTAGCATTTTTTTTCTGCTCTGCCGATTCCTCCTGCTGCTGGTCGTGACGGTGATCATGTTTTATACCCGGCCTCGTCAATCCCTAATTGATCTCCCAAATAAAGATTATATTGGAACGAATCACACCAAGCTTTGCTGCAGTGTGTTGCATGAGGGAAAGTGCGGGAGAAGGACCTAAGGCTGCAAGCACCAGCAGCAGGCACCATCTCTCCTTGCCCACACAGCTATTGTCCTGCCTGGGGTACAATCCCATGCATTGTTGGCCATGGAGCATCCCTTCCTGTTCCATCCCAGAAGGCCCTTCCTCTGCCAACCTGCTGCCTTTGTCAGCTACATGCCACCTCCTGCAGAGCCCAGCATCATCCTCCTCAGTTTCACTTTGCCCAGGCCTGCTGGGTAAGGGGAGTTTTTTTGACCCACCCACCACAATGGAACATCCCCACTCCTGGAAGGCTGGTATGCCAAGATGTCATGACTAGGCTGCTAGCTGCATTGAGAGCCTGTGTACCTGTGTGCCAGTGCCCCAGGGGAGATCATCATATCCTGGGGGTCAGACTTGCTTGTGGTCTTTGCAACGGGGCAGTTGTAGCAATGTGGCTATGCTGTGGGGAAAATGGGTACACTGTCCCAGAACAGGCCTCTGTCAGCTCAGTGACATGGCTGTATTTCAGGGGCAGCTTCAGAACAGAACTGAAGCTAAACCAAACTGGTTCTGCGTGTGTCAATTGTTGATGCCCCAGTGTGATGCCAAGTTGGCCAAGTGAGTACAGAAACAAGCAGGAAGCTGTTGATACCCTGCTTGGCTTAGAAAGCCTAAACTTCATTTAGCTTTAAAGTAACCATTAGGATTTCATTAAGCCCTGATGTGGGGACTAGGAGTTTGGGGTTTTGTAGGGAGGGATGGGGGGTAGCCAGTGGGGAGAACTGGGCTGAGCCACTCTATAGCTGCCTTTCCTCCCTGGGAGCTTTGTGTTAAACAAAGGTACAGTAGACATCAATCCCATGAAACTGGTTTCCCTGCCACACTGCGGGGAGAAAGAGTAAATTTTCCCTGACTGCAAACTCTTCCTACAACAGCAATTGGGGTCAATGGGAAGCATCCACTTCCTTTGCAATATTTTACAAATGAATGGCAAAAATCTAGGTTACTTAAATCCTAAAGCTATACAATGAAAATTAAAGAAGTCAGGAAATGCTGAGATTAAGGGTCTGCAGGGCTCCTTTTTATGTGAACAATGGTATGAAGCTGCGTATTTAGCCAGAGAAACAGGAACAGAATAAATACACAGCTAAGGTTCTAGCATCCACTCTAATTGAGCTGTGAGAGAGAGGGCGTATCTGTGTGTATACACTCACATATGCATGTGCAGGTACACATGAGCATGTGTCTTTCCCTGTGAATATGCATAGGGGTGGGGTGCATATGTCTAGTGTAATCCAATGATGTTGGAATCTTACATTTCCATGCTCCTGACACTCCATGATTGAAGCTGTGTGGCCTGAATATTGCATTATTTAGGCTTTTTTGCTTTCAAAGGACCAGCAGGTCTGAGGACCCTCAAATAACTGAAAAGAAGAAAACACCTGCAGACAGCCCATGAGACTGAGTGTAAACTGAATGGGATGGACCCCCTAGTGAGCTGCACTTCTCCCTAGGGGACACTAAGTGTGACTGTGGAGAGGCTATGGTGGACAGACCCACCCTCCTGGAGTGAGGTAGAGCCGTTTATTGGCCAGGAATGAGCTAGCAGCTTTTATATTCCATGTAACCCAATTCAGTCATATCCCCAAGCACTGCCAGTTCCTAGTGGCCCAAATACTAACTTTGCAAAGCTGGAAGACAAAAGGGACCTGGCACAGTGGTGTGGGGGATCTAGTCCTGTGAAATCTCTTCAAAAAACAAGGGAGCTATTTGTGTGTCATCGCCCCTTGGCACTGCCAGGGCACACACATTGCTTCAGGAGCCTTATTTCCTGTGAAAACTAAACCACTTCAAAGCCTGTTGGTGCTGAATTACAGCATCAGCAATGCATCTCATGCCATTGGTTTACAGATGGAGAATCTGGGGTAGAAGGAGCTGCTGTCCCTGGCAAGGGAGGGGACCACAGATTCTTCAGGCCTCAGCTGCCTGAAATCCTATCATGGCATAATGCACTTGGGTAGCACTCACTTCCCTTGGCAGCCCTGCAAGGCACTTGGTTCCTACTACTGCCTTCTCCTGCTTCCACCCTCCCTGCTGGGTCAGCCCAGGTCACTCATTAGTGCCAAAGCAGCACCAGTTCCCCAGCAAACATGAGGGCGGCCGTCAAAGGCTCTGATACATATTCAGAGGGCTGCTGCTCAGCACACTAGACAGGGAAAGGATATTCTTCTCAAGGACTCCTGGGGGGACCGATCCAAACAGCTCCAGGTACTTGAGCCTCTGACTGAGTCTGGGGCAGGGATCTTGGCTCTAATTCTACAGCAAGGCAATCCCAGCTAGTACCCAAAGAGGGACACAAGTCAGGTGCAAGGATAAAGAACATAGTGATCTGGAAATGCCAGTGCCCGTTTGAGCAAATCCATCTCTCCAAGGAACATTGCTCTGTTCAGGTCATGTACTATGGCACAGGGCAGTGTGAAGGGGTGGGGTGACCCCCATGTCCTTCCTAGGGATCGCACTAGCTACCTGCTCCTTTTCATTCAGAACCGTAAGCACTGGGACAAAACATATGGGAATGGGGTTTGTGTGGTCAGCTTTATCAAAGGGAAGCAGCTTTGCCTCCCTGTCTGGACACTGTCCGCTTGGGCTTTACAGCACCTGAGACCTAAGCAAGTCACTCCCATGCACCTTCCTGGCTCTGGCCAGCCTCAACACACCCATGCTTCTGTCACTGCACTGAGGTGCTGGTCCTGCTGAGGGTCTCTGAGCTGGCTCTGACTGTGCGAAGGTGCCACCTAGGGCACTTACAGCTCAGATTGCCTCTGTTCTGGCACACTTAATGCAAAGGGGCCTTTGATTCGGAGATGTTAAGAAAACAATAAAAGCTCCCCAAGTATTACAGAACTCCTGTTTCCACTGGGTTTGTAGTGGGGGACTTCCAGAAGCGGAACTGACCACAACTCTGAGAAACAGGTGGTGGTGAAGTATAACAGGCGGAGGGTAAAGGCTTGAGAAGCACCCACAGTCACCAGGCCATCTGCAAACCAGGTGCCATTATGGGATAGGCACATAGCAGGAGATAGCACTTCTACTGGCCATATCCTGGAACTGGACCTCTTCCATCACCATGAGCAGTTTGTGGCCTTGGCTCAAAGACAGTCCTTTCAAGCCAGGTCTAGCAGGTTCTCTTTGGAGAACAATGCATTTCTTTTCATTACAATTATGACACAGGTCAAATAGTTTAAAGAACGCGCCAGGGATCCAGGCCCTGAACCAGTGAAATCCAGCTGGGACACTGTTACCTGCAGGGGAGCTTTTCCAGAATGACATTGGCATGAGTAATGAGCAAATCTGGCCCACTGGCTTTCTCTCTGGAAAAGAGGGACTCTCTGGAAAAGAGCCTCTGATTAAAGGAATCGCTGGTATGACACCACCTTTTGCAAAGCTGGCAATCAAAGGACAGGACCTTTGGCAGCAGGGTCACCCTCTGCCTTGTTGTGGCATTGGGTGACCCTGCAGTGTCTGCCTCGGCTATACTTAGAGTCATGGGACTCCAGACTCAAGGAACTGTGGCTTCCTGCCCCACAATGACAGCACCTCATCCTGTTACAGGTGTCAGAGCCCTGCAGCTAGTTATTAGCACTCACTGGGGCACTCAGGGGCTCACAGCATGCTAGGGAGCTCTGACACGGTCTGATCCCAGGGGCAGGAAGCTGAGAGCAGCAGAGCCTGGGGAGAAGACTGGGTGCATGGTTCATTTGGTGTCACTGAGGAACAGTCCTTCCAGATTCTGACATTTCATCTCTCCAGTAGTGTGTGGGCCTTGCTTGGAACCGGGACAAAGACACAGCCAAACTAAGAAGCCATGTTGGAGGCACTCATCACAGCTCCATGGGTACGACTGGGCTGAGTTTTGCACTTGAGGCAGGGATTCACCATTGTTAATACATGTGAGGGGTGTAGCATGTCCCCCACAACTCTGCAACACCCTGTGGCCACAACACATGTTTAAACATAATAGTTTGACTCTGAGTTAAAAGTAATTAGGAAGCAGGCCCTTTCAGAAATGCTGTACCCCAGGCCAGCCCGTTTTTTGTTCCCTGTTGCTCTCCATTCTGGTTTTGTCTGTTCACACACAACTGGCCTAAGGTGAATGCTGAATAAGATCTGGGACAACAGGAGGTTCTTTGAAAGACAATTGGAAAGCATTTCCATGTTATTCTGCATAATTGGAAGTTCCTTCTTCATTAGAAACTGGAGAATAACACTTTTCTATGTAGAAACTTTTTCAAAATGACCGTCTCCTGTTGTTCTCAAAGGGACTAACGGCACAGGCTGCCCTTAGCAGTGATGGTCACCATTTCAGTTTGTCTGTTCCCCATAGTGACCCCTCTATGGCTTGACAATACAGAGTTACTGTCCTCATTCCTGAGGTCAGCTAGGTTTCACTCGCACTGGGAACAATAAGAGAGGCATTGGCCATCTTGGTTGCTATGGGGATGTACAAGATCAACACAATGACTCTGCTCTGTGATGTGATGCCACAGGGGGGAAAAAGAAAGAAAGAATCCAAACTGTCTTTAAAAATCAGCTGAATTTACTGTGTGACCACAAGCTCTGAGAAGCCTGAGTTGTTCTGGAGGAAGAGTAGTGATTTCTATAGTAATGCTGAGTCAAGTTTTCTATTTGAAATCTCAGTTTTTCAAAGCCTTCTGCAAGCCATGACTGCATGGAGGTTGTCCTGAAAATTGCTATGCCCTTCAAGGGGCTGATGGAAAGTTTGTGGTACCAATTCAGTCAAGAGGTTGCTGAGATAAAGCATTCCCAAAATGATGTTATTCCTTCCTTTTTTGTGTCCTGTGACAAGGTATTTAACAGAATTGGCAGATTTGTTGAATCAGACAGGGCCACGCTGTGAACGCTTCTGCTATGGCCTCAAACTTGCAACCTTGCATCTGTCAACCCATTCCACCCCAACCCCATGACACCGCTTAAAAATGTACTTGGATATTATTATTTTTCTTTGTCCGTGGCAAGGGATAACATCCTAGGCAATATATACATCAGACTCCCAGCACCAGAGAACCCCATGGTTCATCTACAGCATGGTACCGGGATTGGGCTTTCAGACCTGATAATTAAAACATTATTAGATCTTTACTCTTGCTCCAGAAAGTAGCACACATACTGATCTGAGCTACAAAAACTAGTATGTATTTGGGAGCTCCCTCAGGGGAAGGATAAACAGCTGCACAAATTCTCAGTAAATATAGAATTTCAGAGTGCTCTAAAATTCACAGAAAGACCCAGATCGGCCTAGAAATTAATGTGCCACATTGGGATGAACTTAGTGGTTTAAAATTAGCAGTGTTTCATCACAGAGATCCTGAGGAAGGGCCCTCCCCAACTGCCCTGATTTTAAATGTTAAAGTGCTCTAAATTCCACATTGTCTTGAAAATTCATAGGCTGCAGCAGGGCCTGGAGTAGATTTGGGATCATTTGACCAAAAGGCTTTTGAGATCTGTCTCCCACAAAATGTGCAACCTCTAAAATATGCAAATGTTCATCACTTTCTGTATGCCTAATGCAGCTCTATTGGGCCAATGCCAGTGCTGGGTGAGGGACAGGGTGATGATGGGGGAAGGGAATAGGGATGGCTGACAATCCCGACTGTACTTCTCTTTGTCAGGGGTGGTAAAAATGGTGGATCCAGCTGGCAGCTGGACTCCATTCCCCAGCAGCCCCTGCCATGCTGTGGGCCAGTTTCCATCCAAACCCAGCAGTGATGCCATGACAGCACAGTGGTGCCATGACAGGGTTTCCACGGAGACTGGGCCCAGCAGCTCTGGCAGGGTGCACAGCTTCTCTGTGGCCTGGGCTGGGATCTTGGTGACAGTGTGGTTTGGAGCCGAGGCCGAGCTGTGATCCACTGCCTGCACACCCCTGCCCAGAGTGTGTGGGCAGCAGATCACAGCTTTGCCCCAGTTCCAGACCATGCTGTCACCGCTGCAAGATCCCAGCCCTGGAGCAGCTCCCCATCCTGCCATGCACCCTGCCAGCGCTGCCAGGGCTGGTCTCCATGGAAACCCTGGCCCCATGCTGTCAGAGCACCACAGCTGCTGGGGTCTCCATGGGCGCAGCGACATGGGCAGGGGCTGCTGGGAATGGAGTCTGCCATGGGCCCGATCCAGCTGGACTTTGCCTGCCCCTGCTCTATGTTCTGCTGTTCAGATGTTTATGTTTAGATACTCCTTGTTCTGGAAAGACCCAAAACAGTACTGGGTACCTCAACTCTGGATTATTTAGACAGCAATACCCATATAGCGATTGCCTGGTGTCACAGTACAGCAGAGATAAGACTGTGTGGGTGCCTTAATGGTGCATTTCAAGCTCTAAGCATGCCGAGGTTCCTTTTAAGTGCAGCCATAACTGAATTTCCCAGACTTGTAATGCCTGTTTGGGGGATAATTCCAGCATCCCTGCAATGTTTCACCTCACATTACTTATTTTTGCTCTCAACCTGAAGTCCCAAATGCTGTTTTGTATCTGAAAATGCAGATGAATCTGCAACTGGCCACAGTACAACTTTATTTGGGGAGGGCACCTCAACCCTGACTGCAAGCAACAGGAGAAGCAGTCTAAGGCAGATTTGAATGAAGATTCAGGGCCTGACAAACAGCTTCAAGCACTGACAGCTGCCATTGTCCAAGGCCCAGGCACAGAGATGGGAGATAGCAGCAGGTGTTGTCCTGGGCAAGAGGGGTGAGTAAGATGTAGTGGGGGGTGTCTGGTTAGACTCCAGGAGCTCTGCCAGGCAAGTATGTTGGCATCGTGGATCTGGAAGTGCCCATTTTTCAAACACAGCAATTTAATTATTTATTTTTTGGCTTCTTGTTTTGAAATCACTTTCCATTTAAAAATGCTTGAAATCAAAGTATTTTGCTCAACCGGATTTTTTTTTTTTTTTTTTTTTTTTTTTTTTTTTACTTTTTGGTCACTGAAAGTTTAAGAAACAAGTCTTTTCAGGTCTTTGGTGCAGTCAGCAAACCAAAACATTCATTAGAGACACTGCTTTGCTGGCCAACACCTGAAAAGCTGGAGGAGCAGGTGTCATGGCTGCCTAAGGAAGTGTGAGCCCTGCTTTGAGCTTGCCACAGCCAAGCCCAGCTAGGACTACTCACAGCTCACCACCAGACAGAAACCAGAAGGAGAAAGAGCCAGACTCCATAGAGGATTCAGAACCAGAGAATGCAATGTCTGTAGATGAAGCCCCCAGCAGACAGATGTCTGCAATGAGTGTGATACAAAGAACTCCCCACTTTGGCAATGCTTCTGCCATGAAGCCTGTGGGAGCCATGCAGGACACGCAGGATGGGTTCAGTTAGGCTCCTGGTGGCTTGATGGGCCTTGGGAAAGATTAGAAGGCAAACTCACGAGAAGATCCCAGAGTGCCCTTTTGTGAAGCACTCCAATTCCAGGAGAGAGTGTGCAATGGTGGAGAGAGGGACTCCCTTTTAGACTTTGCCCAAGGCCCACTCACAGCTTAGACACTTCTTGGACAGGGGGGCCATACCTGGCAGAAAGGAGCCCAAGCAGGTTGGTCTCCTTCCACTCATTTTGTGCTGTCAGCTGCCCCAGGGATGTTTCCATCCGGAGTCTTTGCTTGCTGCTTTCTGAACCCTGCCTAGCTGCTTGTTGCTATTTCTGCCCTGGGGAGCATAGCACTGGCTAAATATAAACCTGTTCTTCCAAACAGACATTCCAGTCAGATTCCTGGCAGCCCAGCCCTTCCTGAACACCAGGTTATGGCCCTTGTTCTAGTGGCCAAGTAATCTGGGTCAATGTGCTGTATGTCCTCATCTGTCCGACCCATAGGGAAGTGGGTCTGGACTGGCAGAGCCCGGTCTTCAGCCCAAGATGTAGAGATGCAGTCTTATCCGCAGCAGTTGCTAATTTAGTCCAGCTATGTCAGCTAAGATGGTGCCCGTGACATTTGATCCACATTTGAGCAGTTTTTACAGGACTTTTCCTCATTCTCACCATCTGAACTCTGCCTTTCATCATGACCAATATCCAGCTTCAGCATCCTTCCCCAGAGATTCGAGCCTAGCTAGGTGCAACTGAGATTCTTTGCCCTCTCTCAGCTGCCAACTAACTCTGTATTTTCTGCCAGCAAAATGCCTACAAAATGCCTACATTCATGCCAGTAGGCCTGCTCAGGGCAGCTTCAGTCCTGGCAGTGTTGAACAGCAGTGTGCCTCAGCCCTGAAATATTCATTGGCCGAGAGAGAGAGAGCAAGCCGATGGCTGACTCCGCAGTCTGATGGATCTGGAGGCTTCCTCAGACGTGAGATACCTGGGTTTAAATCTGGGGATGGGAGGGGGAGTTCCTCTTGGCTTGTTAGAAAGACCTGACTTGGTTTAGGTGCCTAATTCCAGGAGAGGCGTCATGCATGGGAATCCAGAATGACTGGACACAAGCCCTTCTGTTTGTGGAGTGATGAGAGTCCCAGTCCTCCACACCCACTAGAGAGGACTAGGGGGCAATACTAGAGAAGATAATAATAAAGGTCAGACAGCCCCTACAGAGGCCAGATTAAACCCACACTACGGCTGCACATGTCTCTCCCTCACACCACACCTCCAGCTCAGAGTTAGGTACCCATCTCCCTGGGTGAGGTAAGGGGAGGTTTCAGCCCTACCCATTTCCTTGGCATTTCCTGCAGACCAGCTTATATGCCCCCCTGATCAAGGCGCTGGCTGCTGTGGATCTGTTCTGAGGGGACCTAGCTACCTCCATGCAGTGTGTGCAGGGAGCCCAGGTGCTTCATTCAGGGCTGTGGAGTCCACTGAGTACCTAGAGTTGACCTTGTGCTGAGTGTTGTTCTCTGGGACTGACCATCCTAGATACTGGGCCTGTGTGTCCATGTCCCTGAGAACTCCTTGAACTGGGACTTTTGTCCTGAATTTAAAAAAATGGCCTTGTATTAGTGCCAGGTGCCATCCTGCTACCTCTGCTGAGCGGAGACAACACGATGCTGCCTACCACCGCATTCAAGTGGCACTGTGCCCCAGCTGCAAGGATAGAGCTACACTTACTAGCTCTGCTGAGAGGCAGGGCTAACTAGCCTGGGCTTAGTGCTGTGTAAACATGGCTATGCTGCTTCCAGATGGGGAGGGAGCCACAGGCCACACTCCGGTGTCTTCAACAGCAGGAACTGGAAGTGATACAAACTCCATTCTTTGCCTGATTTAGGAAAATCCCACCTGTTTGAAACAAGGTGGGCTTTTGGTATTGGAGGGAGTTGGCCAGGCCAGGACTGCATATATGTCTCCAGCATCCAGCGCCTCAATTCCAAGAATGGGGTGACTTGGCCCTGTGCTCAGCATCTGCACTGTCACTGTCTCTGAAAAGGAGCAGCAGCAGTAGGCTTAGCTAGTGGCTTCTGAGTTCAGCAAGTGACTTCCTAGGTGTCCTTAGGCAAGTGACATCTCTGCTCTGTACCTCAGTTTCCCCTCTGTAGCATGGAGATAAGGCTCACCTGTCTCTCAGATGTTTGAATTAGCTGTTTGACCAGGGCTTTCAAACACAAAGTGTGATGGAGTACTGTCAGCAGCCTATAGTGCTGGGAGCTCTGGTCCTATTTGGGTCTGCCATTAATCCGCACCACCCCCTGCTGCAACCCAGACCTACTGGATTCCTGTCCACACTTGCTCCTGTGAGCCTCCCCTTCCCTGTGCTAAGAACTCCCCTGCTCTGCCTAGCCTAGATGGTACCACTCTTGGGGCTGCATGCTGCTAGATGTTGCAGTGTGGGCTTGTTTCCTCTCAAGAAATCATGTGGCTGTCCTTCCTCTTTCACTGGGATCTCTGGCCTGCCAGAGGCCACATATTACGCTTTGAAAGAGAGCTGATTATAAGGAAGGAAATGGCATAAGAGATGTTCAGGGTGATTTTCCCATGATATTCAAACTGACTCTTTGGATGCCTTTGAACTATGGGGGCCAAAAAAGTGGAGATGAAGGACTTGCTCTGAGCAGCCTTCACAAAACAGGAAGAGGAGGTGCCCTTTGTTATTCCATAGCCCAGTGGGTTCAGTAGTCCAGGATGGGGAAGATCCATGCTCAGTTCCTTCTACCGCCTGATGGGATCTGAGCCCATGGCTCTCATGCACATGTCCTTACTACAATGTTCCAGGGTATGTTAAAGAAGGGCTTGCTCTATCTTCCTTGATGGTCTTCCACTTTTCATGGAATACATGAATAATCACAGAATCAGGGGCTCCGTAGGACTCCATAGGCTGGTGGTTTGAGTACTGTTCGGAAATGGGACACGTAGCTACAGCCCCTGTGTTGACAAATACCCAAGAGCTTGGGCCTTAGGATACTGTACTAGGAAGTGGGCAATATAGGTTGACATCCCCTGAGGCAGAGGCAGGATTTGACTTGGGTTTCCATCTCGGGTTGGTGCTCTAACCATTGGGGTATAGAGTAAAAGCCAAACCTCTTCCTCAAGTTATGTGAACCTAGCATGAAAACTTATTTTCAGCCAAAACTTTTTGCAATTTCAGGTTGGCTACAACCAATAAACCACTCACCAAAAAAAAAAAGAAGATTGCCTAGCTACACATGGTAGCATCTGCCATGGTGGGGAGAGAATGAAAACCCCAGCATTGGATGGTGGCAGGGGGAAACGAATTCCTTGCACGATGGGGGAAGAGGAAGAAGGGGGGCACTTTGCTCTGGGCATGGGGAAGAGGGACACACACAGCCCCAGGAATGAGGGAGAGGACAGAGGGTTGAAGAGTATTGGAAACAGAGTGGGGGAGGAAAGATGGCTTGTGGGGGAGGATGGAGGGGTGCCTGGGGCCATGGTGCATGCAGGACAACAGGAATTTTGTCTAAAAACAAGTAGAGGTAGGAACACTGTGCTGAATGAGCAGGTAGGCAGTGAGGCATCCATGATTGTCCTGCCATGCCAGGGGGCAATGTAAACAGAAACTTCTACACAACTATTAGCCACCCTGCTTGCTGTGCTGAGAGGAAGTCAAGCTGGTTTTTAACAACATAAATCAATGTGTAAACAGGGAACAATCAGATGAAGAGGTGACTTAATTACCTAAATGGGGTGATCTCCTCACTCAAGAGGAAGAATGAAAGTCATCTGGTGTGGCTGTCACGTTTCCCTAGAAGGCTGGAAGTTTTTGGAGTTGCTGTTGTCCGACCCATGTAGTGCAGGCTCTGGGTGCGTGTTGGGTTTGTTGTCACACTTCCACGTGTGCTGAGCCCTAGCTCTCTGAGGCCTTGCAGGGGGTCCAGGGACTGCATAGCTCTACAAAGCTATCCCCCATAGCTTGCTGCTCTTGTATTTTATCTGGCCATGTGGTATTTACAGAGTTCCTATTCTGTTCTCTTTTGTTCTCCCCAGGTTCTTATCTCATCCATCTTGCCTCAGTATCTGAGCATCTTTTGTTTTTGAATTAAACATGATAAACATCTGCCTTGTGTGGTTTGCTCTTACCCCAAGCGGGCACAAGGCAGTATTCTGGTGGCCTTTTTTATTACTGTTGTTCAGAAAATTGGTCTGTGCTTCTGTTAGTGAAGGCAGGTTGGTGGAGTGCATCTGGCACTTGGTGTGGTGGATGATGGTCTGTGATGACCCTTATTTCTTGGGGCAATTTATCTCCCTATTTGGAATTGACTCCCAAGAGAGTTCTCTCCCCCACAGTTGAACTTTACTCTGTCGTGAGCCCCTGGATGGATATCCTAATAGGTGCCACTCAGATTTGAATAGATGTTTTTCATTGGCTTGAAGGTCTGCTGGATATCGTCCAGGAATGTAGGTAGTTGGGTTGGAGTCAAGCAGTTGCTAAAGCTATTACAGAGATTAGACCAGAAATGTGGGGTCTGAGGTGGTACCAGAAAAAGGTCTAATAATCCTACATGCTTACACCCTCCTCAGCAGAGCCCAAGGATGCTGGTGATAAGTAGGTTTAGAAGAATGGAGTGGTGATTTTTCTGTTGGAATGGTCTCAAGTCAGTGATGAATGGTGGCTGGGTGGGTAACCTTCTTCATGGCATGCCCAGGACACATTACGGAATTCAAATTCCTTTCTCTCTTGCCTACAAACCCACTGTTAGGTCTGTATCATTTCTGCTTTAATTACGCCTGACAATGTCTTTAGTTCCTCCTGTTTAGTTAAGCCCTCTCCATTCAGTTGCACACATGGACATCCATTGACATGTATTTTCCCATCAGAAAGTGGTCCACATGTGCTCGGCTTTGGACACTGGTAGCGTTGACTTAGACACTGCAATGCCTAACTTTTAGGAAGGAATTTCCCCATCACCCCACTGAGGCTGACAAAGAATGGTAAGGCTTCTTTTGCCGTCCTCTGTCATTTCAGTGCATTTGTTCAGTTCCTAGAATCAATTGGGAATATTTTACCTAACTAATGCTCTTCACCTGCAAGAGTTTGATGCATTGGTAATGCCCTCTCTCTTACCCTCTTCCTGACAAATATAGGGATTGGGATTCTTGTAGGGCTTTTTCTTTCTTTTTGGACTAAGGTTCCTAGGTTTGCTAGGGGGGTCTGAAGTTGGGGCTGAAGTGGATGTTCTTGTGGACCCCTTTGGACATGTGTCTGCTGTGTGGATGCCTGCAATCACAGGAGAGTAGACTTGATGATCCAGGTGGTATGTTCCAACACTACTGTAACAATGGGTAAGGGCACCAGCCCCAGGCACCTATTTAGAGGTGAATCAAGAATGGCAGCTGTCCCTCCCACAAACACAAATATTTAGAGACTTGCCCTGGGCTACAGAGTAGCCTCTATCTTCAACTGGGATTCACAACTCAGAATCCTCTCCTGAGGTTTGACACCTGCTGCAACCCTTTTTTAGAAAAGTCTGCTGGAGCGACAGCAACCTCCTCCTTGTACCCCAGCCTGTGGTTAGAGCACTTGCCAGGCTGTGGGAGACCTGGTATAAGGCAGGCATAGGCATAAGCCTAGTGATTC
Organism: Alligator sinensis; assembly: GCF_000455745.1. NCBI lineage: Eukaryota > Metazoa > Chordata > Crocodylia > Alligatoridae > Alligator > Alligator sinensis. Next base: position 1,028,784 of record NW_005842348.1, on the reverse strand, counting down.
ACCCAAGATCAGAGTCAGGGGTTTGACATTGTGGAAGTGGCTGAGGTCAAAGCCAGATGTCAGTCCAGGTTCCAGGATATTGTGATGAGGGTCAAGAGAGGGTCATGGCCATGGTCAGAGCAAGACAGGTGAGGTCAGGAGGTTCAAGACAGGAACAAGATTAATCAGAGACAGAGCAGGAAAGTCCAAGACAGCAGTGCTATTTCTGGGACAAGACCCTGAAGGAAGCCAGAGATTTTTATACTCTTTCAATCAGGGGCTTATGGCTCTCATTCATCCCCTAGGTCACTTGTCCCCGACCCTTTGGAGACCTTATGAGGGGGTCCAGCCTGAGCCAAGGCTGGCATCTGATTTCATAGACATTATACATTAGGGCTGGAAGGGACCTCGCTAGATCATCAGGTCCAGTACAAGCAAGCTGGACAGGACACTAGGTTTCTGCCCAGCGGTGCCAACTGTCTAGGTTCAAATCCCAGGGACCTTGATGTCTGGGTCCAAATGCCTCCCCTGCCTGAGGGGATTTGAATATGTGTTTCTTATGAGTGCCCCGACCCCTTACCTGTGGTTTCCCTTAGTTTGGTGCTCTCTTGTCCCCTTCTGCTGAAGCTTCTCCGCTTTACAGGGAATAAATATTCATTGGCCCAGGAAAGGGAAAGATTAAGCATAATGCTAGACCTATAACTTGGTGGCTTGACTTCTCTGAGAAAGGGGACAACTGGTTTTCTATTCCCTGTTGCCATGAATAGTTCATATAAAATACACAAGGATTTCTGTGGGGGATACCTTTTACTGAACCAAATGCATAGTTGGGATAAAGTTAAACCTGAATAGGTAATCCAAAGAAGAATGCTTTGCATTCAAAAGCTTGTCTGACTTCCTCAACCACGCAGTTGGTCCAATAAAAGGTATAACCCGCAAAAATCTTTACCTCTCACATTATTCCTGGATCATCAAGGCTACACCACTCTAACGCTATCATATAAAATAGTTGTACAGTCATTGGATACTGATTCTTCTCTGTCTCTGATGAGTGCCTTAACCACTAGGTGCCAGAGTCATGTTCACTCCCTTTCACTGGCTCGATGAACATTTAATTATTCCCTGAAAAGAGGAACAACTGCCAGTGGAAAGACTGAAGGAGCCTTCCTACAGATTCAATTCTTCTCAGGTCACTTGAGGAAGTGGATCTTGGTCTCCCACCACATGCTGCCTGATTGATTTAGCCTGAAGTGTTGGGTAAAGAGGGGACCACCACCTCATAACTGCGTTGTAAGGGCCTGATGCTTTGAGAATGCCTACTCCATTGGACTCTACAGACAGAAGAGCACCCAGTTTCTGGGCCATGCCAGGGTTTCAGCAGGGGATAGAAACCCACCTGCTCCATGCTGCCAAAATAGGTAGGTCAGGTCAGGACCAGAGACAAAGTTTAGGCATGTAGAGAATCTTAATGGAAATGTAGGTACTTCCAGGAAGGGCCAGAAGATGGGCAGGGGTTCTGAGGAACTGTACTTTGGGCTTAGATGCTCACAGAAGAAGCTAGTCAAGCCCTTGACACACTGGTCCTTTTGTGAACTCAGGCCTTAATTAAATGAGTGCAAAATTTCTCATGTGTCAGAAGCACCTGGGTCCTGTGGGTTCGAGAGCCCAGCTCTGCACCTTTTCTGCTGAAACACTACAGCTACACTGACCAATGCCACACAACTCTCCATAGGAGGGAGGCTCTGCCCCTCCACCTCCAGCTTCCAAGGAGCGCCCAAGAGTGCCAGAGCTGTCTGGGAGGACATCTTTGCTATTGTAGGGCAGCCCTGGGTGCTCAGGGCCAAGGAGGCCAGAAATCACCTGGCAGCTAGAGGAGTATTCTGGTTGTGGCAGAGCAATCCCCCACCTCCACCGCCTTAATAGAAACTCCTCCTCATCCCTTCCCTGCCCTGTTTGTTCACCCTGCAAAGTGGAATGAGGAAGTGTTGCCTGTGACTAAGCTGGCAGCTGACCTGGGATGAATGCAGTGCCTGGGCAGGGTGTGGCTGACCATGGGAAATCGCAATCAGCACGAGGGGGTGACAGCACCATGCACCCAGCAGTTCCTGGAGCGGAGTCTCAGTCACTACTACACACAGAGACAAGAGCCAAGCTGCTGGCCAGCCCCTGGAGGAAACAGCATATGGCTCACTTCCTGGGCACTGTGGTCAGGCTCCCTCCCCCACCCCCGGGGTTCAAAGGTAGGGCAACTGGTCACTTGCACAATGCTGCTGGCTTTGCCCTTGGGAAGAGCTGTAACCCCAGGGCTGTGGACGGGCAGGACTTGGGAGTACAGGCTCTTGGGACGTCTCATTAAACTTCTCGTCATTTGTCTTTCCCATAGAGCATGGCGTTCCCAGCCAGGCAGTGAGGACTTGCTATGTCCTTTCAGGCCCGTGCCCACACCTGGAGCAAGGCAAAGCAGGGCCCTGGCCCCCTGCCCAATGGCGGGCAGGTGGGAAAAGAGCACTTGCAGGAAGTGGGGAAGTTCTGGGAGGTGTCAGGTCCGTGTACCAGGGCACAGGGGCACGTGGGTGGCTCGGCGGCCTCAAAGAGGATTGTTTGCTTAGCAGCCATGCACGTGCTGCTTCACCTGTTGTACGTGGGAGGCCCAGCTGGCTGGGAGGCAGGGTCAGGCATGCTGGGGCTCCTGCCCTATACCTAGTCCCTCCCAGCTGGGTGCTCCTGCAATGGAGGTCAGGGACCAGGAATATCAAACGAGGCTGAGGTGGTTGCTCCCCTTGCCCTGTCCTGCCCTGCCCTGCCCTGCCCTGCCCTGCCCTGCCTCTCATGGATCTCAGGCAGGGCTCTTGCCTTACCGAGGCCACCAGCATTGGCATCAGCCTGGCTGTTACCCCAAGGAGCTCACTGGGAGAATGAATCCCTGAGAGCTCCAGGAACAAGCACAGTGCCAAGCAAGCCCACAGCCGTGCCCAGCCCCGCTGGAAGCAAGGCCCTGCTGAATTTCCTGAGCGCAGCAGCCCGAGAGTTGCAGGTCGAGCAGGGACGGGAGCTTATACACTGCAGAGATGGGCACTGCCCCCTGCCCACAGCACTACCCAGTTCCTCAGGCCGGCGCTCCATGCCCAGACCACCCTGCTCAAGATGCAGAATCCAGCTGGAAAATATCCTGCTTGCTCCCCCGCCGGAGGAGAGGCCCGTTGCTAGGCAACAGCTCTGCAGACACTGAATCCTGCATCCCTCCTCGCTGCTGAAATATTCATGGCTGGTGAAGTCCTCCCTGCCCCCTCCCTTGGCAGCAGCTGCTGCTGCCAGGAGCCTTGTGCAGGGAAAGCACAATCCGCCGCCGCTGCAGCTGGCTAATCGAATTAGACGCAGTTGCTAATGAGCAGCCCCCTCCCCACAGCTAGGTGCAGCCTGCTCTTGCCTATCCCAGGCCTGTCCTTAGGAACCACTGGCTGGAGTGACCAGTACAGAGCAGCAAGCACCAGGCTCCCCTGTGACCTGTGCTGTTGGGGCCACTTGCAAGCCCAGGGGACTCCACAAGCTCCCAGCCCTACCCTGGCACCATGGGCTGGGCCCAGCACACCAGTCCAGATGCACTAGGCTGGGTATTTACCACCACCTCCGCTTTGCAGCGTGCAATTTTATGGCTGCCAAGTCTTGCCCTGCTTGGCTTTGCTGCCATAGGTGGCGCTGAGGGGCCTGCGGGAGTGGAAGTATCCTGATCTGAAGAAGACTGCGCGTAGGGGTGGAGCAGGGAGCTTGGCAGCTCACTAACTCTGCCACCTCCCGGGTGGGCCTGCACAGGGGCCTGGCCATGTTCATTGCCACGCCGGCCTCCCCACCTGCTCACACCCACCCCACGCAAGCCAGGAGAGATGGCAGGATGCAGCGACTCTTGTTTCCCTGGCTCCTATCCCCTGGCAGGGGCCAGGGTCACACAGGGTCATCTCCTGCCAAGATGGGGCAGTATCTGACCCTGGCTAGTCATCTGCCCTCCTCCTGTTCTCCCTCTCACCAGCCTGCTTCCCCCACGTGTTCACCTCTCCCCGCCCGCCCTGAGCCCAGCTCTCTCTGCCTGCCTGCCTCTCTCCCTCAGGCCTCTCCACTGCTTCCCCTTTTCCTCACAACTGGCATAACTCCCCCCACAGCTGCATGGTCAGTGTCTGGCAGCTGGCCCTGTGGAAGGGAGTATATGCAATTTCCTGCTGCCAGCGTTTGGGAGCCCTGGCCATGGGAAAGATGGATGGCGGCCGAGAGACCTTTCCCAAACCAAGGCTAGGCCACCTGAACTCATGTCATGATTCAAGGCTGGTCCCACTCCCAGCCCCTCTTCTGTATAGATGTTGCCTGGTGCTGAGCTTCGCTCTGAATGCCTTATCGAA